>NC_132808.1:4691363-5002272 GCF_048594095.1 Paramormyrops kingsleyae | reverse complement strand
GTACCTGATTTAGAGGCCTGAGAGAAACACCAAGCAAAGTCTAATCTGAGTAGGACACCAATAGACATTCTGGTTGCATGTGGACAGGTTTGTACATATAATTTTATTTTATTAAAACTTTTACTTGGTCAGAAAGGACAACCAGAAATCAGCATTTCTTAGCTCGGATTCCCGTTGTTTCAGCAGATTGCAGTGATTCATTTGTTTCTTTTCTTTTGTTTTTGGCAGTTTCCAAAAAGAGCTGAGATTTGTTTTTTAATTGATTTATGTGATAAATCGTGTGACAGTTCTTTCATGTTTTAAATGTGTTTTAGCAGCATTGAAGCTGAACATAATGCTGCCACTCAAGTCTTTTTGACCCTCAGTGGGTGTAACCGCAGTGACTTCCACCCACTGTGACGTCATGTGCCCACCCTCTATAACTACATTGATTCTGCAAGTTAAGGGCATTTAAAGAGCATCATTTACTGTATAACGAGGAGATTCTTCAGTCTGCAGTGGATAGTGTGCTGTGATTCTATTTCAAAAAGAACACTGCTAGCTGATATAAATGACTGATACCAAACAGGTGTTGCATGGTATCCACACTACATGTTTGAGTCAGACGCAGTATCTCATGTTATCTTTCCAAACACTGGCTCTGTTTAGTGTGTAAACTGCACCCATTCCCAGTAGTCACTGTGCCACAGTGACTCTAGTTTCCATCTCCCCCTGAAATTCATCCCCAGTGTGAGTCTGCATTAACCAACATGCCGACCACAAGCTACTAGTCTGCAGGGAGTCAATGAGTAGCTGGAATAAAACTTATTAGAAATTGATTAATTTTACCATCACAAGAATTCCCCCCCCCCCCCCCCCCCCCCCCTACCTACAGGCAAAATGTTCTGTAGATGTTTGTAGAACAGCTGCTAGCTAAAGGTTTGTTAATGACTAGCGTCACATTGGAATGTAAACGGTTCACATTGTCGAGCTCAGATAAGACTGAGGTCTATAAAACAATGGTTGACATGACATATGGCCATATCCAGGGGATCTGTCACCTTGTCAGCCAGACCTCAACAGGATTAGGCTACTACTCCACACCAGTGATGAGGTCGAGATGATGGACTGCTCATACGCACGTGTTTTCATGTGCAGGTTGACTTGCTTCCTGTCCCTCTGATAGTCACTGAGTGGGAGGGCATATAATAATATTGTTCTTGTTCCAGGAACTAACTCTACATCTGATCTGTAACTGAAGTCTTCCTTTCACATTCTTCTTCTGAAAAAACAGTCAACATTTACACAGAAAGACCTGTCATTGATTTTTCTATAACACCTACTGAAACTTGACTACTTCCCTACATCCACATCAACTTCCAGAATTTATAGCTGGTGAATTCATTATTCAGTCAAATGCTTGGCTTATGGTCACTTGCACACATCAGCTTCAAACCACCCTGGCACTTTTGCCTACCTCATATGTGCTACCTGCTGCATCTCTCACACCTACCTACCGTCCTAAAACCTAGTCTGCCCTCCTGAAAGTAAGGATTCCAAACTGCTTTAGGTATACTGATGTCACCTGTGTAGATGTGAATCGCAGTGTGCTTTCTGGTGAGATCCAGTGTTACATACCTTAAAGCAGACATGCTGCCGTGTGAAACAGAGTTTCGAGACTCAGACGCAGCAGAGCGTGCTGAGCTGGCTCCAACAAGCCTGATTCGCTATTTTATCTTCCCCCACCACTATATCTGCCTCCGGGAAGGAGACATAGAATGCAGTTTAATACACGACAAAACTTATTAAAATATAGAAATAATGACCAACAAGGAAACGATTCAAGCCAATAGAGAAGTGAATTCTGGGTGGGTTGGCCTAGTTCCATCTGTTCCCTGCAACTGGTACGTCTCCACAGCATAATGTCATGACCTGCTCGTCCGACCCTCCTGTGTGCCACGCCCCCTTGTTACCTCGTGTGGAATCCCAGTGTTCTCAGCTGTGTCTAGTTGTTGCTAATTGATTCTGTGTATTTAGTGCTTCCGTGTCTGTCTTACCGGTTGTCCGGTCATTGACGTTTGTATGCGTTTTGTCCTGCGTTTCGGTGTTTCCCAAAATAAAACCCCGTTTACCCAGCTGTTCCTGTCCCTGCTCCTGCTTCCCTATTTTGGACCATAACACATAATACTGTAATCTATACTCTTTGCTATAATCTATACTCTTCCTTTGTACCTCTTGTTTTTCCTACAGAGTTGGGATTGGGTCACCTTGACGTTTCCCTTAAGGCATAAGAGTGAGCCCCCCACCCTCATTCTAAAGTCAGTGAGTGAGAGCATGGTGGTGATACTCCTGACAGGTAGAGGGTGACTCTTTGCAGAATATTAAAATAACATGCAGTCCACTATCACTCTGTATATGATTCGGAATTGAACAGCTTTGTCAGTCTGGGCGAAGACACTGTCCTGGCGTTTCTGGGGTCTGTCTTCTAAATCCCAGAGCTGATGGTTGGGGAGGGAAAGATTGGAGACAGGCCCATTAACTTGTCTGACAGTTGTATATTGGCCAGTACATGCCACCCCCACCCCCCTTGTGTCTGTGCTGCACTCACACTGGCAGCAATACGCCTCATGCACATTCTGCATTGGCAGTCAACCGCCAGCTTAAGGAGGTCTTCTGCTGGTACCTGGTATTAAGTGCCAGGTCCTACACACTCCAAAGACACTTAACTGGCATCTCTAAATTGCTGATAGAGTATGAGTTATGTTTGAGTGCATGCCCACTGATGGACTGGCATCCCATCCAGGATGTACCCCAGCCCTGTGCCCTGTGCTGCCTGTGATAGGATCCAGCCCCTCTTAGGACCTTGACTGGGATAAATGGTTAGAAGATGGATAGCCAATTAATTATTAAAAAGAAGAGTATGAAAGGTTGCAGGTCTCTAGAAGCTTGGTGTAACTGACCTCTTCCGAGGAATAAAATAGCGGAGCATGTGATGAAATGAATAAGGTCTCATTCTTAGGAACATTGTTAGGAACTGCAGAAATAAATCCCCCATTTCCACAGGAACAAGGAAATCAAAAGGGTTATTGTGCAATCGTGACCAGTCTCAACCAACCGCTTCACCTCCTCTATTGTGATATAAAAATCACTCCCACCATGAAGACTTTTCATAAACAAACCCACAAAGGACAAACAGGATCTAAAAAGGGGGGCATTACAGCCATCCAGCAAAACTGAAGATATCAGATTCCATGGCTGTTATTGTTCCTTCTAATGTCACATTTACGTTAAAGTTTTATTCATTTCTGTTGGTTTTCCCAGAGCTAATAGACTCCGTGCCCCACATACAATGGCATGCGGTGTCCTGTTGGATGAAGGGGACCAGAGGAACTGGGTCAGATGAAATATTATCGGTTACTCTTCTCGGGAAATTTTCAGTTTAGGGACTGACGATGAAGCCACACTTATGCCTAGTCGACAGGTGTATGTTTGTAATGTGTTATTTGCCTCACTTGTCCATCATTCTGGACAAAAATGTCTGCTAAATGAAATAAAATAAAGTTAGGGAGTTATGAGCTGCAGGCCAGATGTATTCCATTTTAGCAGAATACTGCTGTTTTTTTTTCCACGTGAATACAGGAATAACACACCAATGCCTTACAAGTTATTATTGTTAACGAATACTGACACCAAAATGGTAATGAAGCATTTTCATTCAAATACATATAAAACTAAAGCATGAGACAAAATTTTGGTTTTTGATTTTTGTGACTTCTGTCTTTGAGTTTAAAAAGCTACCAAAACCTACCAAACGTCTCTTCTCTAAATAGCCGACAGTGAACACAGCTGAAGATCGGCGTCTCAAATTGACAAAATTACATATGATCCCCACGAGATTGAACCATGTTCCAAGTAATTTGAGCGAACATGGACAGCTGCATGGGGCCCGACCTGCATGGGGCCCGACAAGGGGCCCAGACAAAGGCTCTGATTGGCGAAATCCACCAAAATCCTGCCCCCACCTCCCAGCAAACATGTTTACAAAGAGGTGAGACAAGAGTTTACGGTGTTCATTAAAGCTTTTCCATTATTTATAATCCATTTTGAGTTGCGTGTTTTCATTTGAGGGCTTCTTTCTTTTTGAAAACTCAATTATGAAGCTCAGTAAAATACAAACTGAAATAAAAATGAATGAGAAAAAAACAAAAAGGACACCAAATTGAAAGTGTATTAAAGTAAAAAGTAAGCTAAAAAATGTAACTAAAATTACATTGTGCCTCTATTCATTTAATTAAAATGCTAAATGGAGGGGTGTCATTCATCAATAGCTCAACTCCAGTTGTTTTCTTTCTTGCTATCTTGCAGTCTAAAGCGGACTCAGAAAATGAGACCCTGTCTGTCTGCCTTGACTAGTGATCTGTGAAGATCTAAGCGCTGTTTAGTTATGATCATATATCTGTGGCTCTTGGACCTTGCTTGATATTTAGGTTAATTTCTAATAACGGGGGATCTGGTCAAAAACAAAGAGATGATGTTCACCAGTTACATGATCACGTGAATCGCATCTCTGCCTTTGTTTGCTCCTATCAGCGAGTGAGTCCCATTTGGCTTCTCTGAAATAAAGTCACTTCTCTTCAGTCTCTGAAGGTGAAAGAATCCATCTTTAAAGAACTGTCAGTGAAACATAAACTGACTGTCACTGAAAACGCCTCTACGGGACTAACCAATCAAGTCTGTGACATAAATAAAACTGAAAAGATTGCCTTTGTATTAATGAAAAACAAAAGGTTATAAATATTCTTCCCTGAAGGGAAGCTACTATGTGAAAGTTATCAGAGAAGCATAGACGCAGGAGCGTGACGCAGGCGGCGTGCATTGGCAGAGGCGCTCTGTGGGCGAGGGGAGGGGCATAAAATATGCCAAGTCACCCCAATCCATCACGTTCAGGCAGCCGTAACCCTCTTTTAAATTTGCTCTGAGCCAGCTTGTTTTTTCATAGCCTTTCTTAAGCGGAAAAGAAAAACTTCAATATCCATTAAGTGACAAAGTGAGATTTTTAATCCTCTTTGCCCTTTGCGAGCACCAGGGAAGGGGGTCCTTAAGTGAGTGTCATCTGCATGGGAGCTTTCTGATGAAAAGGACCCTTGCAGGTGATAATGACTCATTTTATTGTTACAGATCCTTGGTGGGGTGGGGGGGGCTGGGGGGGGGGCAGAGGATGCTGGCATTTGTCGGACCAGGATCCTTAGCCACACGTCAACCTTGACAGTGCAAGTTTAGCATCTGTGTAAAGGAGTTTGTGCCGCTTCACTGTTTGACTGTTGGGCTCAGGTAAGCCTTGCAAGGCTGCCATGTCCAGGCAGTTGGGACAGTCAGTTTATAGTGCTCCTGGACACTCTAAAGCATCATCACACTGGGTTAACATGTTATTAGTTATTTGCTTTTTTCTCCATGTCCATTGTTACTGCAATATTCTATTTCAAGGGCTCTGGAGCAGCCATTTTGGGATGGGCACACAAAAAATGATATTTTTGCAATTGAATTTGCATGGTAACATAGGACAGTGGCAGCTCTGAACAATATTAAAAAATAGATACTGTCAGAAGGACAACAATGTATTCCTCAGAATGCTGCATAAGCCCCCAACTAATTCCTACCCCTCCCACACCCCAACCTCCATTTCTAGCCAACCTGCACTAAGCTGCTATCATGATCATATATACTCTCTGTTAATCCTGTACCACATGTTAAAACACTACATCTAAATGCTTTCACACCAAAGTTCCAGAACCTGATCCCTGTTCCTGGGCTGTGCTGACCAGGGACTATTGTAGCTCCTGGCCACACTTGTGTGTTGCTTTCACACCGCATACAGAATTACACTGCCACACCAAAGCAAGGGAGGATAAATACGTCGTTTTTTTTAGTTACAGTCATGTGAAAAAATTGCGACACTCCATATTTAGTTATGTGTTAAGAAATATCAACATACTGTATCAGTATTAAATCTTGTTTCAAATTATATCTGTAGATAAAGCTGGTGGAATTGCATCATCTATGCCAAAACAAAAAGCAAATTCACTTTTTTATGAAAATATATTATCTAAGATGTTATTTTCCACTCACATTCATAACTATTTAAAACTCCTAGTTAGATTCAGGTGGCACCATATCAGGCGAAAATGATTAGAACATCGTTCCAGAGCTTTTTAGTGGAGCCTGTCTTATTTAAACCACAGACAATTAGTTTGGTTTGCTCTTGATTGTTGAAGTGAGTGGTATCATCATACTGAGATCCAAAGAGCTCTCTGAGGCCTTCAGAAAGAAGCTTGTAGATGTATATGAGTCTGGGAAGGGATATAAAAAGATCTCAAGAGAGTTTGGAATCAGCCAATCCACTGTCCGGAAAATAATATACAAGTGGAGAACATTTAAAACAACTGATAGCATGGCTGCCCTAGCAAGTTCAGCCCAAAAGTGAGATGCTGAAGAGAGGCAAGGAGCATGCACTGAGTGCCACAGCCACCACAAGGATGAGATCCTGGGTACAGCCATTGTTCACTTAAGCACCACACTAGTTCAAATGGACCAGTGTGAGTTTTTTTTTTTTTCCTGGTGTACCAATCCTACCACCAACCCCCAATTTTTCCCCTGTAAGTTGAAGGAACTCCTTATAGGGCTGGATGTACATTAACATCATAGCCAGGACAAGGCAACTGCAGGTTAAGGGCCTTGCTCAAAGGCCCAAAGGAGCAGAACCACTCTGGGCATTCATGGGATTTGAACCAGCATTTGAACCATCACGGGTCATACAGGAAGCTCTTGCCACAGTTGATGTCAAGGTACATGTATCTACCATCAGAAAGAGATGCACAAGTTTGATTTACATGGGAGCCGTGCAAGGAGGAAGCCCTTGCTGTCAAAAAAACATCTGGGCAACACTGAAGTTTGCCAGAGACCCACCTAGACAAAGACCGGGACTTTTGGAACAACGTGCTTTGGACAGATGAATCTGAAATTGAATTATTTTGACGCAGTAACAGAGGACATATTTGGCGTAAACCAAAGACACCTTTTGAGCAAAAGAACCTCATACCAGCTGTGAAGCATGGGGGTGGAAATGTCATGGTTTGGGGCTGCTTTGCTGCAGCAGAACCTGGCCAGCTGACCATCATAGAATCCACTATGAATTCTTCATCATCTCAGAGGGTGCTTGAGTACAATGCGAAAACATCTGTCCAGAAGTTGAAGCTGAAGTGGGGGTGGACCATGCAGTTGACAATGACCCAAAACATTCCAGTAAATATACCTAGGAATGGCTTACAAGACATTACAAGTTCTGGGATGGTCAAGTCAAAGCCTGGATCTGAGTCCTATTGAGATGCTGTGGGGTGATTTGTACATTTGACTGTACTATTAATGTGAATAATACTGTGATTCTCACAATGTGTGAGTCAACATTCACAGCCAAACCCTATCAGGTTTAATCCAATATGGATGAATAAATTAACCAATAGGAACGCTGGTTACTCTAGATGCTACCTGACATCCCACAATATTGAGGTCTCATTTCTCCCATGTCCAGTGCTGTAGACAGTTGTGTGGCTTAAAAATTAGGCTAAAGATTAATATTTAATCTTTATGTTAATCCCTACATCCATTTCCATACTGAAATGACTATTCTGCCACCATTGCATTGTTAATGTTGTGATGTGCTAAATAAAAACTGATTGAGCAAATGGAATATAGTGCATTTCTAAAAATCTTGCTGTGTGAAACCCACAGATACCTGTGATTATTTTCCAAAAGCTATAAACGGGTGATTAAACAGGGTCCTGTCCAGTGCCTGCATTCTGTAAGATAAAATAAACGAGCTGCCAGCATGAAATAACAGCCTTCATTTCAGAGTCAGGCTGTAAGTATGAAAGAACGCAATTTGCGAGCTGTCATTTTGATTTTTATTTCCGTTTGATGACCGTCTGCACGAAGTGGGTGGGTTTTAGGTGACAAAGTAAAGGTGCTATTGTAAACTGGGCTATATTTGGTAATTCTGCTCAGCTATTTAAATCCAGCCTCTCCTGTGTTTCCCGTGCAGGTTACGGTAATTATAAATATGGAAGTAAAGGCCTGTTTGTCATGCAGACACGAGAGCATTCGGCAGGAGAATTTCACCATGATGACAAAAAAAGTGGCTAATCTGAAAAGGACGACAGAGGAAATCACCCCAGAGATTATATGCAATTTTCTGGAGACTAAGCCTGACAAATGATTGTTGTGTGAACAGAGGAGGAGCAAGGAGATTTTTAAAGGCAGCATAACGTTATGCTCCTTTTACCCTAAAAATATTCAAATATCAAATATATCAAATTAGTAACCTTCAGTTAACAGTGTCTCTCACCTTCCTCTGTCTGATGTTCTTAGTGTGTTTTACCTCATTATTCCTCTAACTTTCTCATTTCCACTCTATAGATGCACCACAGATCAAGCAGATTGTCAGTGTGGGCTGGCTTTCTGTGTTCCGTGGAAAAGCTGCAGTTCAAGCAATAACAGAGCTGGATTTCTCCCTCTCCGTCATGAATTTATGTTCAGAATCACAGATACTGAGCTGTGTTTTTCTTTCTAGATAGACGGAGAGTGGAACTTCAATGTTTCAATGTTTGAAGGCTAAAAAAGCCCAGAATACTCACAGTTAAGGAGAAAGATCAAGTGAACATCGCTTTTGACAGAAATTCGTCCAGCATAGATTGTAACCTTTTTAGGTGAAAGCATGGAATTTGAACAGTACCTGTAACAAATGGCCTCTGTGTCACGGTGAAGGGAAAGTGATGAGACATGAAGATGGCTGAGCAGGTTTTAAGATTAAGGAGATCATTCCCCCACGGTCGCATCCCACTCTCTCGGAAGCATTAGAGGTGTGACTCTCACCTCATTTTGCCATTTTCCCCAAACCTTTATTTCAGCTACATATTATGACAGTTCTTCAGCATCTGGAAGACAAACTGGTGGCATTATCTTTGCAGCATGGAATTGCTGAACTCCACAGCCATCATACGCCGTGAGATGGGGGCCAGCTCATCCTGTGCTTTGTCTAGGTTCTGTTTGGGCTCCAGCAGAAGCAAGCAGGGAGGGGCTGGTCGGCAGAGGGTGGGACAGACACTAAAGGCTCATCTGAGTAGTTTTTCTGTCTCGAGGTGCTGTGAGGCTGGACTGCTGTACATCATGTGGGTCCATGTGCCAAAATTCATCTTTTATGCAAGTAATGTCATTTCGCAACACTTGTGCAAGTTTTTCAATTAAAAGTAAAAAGAGGTAGAAACAAAGCGGGGGGCAGTACAAGGAGGAAAAGGACAAATGGAAAACAGCAAAGGGGCAGGAACAAGGCAGCAATGAGGAAAACAAGACAGAGAGAACAAACAAGAGGATAGATGATGGAAGGAACAAAGTAAAAATGAAGCGGAGAGGGAGGGCGCTCCGGGTCATGTTTGTAGACCCAGCAAAGCCCAGAGGAGCCGTTTCACAGGCTGAGATCTGTCCCATCATGAGGCAAGCAGGAGACAAAGGGAGGCAAATAGAAGCCATTCACCGTGGAGCATTACATCACAGTCACCCCCATTACGGGTGGGTGGGGGCTCTGAGCCGCCGGGCTGATAAAGGAGTGACCTCACAGCAAATCTCCACCCCCATTAAATGAGGATTTATTTGTATCTGCAGTCACTGGAATAGCCAGAAAAATTCATGCAGGGTCAATGTACCTAAAACTCGCCCCCCAAAATCAAATCTGAATCCAGTCAATCAATCACTCAGCCAGATTATTGTGTGAAAAAATATTAAGAATTAAGTACAACAGGGGCCCCAGTCCCTCTCTTTGGGGTCTGTATGTTCACTAAAGTTTACACTAACTTTTAAGAGCCAATTGTCATGATCAATAGGCACAGAGAGGGGAAAGAGGAGCAGAAGTCCAGTCGGAGTAACGCAGGAATTTATTCGGGGAGTATACATCCGAGAACACGGAGGAACAGGAACAACTGACGTTAACGACCGGACTGGGGAAACATACTTTAACACTGACTTAAATACACAAGACTAATTAGACACAACTAGAAACAGCTCTTAACATGAGAATTCCACACGAGGTAGATGAGGAGGCATGGCACATGGGAAGATCGGACAAGCAGGACATGACACCAATAGCTACTGAAAGTGATGGCTGATTAGCTTAATTCAATAAATTATTCAAGAAAAACTTAATCCAAGAAAAACTTATTTAAAAAGAACATTCCAAATTATGCATATGGTCTCCAGGACCAGGGTGGGACCCCTCAACTTCTCTGTGACCTGTTTTTGTTTGCAAATAATCTTGGATAAAAGCAGCTTCCAAAGAAACATGCACCAATAAGCCAAAACATTAAAGCCACTGACGGGTGAAGTGAATTACATGTTAAATAAATTAAATCTCATTACAATGGCAATTATCAAGGGTGCCATTATATATTAGGCAAGTGAACAGTCTGTTCCTGAAGTTGATGTGCTAGAAACAGGAAAAATGGAAATGGGTGTAAGGATCTGAGTCACTTTGACAAGGGCCAAATTTTAATGGCTAGACGACGGGGTCAGAGCATATCCAAAATGGCAGGTCTTGTAGGGTGCTCCCGATACGCAGTGGTCAGTACGTAACAAAAGTGCTCCAAGGAAGGCTAAGTGGTGAAGCAGTGACGGGGTCACAGGAAGGCTAAGTGGTGAAGCAGTGACGGGGTCACGGGAAGGCTAAGTCGTGAAGCAGTGACAGGGTCACGGGAAGGCTAAGTGGTGAAGCAGTGACGGGGTCGCGGGAAGGATAAGAGGTGAAGCAGTGACGGGGTCACGGGAAGGCTAAGTGGTGAAGCAGTGACAGGGTCACGGGAAGGCTAAGTGGTGAAGCAGTGACGGGGTCACAGGAAGGCTAAGTCGTGAAGCAGTGACAGGGTCACAGGAAGGCTTAGTGGTGAAGCAGTGACGGGGTCACGGGAAGGCTAAGTGGTGAAGCAGTGACGGGGTCGCGGGAAGGATAAGAGGTGAAGCAGTGACGGGGTCACGGGAAGGCTAAGTGGTGAAGCAGTGACAGGGTCACGAGAAGGCTAAGTGGTGAAGCAGTGACGGGGTCTCGGGAAGGCTAAGTGGTGAAGCAGTGACGGGGTCACGGGAAGGCTAAGTGGTGAAGCAGTGACGGGGTCACGGGGTCACGGGAAGGCTAAGTGGTAAAGCAGTGTCGGGGTCACGGGAAGGCTAAGTGGTGAAGCAGTGACGGGGTCACAGGCGCCCAAGGCTCACTGATGCACCTAGGGAGCGAAGGCTAGCCTGTCTGATCCAATCTTTAGGAGAGCTACTGTAGAAAAAAACTGCTGAAAAGGTTAATGCTGGCTATGATGGAAAAGTGTCAGAACACAGGAAGCTACTAACACCTTTTGCACCGCCTACTGCTGCTGCGAACGTCTTGGTGGCAGAGACCACAGGACACCTTCAGGGACACGTTTTGGCGGCACGAGGGGGACCTACACAATATTAGGCAAATGGGTTTAATGGTATCGCTGATTGGCATATACCCCTCCCCCCCCCGGACCCCAGGTGATGTGGTCAGCCCCATGCTGCTGGAATTAAGGTGTCCCAGCAAAAAAAACCCCTCAGATAGGTACTGTCAGGCTGAACCAAAGAAGTCTGAGAACATGGCCAACATATCTATACATTATCATGTTAGCTGGTCATGCATGGGCGTAAATTATGGGAGGGATGGGGGGGTTGTAGCCTCCCCAATAAATCAACACCAGCTAATACAACCCCCCCAATAATCATGTTTCCCCCGTAATGGGTTACGCCCTTGTGGTCATGCTTCAGTGGTGACAGCAGGTTTCATACAGAACATGAACTGAAATACAGCAATAAGTCAATCATTTACAAAATTACAATCCCATGTTCACCCAGCCCAAACAAACTCTCAGCCAGGTTTAAGATTATAATAACTAGTGAATGAAGAGTATTAGTATATATTTAATCAATCTTTGATCATTTAAATTAACTGCATAAAAAATAAGAATAAATTTTTAGAATTTATATATATTTTTATTTTTCTACTCATGTGTAATGTACCAAGCAATCCTGGACAGAAAAAGTGCCGAAGTTCTGGTTTCCATAACGGTCTAAGTTATAGGTAACGCATAAAAATGTGTAAAATAAATAAATCCTACACACATAATGAGATTACGAGTGTTATAAAGCATTGTAATATATCTCCCTAACAGTGTTTTTGACACCCCAGGCTATTTCCAGCCGGCCTGCTGTGATCAGACCCATTTTATGCTTCTTCATCTCCCCGTTTGAATCAGTTTCTCTGTGTGGCGTTTCACAGGTGCTGGGATGTCTGCACAGTCTGTCAGCTCAAAAAGCTTATCTATATTTCTGCATTAGGTTGGCCTACAATGTGATCTGATCTTCATTCATGTCCCAATAATAGATAAAGACTCTATCCAAACCAATAGCTGTGCCTCTGTTGAACAACCGATACTGATACTGATTAGCTGTCTTTCGCAGAATAAGTATAAACCTGGGGGTTAATTCATTTCAGTATAAGGGGGTAATTGGAGTCACATGTTCAAAGTAATAACATGATAATTAGTTGTGTGTTTGAAGGGTTGTTACAACCACAGTCATTTCTTGGCACGAGAATCGTGCCACGGTGGAAAAGAGATTTCTGGGGGGAAATGAGTTGCTAATGTCCCTCAAGCTGGAGAGGGACACAAAACCACTTAAAAAGCTTTTGGCTTCCATCGTCCGTGGTCAGGCAGATAATGTAAAAACTGAGGGAAGTTCAACACCACAAGCCCTGATCCCACTAAAATAAATCTCAGAGGAGCATGTGTAATACTCCAGAACATCACAGGAAACCCCAGCATCATGAGCTTCCTCAGTGGTACACAGTGGTTAGTCCAAAATGGCACGAGAGTGGTGAACTTGGGAGAATAGCAAGTAGGAAATACTCCAGAAAGAGCGCTGACCCCAAGATCAGGTTAGCCAAAGGGCACCTGGATTGATAGCCTGCAGCTGTGGAGGACTTATCACTTAAGAAATACCTTCTGCACCTGTGTGTGAGTAGAAAAAAAGTCTGTCTGTGAGTAGAAGCTTAATAGAATGTGATTCATTGCAACAATTCAAAATATCCAAATGTATCTACCAGAGAACATATGTAGTAGTATTGATATCTGGCTTTTGAAAGAGTGAGAACCTCAAAGTACACTCTTGTGTCATCATGGAAACACTACCATGGGGATTTCCGTGAAGGAACTCGTGCTGTGCGTGTGCGTCTCAGTTTATAGATACCTGTTTAAGAGCATAGCTATTTCCTCTAGGTTCCGTCGCTGCTACGAGGAACGAATCTATAGAACGTGTTAATAATTTATGGACCAATTATGTAGACAACATTAAAAGCTACAAGGAGAATAAGCAGAGATGAACAGAGGGGCAGCCATGTAGGGAAAAGCAGAGATGATTTTTTAAGGGAACATTGCAAGGTTAAGTAGATTCAAGGGAACACCCACAACAACTCTCCAGGGATTCCCTCTTCAAGCTTCACATGGCAGTCGTAGCTCCTTAACAGACAGAATGCTCAGTGGAAGGGAGAAAACCATGGAAATTTCACCTGCATTATTGATGGAAATATCCCCTTCAGGCCTGCGTTCTCCCTGTCACACACCTGAATACATTCTGGCATTATTATGCAGGTAAAGAAAAGGACACCACTGACTGAAGGCAATGCTGATTGAACTTGTCCAAAATGTTTTACAGGCACTTGAAGCTCATTTCCTAAAACAATTTACTCCGCATCTATGGGGAATTAGCAGAAAAATTGAATTTGGCTCGCTTGGAAAAATCATATAGGGTTTCTCAGATTCTCAGAACATTTTGTGCATTTTGTGCATCATAAATATGACATTATAATCTCTGCTTAATGGCTTCCTATGACTATTTACTACCTTTAAATCTGTTCACTCAAAAACCAAATAATCTAGTTGCATCTCAGTATTACAACCAGTTATGAAACATAGTAGCTATGGAGCTGATTCTCTGTAGAAGGTGTGTTAAATGAATACGGCACCTAAGCTCTGCAGCATGGCAGACCTCCGGAAGCAGGAGTGAGCAGCCCTGATCTGAAGCTGTTTGCACATCACATCATGGTTTGTTTTAAGCAATTCATGTGTATAATTAGGCATCTGAGACTGTAGAGTAATCTCAGTAAACAAGACTATGGAAATAACAAAAATGCCGGTATAATCCAAAATGTGACCATTACTAAAACTGTAACCAAAACCATAAAAAAAAAAAATAAAAAAATTCACCTGCTTCCTGTTCAGATTATGTTACCAGGAAATGGTCCAGTACCATGTTTTACACACACACTCATAGATACTGGTTATCAAAGCTGTCATGTTACAGCCTTGTATTATTGCTCAAGCCTGAAAAGACCTCCACAGGTCACTTTACAACAGGGGTGTCCTTAGCAGTGCTGAAACCAAACTGCTTTCTAAGGTCACTTTCTAACCTTGTCAAATAACAATGTCATACAGCATTTATTATCATGCAGGCACTAGCAAAAACCTGGTAAAGAATGATATAGTTGTGCTCCAGTGGAGGTATACAGAACACCTAAGGACAGTTTCAGGATAAATCTTCCAGACTAAACAGCATGCCCTGTAAGGATTTTTTGCGAGAGGAACTCCATATCCATGGAAACACTGGTGTGCAAGACGTGTCCTTGTGACCTGCACAAGGAGTGTACAGGACTTAAGCGGTATGGTAATTAGAGTCAAAAACATTCAGCTTGGACAACCAGGTCAACCATCAGTGAGAACGGAAGGTTCATCTGCAGTCCTCCTGGGAAGGAGGGTTAGGGTTTGGAATGATAATAAAGATCATAAGGCATTTTTTGTTGTAGTGACAAAAAATACACAAGAGAGGTTTCCTAGTTCTGGGAATCACGGGGCATGTTTGTCTGATGGGACACAAGACATCAGCTGGGGTCCCGCGGAGTGAAAGCCGAATGGAAATTTCTGACTAGTTGGTTATGAGTTCAGGTCTCAGAAGGGCTACCCATGCTATATCTGGATGATATTTAAATAGAATATATGCACAATACACAGTATGTATGGAATAAATCACAGACAAAGGGAAATTCTCAAACGGCCTCAGTCACCACTATCAAGTTTTTTCTTAAATTTGTTCCTGAGAAAGAACCTAAGAAGTTCCTAAGAAAAGTCTACATCAGATTTGTGATAAGTTCTTAAACCACAGAATTTATTGCAAATGTGTTCTTATAATGTTGAATCCATTGTCCGTGTAAACCGAAAGTGCGGGTCAGTTATTCCTAAATAGCATAGGTAAACACACCAGCAATCCCCATAAAATGGCATGAGACTGCAGGGTGGTGCGCACACCCAGAAATCCATCCATCCATCTTCTGTACTGGCTTGTCCTGTTCAGGGTCACAGGGGGTCTGGAGCCCATCCCAGAGGCTAGGCAAGGAAAAACCCAGGTCGGGTTGCCAACCATCACAGGGAACACTCATACACCATTCACTCACACACCATTCACTAATACACCATTCACTCACACACCATTCACTCACACACCATTCACTAATACACCATTCACTCACATATCATTCACTCACACATGGACATCTATGGGCAATTTTGGAACTTCAATTAACCTAAGGTTAACCGAAGCATGTTTTTAGATTGTGAGGGGGAAACCGGAGTACCCGGAGGAAACCCCCACAACAACTCAGGGAGAAAATGCAAACTCTCACACATACTGTCACGTCGGGTGCAGGCAAGCAGGCAAAGGAAGGCGTGGATATGCACAAACAGGGTTTATAAATGGGGAACACACTCCAAACCAGCAACGTTAATGACAGATGCCAGGAAACATACTCGAACGCGGACTGAAATACACAGGACAAGCTGGAAATAACATGAAACAGCTGGGAACAATCAGGGTTTCACACGAGGTAGATGATAGGGCGTGGCACACGAGAGGGTGGTACGAGCAGGTCATGACACACACACACATTCAAACTCCAATCACAGAAGTGTGAAGCAACAGTGCTAACCACTGCACCACCATGCTACCCCACACAGTAATCACAAACATAAATTAAGAAGAAAAGTTCCAAACAAAAATAAAGCAAAGCAAAGCATAAGAAAAACGTCAGAACAGCAAACAAGCTGTCATATTTAGGAGCGTCAGTAGAGGATATAAAATAACAAAAATAAGGATTTTATGATGGCAATTTGCATATAGTCCAGAATGTTATGAAGAGTGATCAGATGAATTGCAATTAATTGCAAAGTCCCTCTTTGCCATGAAAATGAACTTAATCCCAAAAACCCATTTCCACTGCATTTCAGCTCTGCCACAAAAGGACCTACTGATATCATTTCAGTGATTCTCTCGTTAACACAGGTGAGAGTGTTGACGTGGACAAGGCTTGAGATCACTCTGTAATGCTGATTTAATTAGAATAGCAGACTGGATGCTTTAAAAGGAGGGTTGAAATCATTGTTCCTCCTCTTTTAACCATGGTTACCTGCAAGGAATCACGTGCCGTCATCATTGCTTTGCAGAAAAAGGGCTTCACAGGCAAGGATATTGCTGCTAGTAAGATTGCATGTAACTCAACCATTTATCGGATCATTAAGAACTTCAAGGAGAGAGGTTCAATTGTTGTGAAGAAGGCTTCAGGGCACCAAAGAAGGTCCAGCAAGCGCCAGGACTATCTCCTAAAGTTGATTCAGCTGTGGGATCGGGACATCACAAGAGCAGAGCTTGCTCAGGAATGGCAGCAGAAAAGTGTGAGTGCATCTGCATGCACAGTGAAGTAAAAGCTTTTGGAGGATGGCTTGGTGTTAATAAGGGCAGCAAAGCAGCCAGTTTTTTTTCTCCAAGGAAAACATCGGGGTCAGACTGAAATTCTGCAAAAGGTACAGGGATTGGACTGCTGAAGACTGGGGTAAGGTCATTTTCTTTGAGGAATCCCCTTTCCGATTGTTTGGGGCATCTGGAAAAATTATTGTCCAGAGAAGAAGAGGTGAGCGCTACCATCAGCCCTGTGTCATGTCAACAGTAAAGCATCCCGAGACCATTCATGTGTGGGTTTGCTTCTCAGCCAAGGGAGTGGGCTCACTCACAATTTTGCCTAAAACACAGCCATGAATAAAGAATGGTACCAAAACATCCTCTGAGAGCAAGTTCTCCCAACTATCCAGGAACAGTTTGGTGACAAACAATGCCTTTTCCAGCACGATGGAGCACCGTGTTATCAGGCAAAACATCGACATTTTGGGTCCATGGCCAGGAAACTCAACGAACCTTAATCCCATTGAGAACTTGTGGTCAATCCTCAAAAGGCAGTTGGACAAACAAAAGCCCACAAATTAATTCTGACAAACTCCAAGCATTGATTATGCAAGAATGGGCTGCCAGCAGTCAGGATTTGGCCCTGAAGTTGATTGACAGTATGCCAGAGCGAATTGCAGAGGTCTTGAAACACTGCAAATATTGACTCTTTGCATGAAATTAATGTAATTGTCAATAAAAGCCATTGACACTTATAAATTGCTTGTAATTATACTTCAGTATGCCATAGAAACATTTGAGAAAAAGATCTACAGACACTGAAGCAGCAAACGTTATGAAAACCAATACTTGTGTCATTCTCAAAACCTTTGGCCACATCTGAACATTGAAGAAGAAGAAATCAATCTTAGAGGTTTGGGCCAATAAGGAAATTAATGTAACAAGGTGTCATGGCAACAGGGGCGGAGCCAGACAGGTGCAGTTCATCAGGAGACAATTAACCTCCTTTTAAAAGGAGAACAAGTCCAAACTACCGTGCAAAGTATTGCGCTGATGATTCCAAGCCTTGCTGAGCAACTCTCCTGTCCTACCTCGTCCGTAGCCTGCCTGTCAACCCCGTATTTGTTCCTTACCTCTTTACCTTCCTTCCTCAGCCCAGATCCCGTACCTGACCTGCCTGTCCCGCCGAGTCCAGCTTATCCCGTCCGCCCTTACCTGTGTATTCCCGTCTTGTGTTTCATCGTCGGACTGATCTTCCCGGTGACAACTTCTTCTTCTGGACAACGACTACGAGTATCGCACGCCGCTTCCCCACTTACCTGCAGGCTCCCTCGGTGTTTTGCCCCATCCCTCGTTCGCTCTCGGAGCGTCTGGGCTGATGATCCTTGGCATCCTGCAATCACCGCTTGCGGTTTCCTCTATATAACCTTCATTACCCAGCCATTAAACTCCTGTTTCACCTGCATTCCTGGATCCCTGTCTCTTTCCCTGATCTTCCGTGACACAAGGCATTAGTTGATGAATGTACACTATATGCTTCATTTGGAGTTTAACCAGGCAAAGCCCAAAAGGGTAGCTGAGTGGGCAAACATAGTGATGGAAATTAATGAACTTAGAGATCGATAATACATGTCATTGCATTTGTGTGTGTATTTATATATACAGTATATTACAATAATAATTATTATTATTTTTATTATTATGCACCCATCCCCTCATCTGTCTTTTGTGTTTACCATGGTTCTGACTTTTATTCTTGACAGTCAATGTTTTTGTGGTAATGTTCTGTTGGTTCTTCAAAACTTTTAATAAAAAGTTAATCCCAAGAACAGTTGGTGAATAAGACCCACTGATTTCAAGAGGTCATGCTTTTCACTTGAGCTCATGAGTTAAGAGTGCAGGAGTCTAATGGCTTGAAGAAGGAGACTATTACAGTCCGTGGTGGGGGTGGGCGGAGTCCCTGATGATGTTACGGACTCTGCTCAGACAGCGTTTGAGTGCAATGTCCTGGATGGATGGAAGAGAAGTCCCGATGATCCTCTCTGCAGTGCTCACCACTCTGCAGCGATTTTCTGTCAGGATTTTGAGCTGCCAAAGCAGCTGGAGATACAAATGGTCAGCACACTCTCTATGGTGCCTCGGTAGAAGGTGGTGAGGATTATTATTTATTTATTTTTAATTAAACTGCTTTTAAATATAATTGTTTTTTTTTTTTTCTTCAAATTAAGCCCTTAGAAATACTATTACTGTAAAAATATTAGAATGAAAAACTTTTGTCTGTGTAGCTGGAACAAGGTTTGCCCTTTTTATGAATTAATTTGATAACATTGCATCTGAGACCAAATCATTGTGAACAATGTGTGTATATGTATGCATATATTTGTGACTTGTGTGTGTGTGTGTGTGTGTGTGTGCATATACACACACATCCACAGGTGTGCCTCCAGTTAACTCAAGTGGTGTCAATTAACCTATCAGAACCTTCCAAAGCCATGACATCATCATCTGGGCTTTCCCAAATTGGCATAGTAACCTTAGTGTATGTAAACTTTTGACTTAAAAATTCTCTAAAATTAAAAAAGTAATTAAAAAATTTCTCTCATTATTCTGACAGGAAAAGTTTTGTCTGATTATATGTCAAACAGTAAACAAAAAAAAGGTTTTGTGTTTTGTTATTGGACTTCTGTGCTCATCACAGATTGTCCATAATGAACACCATGTTCAGGCATAAGGGTGTTCATATGTGCACTTGGCACCAGGACACCCTAGGCCGCAGTTCGATGATCGACTTTGTGGTCGTGTCATCGGACTTACAGGCGCATGTCTTGAACACTCGGGTGAAGAGAGGGCTGGAGCTCTCAACTGCTCCGCTGGTGGGGGAGGAAGCTGGTCGGGTCTGGCAGGCCCAAGCGTATAGTGAGGGTCTGCTGGGAACGTCTGGTGGAATCCCCTGTCAGGAGGAGTTTCAACTCCTACCTCCGGCAGAACTTCGCCCATGTCCCGGGGGAGGCGGGGGACATCGAGTCCGAATGGGACATGTTCCGCGCCTCCATTGTGGAGGCGGCTGACCGGAGCTGTGGCCGTAAGGTGGTCGGTGCCTGTCGCGGCAGCAATCCCCGAACCTGCTGGTGGACACCAGCGGTGAGGGATGCCGTCAAGCTGAAGAGGCAGTTCTATTGGGCCTTTTTAGCCTGTGGGACTCCAGAGGCAGCTAACAGGTACCAGCAGGCCAAGTGGAATGTGGCTTTGGTGCTCGCTCAGGCAAAAATTTGGGTGTGGGAGAAGTTTGGCGAGGCCAAGGAGAATGACTTCTGGATGGCTTCGAGGAGATTCTGGCCCACCATCCAGCGGCACAGGGCGGGAAAGCGGTGCAGCATCAACACTGTTTATGGTGGGGATGGGGCACTGCTGACCTCAACTCAGGAAGTTTTGGGTCAGTGGAGAGAGTACTTTAAAGACCTCCTCAATCCCACCAACACGCCTTCCAATGTGGAAGCAGAGTCTGGGGACTTGGGTGTGCACTCCCCTATCTGTGGGGCGGAGGTCGCTGAGGTGGTTAAAAAGCTCCTCAGTGGCCGGGCCCAGGGGTGGATGAGATCCGCCCGGAGTTCCTCAAGGCTCTAGATGCTGTGGGGCTGTCCTGGTTGACACGCATCTGCAGCATCGCGTGGACATCGGGAGCAGTGCCTCTGGACTGGCAGACCGGGGTGGTGGTCCCCCTCTTTAAGAAGGGGGACCGGAGGGTGTGCTCCAACTATAGGGGGATCACACTCCTCAGCCTCCCTGGTAAGGTCTATTCGGGGGTTCTGGAGAGGAGGGTCCATCGGATTGTCGAACCTCAGATTCAGGAGGAGGAGTGTGGTTTTCGCTCCGGCCCGTGGAACAGAGGACCAGCTCTATACTCTCGGCAGGGTCCTGGAAGGTGTTGGAGTTTGGCCAACTGGTCTACATGTGCTTTGTGGAATTGGAGAAGGCATTTGACCGTGCCCCTCAGGGAGTCCTGTGGGGAGTGCTCTGGGAGTATGGGGTGCCGTGCTTCTGGTCTGTTCGGTCTCTGTATGACCAGTGTCAGAGCTTGGTCCGCATGATTGGCAGTAAGTCGGACTTGTTTCCGGTGAGGGTTGGACTCCAGCAGGGCTGCACTTTGTCCCCGATTCTGTTCATGATTTTTATGGACAGAATTTCTAGGCGCAGCCAGGGCGTTGAGGGTGTCTGGTTTGGTGACCTCAGGATTAGGTCTCTGCTTTTTACAGATGATGTGGTTCTGTTGGCTTCATCGGACCGTGACCTTCGGCTCTCACTAGAGCAGTTTGCAGCTGAATGTGAAGCGGCTGGGATGAGAATCAGCACCTCCAAATCCGAGACCATGGTCCTCAGCCGGAAAAGGGTGGAATGCAGAAAAAATAATATAGTAAATTACTTAAAAATCTATTTTCCCCATTTTAAGTACTTTCACACCTCATCCACTCTGCACATTGCCTCTTACAAGGAAGTTTGGGATAATGAGCTGAATATAATTTGTAATAACTGTGTCCTTCTGTTGTCTAATCTGGTCCTGCATTCAAACTCAGCTGATCTAGAACAACTGACGCAAAGTACACTGGGAAATTGTAACACTGGAGGATTTCTGAATGGTTGGGATCCAGGTGCAACGTTTCTTACTGAAAGCCAAAAACAAACACAAATCCTGTCGTCAAAGTAATTTACCACTCTAATGCTAACCATACACTGGAAGGCTTCAGAAAGAAATGTCTAAAGTCTAGCAACCCTTCACATCTAAAGACAATGTGTCATTAGTCACAGTTGTTTTCCCCGACTGGGGATCTGGCAGGGACACAATTTGAGTCGTGGGTGTTTTACTTATACAAAAATGCCAGAAAGAAAAATGATTGGTTCATTGTGATAACCAATCAGATTGTAGTGGAGGTGGGTCCAAGCAACTACAGGAGGCTGGACCAACCAATAAGATGTCTTGGTCCGCCTCCTGTAGTTGTCTATCTTTTGAAATTATTTCTTCTTATCATCCTCAATTATTATTATTATTAGCTTATTTCTGTCCACCTGTTTTCCTTTTCCACTCTAAAAATGGAATGACACGTCAAAGAGACGCCCTTCCTCACTCTGGTGCTCCGCCAGTTTCTCCTCCTTTACCACAGTCCAGAAGAGCCGCGGCTTCTGAAGTCTCCTTAGTCTCCTCCATGTCTATCTACCCTACCTGAGATCCTGTACCTGCTTCACTGCCTCCTGTTTGGTGCTGGAGATATCTTACCCATTGATGGTTGACTTTGTCCACGAAACATGGTTGATTTTATCAGAACTTCAAGATGAGGAAAAAAACTCACTTAAGACAGGTATCCTAATAACCTTACATCAAATGATCGAGATAATAAGAACGTGCCAGAACTCTAGCAGATCTCATGATTTTATGTCGATATTGGAAATTTGTCTGTGGCAGTAAAGTCGAAGTCGTGTGGTGTAAGGTCAGCTAACAGTGGATCAGGTAGGAATGGGGTTATTCAGTCAAACAGAAGAAATTTCAAAGCAGAGCTAGAGCTCAGAACTCGAGAGAAATAAGACTCGAGACTAAAGGCAAAGGGGTTTAATGTCCGAACAGTTAATGAGACACAGGTGAAAGCAATCATTCGGTTAGTGTTTCAGCAATGAGGAGGTATGACAATTTTGTGTTGACATTGACGTATTTAAATTTGTCATGTAAACATGTGCTATTTAAACATAGACATCAAACCACTTGCACACAAACAGAATACCATATATATACATATTTAATTTTATTACTTATGGTTAAGGTTAGGTCTGGGTAGGGGTTAAGGTCGTCATGTTGGGATTAGAGTTTTCCCTATAGAAATTAATGGAGTCCCAAGAAAGATATAATTACAAACCTGTGTGTATGTGTGTGTGCGTGTGTGTGTGTGTGTGCGTGTGTGTGTGTGTGTGCGTGTGTATGCATCACTTGCAGCCATCAGTTTCCAGAGGACGATGCTCCCAGATACTTCCTGATGTTTTCCTTTGCTGTTAAACAAACTGTCTCGACACATCTGACTCTCATCGTTCGCTTCACCAAACCACAGAGGAATTACAGCACATTCCTATTCATCTTATATTTAGTCGTTCATGTTTCCTGAATAGTAATGAAAGATCAGTAGTAAGACCTTAGTAAACTTACTAAAACATTTTTATAGCAACTTACCTGCAACAGGTTTGGAGCAAATTAAACTAAGGTACAAATGACATTTGCCTGTACTTTTCTGTCTGCTCATGTCCGAGTGGTAAGCGTGATGGTTAACATGAGAAGAAATCACAGGCAGTCGCCCCCCATTTGGGGAGAAATAAGATGAGCTCAGGAAATGGCATGAGGGATGGGGCAGGGGGTCCCAGGATCACAAACACCAGATTTATAAGCTGCTCTGGAATTCACGCACATGTTTCTAATAAGAGAAAAAGAGGAATTTATTATGAGTTATTAAATAGATCTTACCATCCATTTGTTATTAAATTTTCAAAGGCATTCCCAGTTCATTTAACTGCTATGTTTCTGAGAGAGTCATTTTGAAAAAGAGCAAATATTAAAAGAAGTGTTTGAAGAGCCCGTCCTGTCTGCAGGTTACAAGCTACAGTGTTTTCATTCATAAACACAGGGTGGATTTCATTGTAAATTTCAAAGGTTTTTAAAATGCACATTGTGCTTCTTTACTTTGGTGGAAAATGCCAATATGTGAAACAACTTCAAAATGAGAAAGGGCAGTGATGGTTGCAGTCTCAGCTGTAATCGCTTGTCTCTGTAGCATGATAAACATACAGGTACAGGAATGAAAAGAGAACAAATGTTTGTGTGCATCTAGCAATCCAGACTAAGGCTGTGCACTGTCTCATTCTGCCCTTGGTTTGAGAGCTCTGCATCGTCACCGTGTACGAGCTGATGTCTGGCTCTGTGAGTTTGGACACTCTGATCGATTGAAGGCTGCCTAATATCCCTTAGCCAGCAAGGCAAACATAGCACCTTTGGGCCCTTAAGTAAGGCCTTTGATCCTGAGAGCTGCCCAAGGGGTGAGGTGGCTGACTTACTCTTACTCCAAGCTTTACTCTCATGTGTGTCGCATGGGAGAGCAAGATGGGACAGACAAAACTAAAGAACCTTTTGTATCTGTGCCTGTACCATGGTGAATGAAGTATTTTGTTAAAGATTCTCTTTCATCCTCTATCTCTGTATATAGCAACATGAGTGGATTATCTCAAGTTGTGGCTGTTCGGGATCCAGGCCAGACTCGGAAGACTTCAGTCTGAAAATCCCCACCTCACTCCAGTGTTCGCTTAAAGAAAAACCTCCCTAATGTGCACTTAAAAGCTCTTCACATCGCTTACCTCCATGTAAGAGGTAACATGTTTATTTCTTTCCACAGGCAAATCATATCTCAAATGGCTGAAGGGGACGATCTCTCTATGTGTTTATTCACAGTTTTAACTGCAGTGCTGCTATAACTACATCTAGGGTATGCTCACCTTGGATGGGGATGAGGTGACCAGAACTGTTAATACAGGGTTGCACCCCCCTTCCTCCCAGCTGGGGAGAGAGGGGGTGTTTATGATTACTGTTAATTAATTTAAAGGACTTTTTGAAGTATAGGTGCAGGCAGAGTACATTATGAAACAAACATGAACCATGATGCATTTTTTAATACAGTACATTCTGCATTTTTAATACAGAATGAAAAAACATGCACACAAATGTGAAATTTTATACCACCCTGCTGAAATACATTGCAGCAATGCAGTTGTCCTCCTGGCCAAGAAATTCAAAACTCCTATTTGCCAGGAAAGGGCCAGAGCCTGATAGGATGCCATTGAAATCCTCTCCTCCAGTCCATCAAAGCTGCGGGGGTCTTATACGTGTCACACATTGTCTTGGACCCGCAGTTTAAACCGCATCCAACATGTTGCTTCAGGCTTAATGTGTTTTTCAGTCTTTTGAAGCCACTGCCTGTTGTTAGCTTGAGAACAACAGAAAAACAAGACAGGAAAGGAATTAATAAGCATAACTAAGCTGCTTTCCATTAAAAAGAAACATGGGAGAGTAAAGAGGTAAGATACTTCTCTTTGTGAATACTGGCATTTACAAATGACCATTTGAAGAAATGGATTCTGGGTAAGCTGCAGTGTGAAAAGGGACACCAAACTGCAAACAGGCCAGGTCCATTAATCACTAGCAGCTCTTCACGTCTCATCTTCTTACTCTCATCATCGCACAGGAGGGGCTAGTCAGCCCTCATTTCCGCAACAAGGCTCTGTCAATAATCAGGTCCTCACCGTAATGGATTTTCACAGAGTTCTCCTACCTGTGTGGTACATTTGTCTCAAAACAAAATGACTGCTATGATCCTAGATCCATGCAAGCTCTGTGCCAATGTAACGGCAGGGAGACAGAGGAAGACAGTTAGTATGGGGTTTGGGGCCAATCTGCTTCTTTTCTGAATGGTCATGAAACCTGGCAGGTTAATTACCAACAGCACAGATACTCATTTTCTTCCTGTAGCAGTGCCCATCTCTCCTCACAGCTGGCATGCCTTGCCAAGTCACGAGCCATTAATCTCACCTGCCCAGGATTGGTAGAGTGGTCATCCATCATTCGGCTCCTTCTCCCTGGTCGCGGATAGAGATAAACTCCTAATTGAACATGGTGACACCCAACCTCGAATATGATTTTAATGTTCCTGGAAATGAAAGGTGAGCTCAAAGGGGAGGTCATTGCATATCGGGGCTATTCCAGATGACAGGGGGTCCCCGAAATAACTAAGTGATTAGGGTGGTGTTGTTCAGCCTGGGTGCAGCCGGTTTACATGCTATGTCACTCTCTTCTGCATTCTCCTCTTCCTTACTCTCATTGATCTGTTGCAAACAACCTCTTTCCTCTCCTTCGCTTCCTTCTCTTTGTCTAAGTCTCACTCATCCTAACTTGTCCTCCCTCATCATGAAATCCATTCTATTGACATTCTCTGCTCTGCTGTTCTCGGTCTACAGCTGTGTCAAAATATTCAGCCTCCTGATGACTCCTGTCTGTAACTGAGATCTAAGCTGACAGCACAATCACTGAGAAAATCAGTCATCACACGCTTGCTATAGATAATTGTATTAAACACAAAAGTTAGCCATATTTTATATGAGAATTCACAACATTCTAGATCTTCCTACAAGTTTATCACTTCCTGTCATAGCAACTAGGTATTCACTAAGCAAGATTTACAGCCTTGGAAAAAAAATAAAATACAACTCTATATTTTTAAACAAATCTGCATTTTTAAATCCAGGATTAATCATGGTTCTGCTGGCAGAAGGCTACGCTGAGCGGCAGGATGCTTCAAGGTTCCAAATTTCTAAGACAGCAGTACACAGGAATAAGGTGAAGCAGGAGATACAGGGAAAAACCAGAAGCCAGACAGGTGAAGGGCGGAAGTGACTTTCTAATGCCAGAGAAGACTGCTAACCTATCCAGCAGTTTCTCATGAATCGTAAGATGATATAAAGTGATTTTCAAAAGGAATGGGAAACATTAAGTGCAGGTGTGAAGTGCACTGATAGAACAGTTCGTATCAGGGTGCTAGAAGCAGGACTGAAGTCACATAAAGCAAGGAAGAAGCCCTTCATTAATAAGAACCCGGAAAGAACCAGGCTGCAGTTTGCAAAAAAAATAAAATATATATATATATATATTATTCACAGACGGACACCCTAAAATTGAGAAATGAGTGAAACAAAAAGTTGTGCTGTGCTCGTTTAATTTTTTACAGGGCTGTATAAGCAGCAGAAAAGGCTCCATGAATATTAATGACTGTATTATTATTTGATAGTTTTTAAACAAATTCTTAAATTAAAATACTTAAAAAAATACTGTGACAGTGATCAGGAAAGAAAATAAATACTGGCAAAGAGAGGTCTTATCTCAGAGCAATGCAGCCTTATCTTGCTGGTGAAACCATGTTCCCTAGAAGGTCCTTGCAGACATATCCGTCTGGAGATCAGAGTGGGGAGAATAAGCAATGTCATGTTAAAGCTGTGTGCAAACAGCCTGACCTACCACCCGCCTGGAAGAAAATCACCAGCGGGCTGGGGGGGTCACAGCTAGAGATTTTGCTGGGACGCCTTCAAAGTGACGTGATGGCATATTAATGTCGCTTTTTACATCTTTAATACAGCACAGAATGTCACGCACAAATGAGGCCAGACAGATAAAGCAGCTATCATCCAGTGAAGCAGGTTTAACAGCACTAACCTGAGACGACCACGCCTCACTGCCACCTTCATGCAGACAAGTCAAGTGGAAGCTGTGCTCTGCAGTCGTCCAAATTCCAAGTATTATTAGTTCTCTGGCCAAAGACCACTGTAGGGACACAAAGCAATCAATTACATGAACAATTATTTAGAATTCCAATTGACTTAACGCAGATGATTCCTTAGCTATGCTTTGACGTACATATGCATATTAAGGGAACAAAGATAAACTAGACTAAGTTAAATACGTTTTTAAAAAAACAAGAATGTAAAGTATTATAAAATACAAAATATTTAAATGGGAATGAATGTAAGCAACGTGAACAGGCCCCTGAACAAAAGCTGCAAAATGTACAACTACAAGGAGTGTATATCAATAGATAAATGTAAAACGCAAATACATGCTGTAACCCTACTCGCATTAAGTGCTCTTTAGGATATTGCCATCTAGTGGTTATTTTAAATACTTCAGTAGGCTAATGGTACAGTAATATTGCATCGGGTTAATATTAATGCGATGTTGTTTGAAGTATTGCAGTTGGTTAGTGTTATGCTAAGTGCTGCAGCCTCTTAATAGCAAAAAATAAGAACCGAAGGAGACTAAATCCAATTAAAATTGATTTGCTAGTTAACACCAGTACTATAAGGATCTTCATTGCTTGAGCGTCTGGTCTCCTTATTTTCAGAGGGAAATCAAAGTTCTAAAAGTTGTCTGATGAACATGACACTACACATGAGACTCACAGAACATACAAAAACCCATTATCACTGTTAAAACCTGTCTGTGCACTGGGGACTGTCAAAGATAGAGCGCAACATTTCCTTCTATGTCTCAGCTTTCAAACTATACCAATCCAAACCGCCTGAGAGAATAAACATTTAAGGGTTCAAGATTCAAGCTCTATTGTCATTTGTAAACATCACCACAGTGTACAACGTAAAGGAACAAAATGTGTTTCCTCTGGTCCCGGTGCACAGTGCCAGAATATAAAAAAGAGAATGGAATTAAAAATAATAAGGATATGTAAAATATACAGTAAATAGAAAATATAAATTAAAATATGGGCTGGAATGTGACAGTGTGGTCTGTACAGTACACTATAAACCCTAGAAATGTGAGTTTACTGAAAACTATTGACTTCAAATGCACTATAAAATGTTGAGTTTACTTGGAAAAATTGAGGAAACTGACCGCCTCAAAATTTCTAAGTAACTAGTTACTGTAAACTGATTAAAACTTGAAACTGTTACTACATTGTATTTCCTGTTTGTTCGCATTAACTCAAAATTGCAGATTCACAGAACTCAGCTTTTCAAGTTCTTTGAGCTTGAGTGTTATGTTGACCACACTGAAAGATGTAAGTGGATTAGATTTAGCTTAAGTTGCTGTAATTGTTTTTTCCAAGTGGAATGAACTACAATGTCCATCCATCCATCCATCATCTGCCGCTTGTCCGGGGTTCGGGTCGCGGGGGTAGCAGCTTCAGTAGAGGCACCCAGACTCTCCCCAGCTAACCCCACCAGCTCCTCGGGGGGGACACCGAGGCGTCCCCAGGCCAGCCGAGAGATATAATCCCTCCAGCGAGTCCTGGGCCTGCCCCGGGGCCTCCTCCCTGTAGGACAGGCACGGAAAACCTCTCCGGGTAGCCGCCCAGGAGGCATCCGCACCAGATGTCCAAACCACCTCAACTGGCTCCTTTCGACGTGAAGAAGCAGCGGTTCTACTCTGAGGCCCTCCCGGATATCTGAACTTCTCACCCTATCCCTAAGGGAGAGCCCAGACACCCTGCGGAGAAACCTCATTTCGGCCGCTTGTATTCGCGATCTCGTTCTTTCGGTCATTACCCATAGCTCATGGCCATAGGTGAGGGTAGGGACAAAGATGGACCAATAGATCGAGAGCTTGGCTTTTTGGCTCAGTTCTTTCTTAGCCACAACGGACCGGTTAAGCGCCTGCAGAACTGCAGACGCCGCTCCGATCCGTCTATCCAGCTCCCGATCTCGCCTACCCTCACTCGAGAACAAGACCCCGAGATACTTAAACTCCTCCACTTGAGGCAGTACGTCTTCCCCAACCCGAAGAGGGCAAACCACCCGTTTCCGGCTGAGAACCATGGTCTCGGACTTGGAGGTGCTAATCCTCATCCCTGCCGCTTCGCACCCGGCTGCGAACCGCCCCAGTGCCTGCTGGAGATCCCCAGCAGATGAAGCCAGCAGGACGACATCGTCTGCAAAAAGCAGCGAGGCAATCCTGAGGTCACCAAACTGGACACCCTCGACGCCTTGGCTGCGCCTAGAAATCCTGTCCATAAATATGATAAACAGGACCGATGACAAAGGGCAGCCCTGGCGGAGCCCAACACGCACCTGGAACATGTCCGACTTATTGCCGGCAATGCGGACCAAGCTTCTGCTCCGTTCGTACAGGGACCGGATCGCCCACAACAGTGGACCCCGGACCCCATACTCTCGAAGCACCCCCCACAGAGCATCTCGGGGAACCCGGTCGTAAGCCTTTTCCAAGTCCACAAAACACATGTAGACTGGATAGGCAAACTCCCAGGCCCCCTCCAGTACCCTTGCAAGGGTATAAAGCTGGTCCAGCGTTCCACGACCAGGACGAAAACCGCATTGTTCCTCCTGAATCCGAGATTCGACTATCGATCTCACCCTCCTCTCCAGTACCCCGGAATAGACTTTCCCAGGGAGGCTGAGAAGTGTGATCCCCCTGTAGTTGGAACACACCCTCCGGTCCCCTTTCTTAAATAAGGGGACCACCACCCCGGTCTGCCAATCCAGCGGCACTGTCCCTGACCTCCACGCACTGTTGAGAAGGCGTGTCAGCCACGACAGCCCCACAACATCTAGAGCCTTCAGGTACTCCGGGCGGATCTCGTCCACCCCCGGGGCCCGGCCACCACGGAGTTGTTTAACCACCCCGGCCACCTCAGCCTCAGTGATGGGCAAGCCCCCCCAAGCACCCTCGGGCTCTGTGCCCTCAGATGTCTCAAAGGCAGTATGCGTAGATGTATCTGAGGCAGGGTTGAGGAGGTCCTCAAAGTATTCCTTCCACCTCCGGATGATGTCCCCAGGTGAGGTCAACAGCCCCCCCCCCCCCACTATAAATAGTAGGAACCAGGAGCTGCTTCCCCCTCCTGATACTCCGTATGGTTTGCCAGAACCTTTTTGAGGCCGACCGAAAGTCACTTTCCATGGCCTCACCGAACTCCTCCCACGTCCAGGTTTTTGCTTCTGCGACCGCCCGAGCCGCGTTCCGCCTGGCCCGCCGGTACCCGTCAGCTGCCTCCGGAGACCCCCGGGCTAATAATTCCCGGTAAGCCTCCTTCTTCAGCTTCACGGCCCCCCTCACCTCTGGTGTCCACCATCGGGTATGGGGGTTACCGCCACGACAGGCACCGACCACCCTGCAGCCACAGCTCCGTACGGCCGCTTCCACAATGGAGGTCCGGAACAGTGTCCATTCAGACTCAATGTCCCCTACCTCCCCCGGGATGCAGTCGGAATTCTGCCGGAGGCACGAGTTAAAGCTCCAGCGAACAGGAGCCTCTGCCAGACGTTCCCAGCAGACCCTCACTATGCACTTGGGCCTACCAGGTCTGACCGGCTTCCTCCCCCGCCACCTGAGCCAACTCATCACCAGGTGGTGATCAGTTGACAGCTCTGCCCCTCTCTTTACCCGAGTGTCCAAGACGGAGGGCCGCAGATCAGTTGATACGATTATAAAATCAATCATCGACCTGTAGCCCCGGGCATGTTCGTACCATGTCCACTTATGGACACCCTTATGCTCGAACATGGTGTTCGTTATGGACAAACCATGCATTGCACAGAAGTCCAACAACAGAACACCACTCGGATTCAGATCAGGGAGGCCGTTCCTCCCAATCACCCCCTTCCAGGTCACACTGTCATTGCCCACGTGAGCGTTGAAGTCCCCCAGCAAAACGATGGAATCCCCCCGCCTCACGCCAAATAGCATACCGCTAAGGGAATCCAAGAAGGCCGGGTACTCCGAACTGACATTCGGCGCATAAGCGCAGATGACAGTCAGAGACCTATCCCCGACCCGAAGGCGCAGGGAAACAGCCCTCTCGTTCACCGGGGTAAACTCCGGTGTTAATGCACCGAGCTGTGGGGCCTATCAATAGCCCCACCCCAGCCCGGCGTCGCTCACCCGCCGCAACTCCAGAGTAAAAGAGCGTCCAGCCCCTCTCCAGGAGATTGGTTCCAGAACCCAAGCTATGCGCTGAGGTGAGCCCGACTATATCTAGTCAATACCTCTCAACCTCACGCACAAGCTCAGGCTCCTTCCCCACCAGAGAGGTGACATTCCATGTCCCGAAAGCCAGTTTTGTCAGCCGGGGATCGGACCGCCAGGGCCTCCCTTGGCCGCCACCCGATCCACAATGCACCGAACCCCTGACATTCCCCTTGTGGGTGGTGGGCCCACCTGGGGACAGTCCCGCGTGCCTCTTTTAGGCTGTGCCCGGCCGGGCCCCACGGGCCAAGGCCCGGCCACCAGGCGCTCGCCAACGGGCCCCTCCCCCAGGCCTGGCTCCAGAACTACAATGTCCTTAAATTAATTTAATCATTTAAGCTTATTATACTAATTAATTTAAGTTCAGTTATATTACACTTCCCAATGTCAGGAGTCAGTTAACACATGCAATTAATTTCCAAGTAAATATACATTTAATTTCCAGGCAAAGCATTTCAATTTAAAATAAAATTTTGCATCACATGTTTTGAATTTACGTGGTTAGTACTGTCCCCTTACTACTGTACGCTGGGCTCTGGGTCATGTCTCTGTCAGGGTTCCATGTGTGTGCATGTCCTCCCTGTCATTGTGGGGTTTCCTCTGGGTACTCTAGTCTCCCCCCACAGTCCAAAAACATGCTGAGGCTAATTGGAGTTGCTAAATTACCTGTAGATGTGCATGTGTGAGTGACTGGTATGTGAGTGACTGGGGTGTGAGTTGGTGCCCCATCCTGGGTTGTTCCCTGCCTTGTGCCTGTAACCACCTGGCTAGGCTCCACACCCCCACGCACCTGAATAGGATAAGCAGTTTCAGGAAATGGACGGGTGGATGTTTTGAATTTACTTTCAAAACTTTCACTTGTAGTAACAAGTGTAATTGTCCAACAATGTATGACACAATACATGCCATAATCAACAAATATAATAAATCCTTCCCATAACATCCGCTCTGTCAAAGTTAAGATGCCAGTACAATGCGTAATTGAGTAAATGAGTTAAATTAACATTTCATGGTGTTTATACTGATCCACACATATCAGTGCTAAATTTAACACTGCATGTTGTTTTTATGGTGTTAAGCTTTATTAACTCTTATAGTGTTGAATTTTCACCATAGAAACTTTTTCTTCTCAGCTCTTGCCTTACTTGTGATTTTACAATAGCTTTGAGTCAGAGAGACACTCTTAGTGTCCTTTGTATTATAATGTAGGGGTGTATTTGGTGATTTAAGGCCATTTGGATTACCAATCCTGGCCTTGGATAAATGGTAAGATATGTGATAAAGTGCTGGATGCATATGTGCACAGCATAACATGGTGCTACCTTGATTTAACAATGTTTTTTTACAATTTTTCTCAGTCACTTTGGTACATTTCTTAGATCAGAAATGAAATTATCATAACTACTTGTACAAGCTCCACCTCATCAAGTCACTTGTGCACATCATAAATGCAAAGTCTCGTTCATTTGGTCAAATTGCAAATGCTTTGGCACAGTCATGCACATGATTATGTACAATCATCTGCTGATTATCCATCGGTTATGTCATGTGTCATGCCCGGCTCGTCCAATCCTCGTGTGTGCCACGCCCCCCTCATTACCTCATGTTAATTCCTGATTGTGATCACCTGTGTCCAGTTCCTTTTGGCTAGTCTTGAGTATTTAGTCCGTGACTCAGTCAGTATTCCCCAGGTCTGTCATTGTTGCATTGTTGCATGGTCATAATGTCCATTGGTGTCTTTTGTCTGCCCTGAATGAACCCCGTTTTGGAGTATTCCCGGCTCACTACCGTGATTCCCCGCTTGCCTCGATGCCGCACGTAATATCATGTTGGTCAAAATGTATTATACTGGTACTCTCTTGAATAGCTTACCCCCAAAACATCTAGGCATTAGTTCATTGCATACAAAATGCTTGAACCAGTTGTCATAATCTGTCAGGCATATTCTCTATAGATCTCTATTACACTTAAATACACTTATTAAAATTTTTTTTTTTATAAATGTGTCCTGAACTGATGAATTTCTCTCAGTTGAATCTTGACTTTCACCAATAGAGGTGGATGTTTAAAGCATTAGATCGACCAGTGATCAACCAGTTCTCTAAAATACCTCAGAGGTGCATCTCAGGAACTTTGGCAAGCGTACATCGACAGAGCACAGCAGCATGTTACAATTTGACAATGGTAGAGCAAAAAGGAAATGAACAGGATTAACAGCCGGTAAGAAGAGGAGTAAGGCTGCATGGTGGAAGGGTAGGGAGGCAAAACAGGAAGAGGTGGAAGAGGCCAAGAACAGAGGCGCGTTCCTGATGAAATAAGGGTCACAATTGTGGACTAAGTCCTCAATCATGTCCTTACAATGACCGAAGCTGGTCAAAGGGTGCAGCCGAATGTTGGGAGAACAACTGTGTCCTCAATCATTCAGAGGTTTCAGAGACAACAGGCATGTAATCCAACAATGTACACTGTACTGTAATATTGTATACTTACTGCATTGCTCCATGTTATAATAATCCACTTCCATTTTATTGTATACATTAAATTTACTTTATACACATACATACTGGACATTCAATGTAGCACACACACAAATTTATGCATATTTATTGTGTGTACATATGTATACATATGTGTTTGTCAGCTACAGTATATGTATAGTATGTGTAACTTTGTACTGTTAAAACTGATATGTGCCATGCAGAAGAAGTGCATCTTTGTGCATTTCCAGTCATTGTCATCAAAATCTTAGTCGTCGTTTACATCAGAAAATACTGGGAGTACATTGTTCTATTGACAACATGGCTAAGCATTTTGACCATCTTGTTCGTGAACAATGACACAAGGACTTGTCATTCTGGTGGCACTGATAAGTTCATTGACATTAATATTTATGCTTGAGGGATAAACTAAGGTTTTTGGGAAAGTTACAAGCTTTTGCAGGTAATCAGTCCATCATGTGGTGCTGTTTGTATGAATTGTTTGAATAAGAATTGTCATATACTTACTGTTTTGCAAGTGTTAAGGACGATTCAAGAAATGCACCAAAGCGACTGAGAAAAACTATAAATGCAGCATTACAACACTGAATGAGCTTCCTGTATGGGACACTAGGGTCACACTCACACTCAGCCCAGTTGCCTTGTACTGCGGTCCTCTGGAGCTGCATGGATGGGACACTAGGGTCACACTCACACTTAGCTCAGTTGCCTTGTACTGAGCATAATTGCATCTACTCCCCCTGCCAGGTCTGTACTGACATCGTACTTAACAATCTGGGTCTGAGCATGCTTTTTTATCACCATGTGGCTCCATAAAGACACGGATGAGCGAGTCTAGTGTGGAGGAACTTGACTGGCCTGCACTGACCTCAACCCAACAGAACACCTTTGGGATGAATTAGAGGGGAGACTGCGAGCCAGGCCTTCTCTTGCAACATCAGTGCCTGACTTCAGAAATGCTCTCCTGGAAGAATGGTCAAAAATTCCCATAAACACACCCCTAAACCTTGTGGACAGCTTTCCCAGAAGAGTTGAAGTTGTTATAGCTGCAAAGGCTGGGCCAACTCCATATTAAAGTCTATGTATAAGGATGGGATGTCGGTAAAGTTCATGTGTGTGTAAAGGCAGGTGTCCCAATAGTTTTGGAAATGTAGTGTATGTTAGTTTGTGCAGGCTCATTGCACAGGACACTGGTACTGAAAAGATACCATGGTATCGCATTTTTGAAAGCTGTTCAGTATTACATTACGTTAGTACCATTGCAAATTACACTATTATGAACATCACTAATGTCATGACCAGCTTGTCCGATTCACCCGTGTGCCACACCCCTCATCTACCTTCCCGACACCTAGAGTTCTGTCTCTGTTTCCCAGTCTGTGCCTGAAGACACATGACAGCTAATGCTATATACTGCTACTGCTTTTACATTTACAGCTGTTTGAAATCTGTCCCTGATGAAACCCAAGCGATTACAGTGTGTACAGATCTTGTAGCTATGTGTGCTACTGGAGGTTTTCATTGAACAAACTAGACAAGCAATGATCATGTACTGCCAGCTTCTGTGCTAGACTGTGAGAGAGCTGCGGAGACCTCAAGACTCCCTTATTGAGAGACTTGCAGTCTGGTGGTGTGCTGCTGAGTCTTACCGGGGTATCACAGACAGGAGAGAGGCAGGGCTGGGGATACACAGACAGGAGAGAGGCAGGGCTGTGGATACACAGACAGGATAGAGGCATGGCTGGGGATACACAGACAGGAGAGAGGCAGGGCTGTGGATACACAGACAGGATAGAGGCAGGGCTGTGGATACATAGACAGGAGAGAGGCATGGCTGGGGATACACAGACAGGATAGAGGCAGGGCTGTGGATACACAGACAGGAGAGGCAGGGCTGTGGATACACAGACAGGAGAGAGGCAGGGCTGTGGATACACAGACAGGAGAGAGGCGGGGCTGTGGATACAAAGGAAAGGAAAGAGGCAAGGATGGAGATAGACAGGCAGGACTGTGGACACAGAGGCAGACCAAGCCGGGCTGTGGATACGGAGGCAAGAAAAGAAGCAGGCCATAACTACAGGTGTTTCACTTCTGAAGAATAGTATTTCTGCATATTATGAGGCAGCATGAGGTGGTACAGCTGGTCCAAGGCAGGTGGCATCTGTACATCAGCATGCTCATTTATCATCATGGCAATATACCAATCCTTCAACATGAAGTAGGACTCTGGGATGAAGCTTTTAATTCAGATGATTTCAATATCAAGGCTTCGTCAATGGTTCCCCAAATTCACGCCTCCATTCACACCCATTCCCAGTCAACCTTATCAAAACCCAATCAACCATGCGACTTGCAAACAAAGGAGGTAATACACAATAAGCATAAAGTTGTCACGGAGCCAAGCACAAGTGCTGATTGACTGAGCTTGCAGTAAGTAACCAGGTAATAAGTACTAACTTCCTGTCAGCACAGATGCTCAGGTTCTAAGTGCCACACAACACATGCAAGAAGCAGGAAAGCACAAGTGTCAAGATGCCCATTTTGCTCAAGCATCACCGGCATCTGTTAAGCTTTAAAAAACAGTAGATAAAGTCAGACTTTCATTACAGCTGGAAAGCATCCAGTGAGAAAAAAAGAGTATGCCAGACATTTTTGACATCACAAAAGATTCAGTAGAAATACTGCAGTACGGACAAGCCGGGTCTCGTAAGCGGTGAGCATGAATCACAGAGGGCCACCATGCCCATCACTATCTCCGTTTGTTTATACCAGGCCGCCATTGCCAGTGCATGATGTCATCATGCAATGAAGATTTGCAGCTCGCGTTACAGGTGAGCATAGCTGAGCAGAGCTCTAAAGTCTGCCGTCCCAGGAAGCAGCATGATGTGAGGTGGGGGCTTAGATTTCACCACCAACACATATAATCGCATTGGGGGGGTTGCTCTGGGATGCCGCTCCCACACACACATATACACTAACAGTACGCGTGTTGTCTGTGTGTGTTTGTGGTAAGCAGGTGGGTGACATTTGCCCAATGCTCAGTCCACAGTTCAGCAGCTATGACCTGAGCCACAGAACAGCCCCCCACTTCCCCCCAGGCCAGTAAAACAAGGGGCAGGTAGGTGTTACAAAGTATCTCTAATGATTTTGTAGCATAATTAGCATAGACATTTCACATAGTACAAGAAATCACCACTAGATGGCACTATGCTCAAAACAATTTTATTGAGCAAGCCTAGCCCTGAAATCCATTCGGTTACTGTGAAGATTAATGTAGCTATGTTTATGATATATATATATATATATATATATATATAGAGAGAGAGAGAGAGAGAGAGAGAGAGAGAGAGAGAGAGTGAAAGTGTGAAAGAATCTACCTCTTTTCAATGATACAAGACCTGCATAAATCATTCTTCAGAAACAACTCCGGTGGCTTTAGGAGGTTCACCGAAAGTCTGACTTGGGTCAAAGGTCACAGGCCACTGGACACCCAATGAAAGCGCAGTCCTGTATGTGCGGCTGTGTGTATATGCCCTGTCTTTAAGCCCTTTAGGTCATGTTTCCATCCAGCCGAAATAAGGAGCCACGGGGATCACTGTCTCTCTCTGATTAGTCACTGATCTCCTCATATGAACTCAGTGGCTGTTTACTACCAGTATTTTCCTGGTCTGTAATCCTCATTAGACTTTCACACATCTAACCAAACACAGATGGTCTTGCAGATATTACTACCAGGATTATCAATACAACCTTCATCTGCATTGTACCCCATAACAGCTCAAATTTACTTCTTGGCTATTGTTATCGAATTTGAGCTCCCTGCTTTATACAGTATATGGCCCTTTCTATACTCATGCACTTTCCACATTTGATCTCTCCTCACACCCCATTCATTGTCTGCAGCCAATCAGAATTATCCATGTGTGAAGCCTTGAGTCACCGCTTTGTGTGGAAGAGGGGAAGGTCTGATTCTCTTCTGCCATCCACTGCACCTGTTATCAGGTGAGGAGCATCTCCATCCAGGAGAGTGACTAATCGCTCCAGGTCATATCTTGCAAATTATTCTTTTCTTTGTGCTGCCTTCTCCTCTTTGAGAACAAGCAGAGTCTAGCCTGGAATCCCAGCATGCCTCAGTCCGGCTTCTGAAGTGGGCAGCGATAAATTACCCCTTCGTCTCGTCAGAGGGAAGCTTCTCCGTCCCACATCCCCACACGTTTCCTGACCAACTGTGTCGATCCCCTCAACGCCTTCCTGTACTGCTATTTCCTGCCTTGGCCATTAAACACACACCACAGACATTAATAATGCCCGCATAGACACACGGACTTAAGACACAGCCAAGTTAAAACACGGACCATGCCCCATAGTTTCCCTGTTTAACCGATTAACAAACATATTCATCACTCTAAAGTGACAATAACTTTTATATGTAAGCTTCACCAAGCAATTCAACTCAGAAAACATCCAAACACAAGACACATTTTGTTTTTCGAGTGACTTTTTGTATAGTAAGCAGGACAATGGTAACCAGAATAGAATATAGAGCACTGCCAAATCTCGTGTAATGACTCTCTGTGGACGACGTTCTGAACCTGACTTTTAGGCCCTGTGTATTCCTTCATTCACCCATGTGGCATTACGCAGCGAGGCTGAACTGCCCAGGAATGTACCGGCAGGGAACTTGGCAGTGCCCGGAGCTGTGACACATTCGTCAATGGCTTCTTAGTGCCCCCCCCCATCGCTTTGAGAGAAGCTCATAAATCCCTCATCGTCCCAGCTGGCACTGCTAGCTGCCCAGTGGGACTTTACTAGCTTTGGACATGCAGAGCGCAGTTTCGCTAATGCTAACTGATGGGGGTTTACAAAAGAGTCATGGTGCCGAACCGAAAATGCTAGCCGTTGTATTGCGTACTGTTGTTTGAATTTATCTCATTAATCTTGTATCTGAGCCTGTGCATAACCTCTACCAACACAAAGTAAATAAAAAGCACATCTGAGGTGGTCATATACTTCAAACGAAAAAACTGAAATCAAAAACACTGGCGTGAAGAATCAGTGGCATACTGAAAATCACCTTCTTCATTGTTCATCATGCCACAACACTAGAGGGCAGAATGTTTTTGATGCAGCAGATCCACATGCAGAGCGCAAATAAACACGTTGTGGCCAGGACTGGAGTCATTTTAATGGAAGTCGCTGTCTTTTGTAACAGCCACTATTGCTGTAATACATACACAGCATGCCGGTAACTGCATAATTAGTCCTGCTGACCAACCCCACTGCGTCACATTTATGTCAGTGAATCATGGACAATGTGTGGGATCAGAACAAACGAAAAAGTCCTCAGGGACCCTGCACCGGCGGTGTGGCGAAGCAGTGATCATCATGGTGATTGCGGCTCAGGTGACGTCATATTGCTAAAACAGCATCGATTCCATTGTTTGAAGTACACGGCCTCTTCGAGTGACAACACAGCTTATCATGTCATGCACGGCTAGGCAGTTAAGGTAAATCCACATCTGTTTTTTATCAATGTTGGAATTCAGAATAAGACTATGAGGCCAGCCGTCCACACATGGCTGACAGACAGCAGGGGATGCAGCAGCGTGAGCCAGTCACCGTGAGCTTCTCCTGCACTCATTTCCACAGCACACTCTCTGGCATCATTCTTGTAGAGTTCCTGGCTTCTCCGAGCTCTTCCCTGTCATTCAAAGCCAGACCTTGAAAAAAAACTCACTTCTGGGAAGCGGGGAAGCTCGTGAACAGTGCTGGACGCCAACTAGAGTGCAGGCGTCTCCTGCGAAACTGCTGCCAGCGGCCGGGGTGGTGGTCTCACGCCGTACTGAGCGACTCTCCGCAGGACGCCGCCGAGTATGGTGACGTTTTGGCACTGACAGTGTTTATGGGCCTCAGCGTCGGCCCGGGGTGGACCAAGGCTGCACTTCCTGCTCTGCTTCTCTCGTATCGACCAGCGCCAGCTGTGACTTCAGCTGCTGCCCTCACTGAAGACACAGGGCCCACCGACATGCCATAAGGGACCCCTCACCTGAGGGGAGACCCCCCCCCCCCAGCATCCTCAGATGCTGCCCCCTTTGCTCCTGTTATTTTTCAGTTGCGCCGCATATCACTACAAAAACAACCCATGAGCTACTCCGTGCTTGGTTTAACTACTCGTTCCCCCAGTACAGTTTGAATCCAGCACAGGACCTGTGGTCAGAAGAACGGCGGCAAGAAGGAAAGATACATTTTAAAACAAATATTTCCTTTCTTGGCACTGCCCAGAGAGAGCAAACAAACATGATTAAAAAAAATGAATATTTTCCTGAAATATAATAAACATCATAAGTATAATATAATCAATTCATCTGGAAGTGTTAGATGAAATTATACAGATAATATATCATTCCAAAAGGAGTGTGGTTCCACTGAGAATTCTGTACTGGGTGACATATATGAATATGCAGCTTTCCCTTTTCATAAATCCACACTAACGCAAGGGCTGCAGAAAAAAGCCCCAGTGTCCTGGCTGTCAGGGGTCCCCATTCTCCAGCACCACACACCAAGCCAGGCCATCTCAGGGGACTCCCCAATTTGTCACCGAGCCCAGTAACAAGGTGTTTACCCGTGCAGCCGGCACATGGCGGCGTGATGGACAACGCTCTGGCTAATCTCAGCATCTCGGACAAATTACAGCCGTTAGGAAGCCCAGAACCTGCTTGAGGAATTACTGGCCTTCATTAATCTGTTCTCATCTTGGAATAACTTTCCGCTGCTGATCCCCACGACGGAGACCAGCTAAAAATAACGGAGCCATTTGCGGTCAGCCTTCATCTGAAACACATTTACGGGGTCAGCTCCCTGAATGTATGCAAAGGCGTCCACACCCAAAGCAAAAGGATAAATAACATGAACAAATTGTTTGGAATATTTGCTGACCACAGCGGTCAAAACTACTAATCGTAACATTCCTGCATTGTTCAGAGGATGGAAACTTTTTTTAATCTTCCTGTTTTCTAGAAATTTCTCATTTTTTTTTCACTATGATGATTGTATTATTATTATTATTATTATTATTATTATTATTTTATTGTACTACTTCACAGAGTACCCTTATAAAGGGTTTATGAATGGTTTATAATCATGTTATTAATCAGGTTGTAACACTTTATAAAACATTAACAGACATTTTTTTTTACTAATAAGTTACTACCAAAAGGGAGCTTTAGTGTAAGGTGGTACCATTATTATTAGCAGTAGTATTAGGGATAATTTATGGTATTGTTATCATTATTATTACTATTTTTATTGCCTTCATGCTGTATAAAATGATACAGTGAAGCACTAAATTAGCAGGCGTACCTTAAACTGTGCTGCGTGGTCCATGGTGAGATAAAGAGAGTGTCAAAACACACAGATGGTATGGCTAACCCGAGCTGTCAATCACTGACTGGTTTAATCCAGTGGGAACTGAGAAAGTGACCAATGGGAAGCGGGTTAAACCAGTTAGTGGTTGACAGTGTACAAAAATCCTGCAGTGGTAGGTTTTCTCCCCTCACGGGAAATGGGCCACATAGATAAACAAAGTTACACTGGTCTGATTGGCATGTAGAGACCCTTTAAATTTCTATCTCAGGACAAAGAGAGCTATCAGACATAGATGCGAGATTCAAAGCTATGGATTTAATCAGCAATGTGTCCAAAGAACAAATCAGGGCAGATTGAGTTTAAATGAAATAACAATTTGAAGGCCTTTAAACTAATTACATGTGGACTAATGCAGAGACCTTGGTAGCTTTACTTCTCAGATCAAAGTCCGTCAGCATCTCAGACAGGCTGGCAGCAGGGCGCTCAGGGCTGCGGTTTAGGAGTAACGGGGGCCGGCTGTAGGTTTCTATGTGGGGAGGGGCTCGCCCATGTGATGGGGCTGGGGGAGACAGTGATGGGCCACATCATATGACAACCGCCTGCCCTTGTATCTAGGCGTCCTGCGGAGGAGGCAAGGGGAAAATGGGAATCTCGGTGCGCACTGTTCCGACCCCTCACAGCAGGAAGCCGGCCCGGAAAAAGTACATAAACCCCCCAGAGCAGAAATCCAAAACAATGACATTCCCCATTATGTGTGTTTAGTCTGCCCAATTATCTGCTTCTTCTCATCACTTGACCTTGAAGCCAAGGGGCCCATCTGGATGTTTGGGGGGGAGGAGATGGGGTTTATCAGGCTCCAGTAGACTCAACCAGTTAAGACCCTCTATCACAACGACAATCAGCAATACCCATCTGAATAGCTGAACCAGGAACCAGAGCAGGAAGCAGAATGAATGAACGGACAGACATCTATCCATCCAGTTAGCAGATGAAGGCTGTATCCCAGCCCCAGGCAGCAGAGGGCTCCCCAGTTTAGCTGCAGTCCCTGTAACAATATCCTAACCTACTATGACTGTGCTTCTGAAGGCTTCTCAAACCTATCACTAATGGCCCCAGAAAAAGCACATTAATTCTTTCAAAGCAGCAATGTTCCTCTGCTCATGATGGGGGACAGAATTGCTGCAAAACACTTGAGCCTTCAGAAGCTGGTCCTGCAAAACAACAATGCTGATTTCCATCCCCTGAAATGTTCAGATGCCGCTCACATGAGCTGCCACTGACGTCCAGATGAAGCTTTTCCCTCGGTTTCTCCCCCCGTGTGTTCAGAGGCAGTTCATGTGGTGCTAAAGCTTCAGCCCCAGCCCCCCCTTCCCCCAGCAAACGTCACCATCCACTTTCACTTTGTCAGCAGCTTGTTAAGTCGGTGCCCCCTCAGAAGATGACACACTGCCTGATGAAGCTACTGCCTATGTCACCTGTAGGATTGACCAGCCCTGGACAGTGTTGTTGTCCTTTTCACAAACAGTATACTTCCTCATCCTTGAACTTTTCCTGCTGATTGCTGCTTGAAACAGAATGACTTTCAATTACCCAGGTGACAGTGTATGTATAGAGCTCCGTTTAAAGATGGAACTCAGAGACAAACAGCATCAGACTAATGAATTTTGATAGACTGTCTGAATTGTATAGTTGCTCCAAAAAGCAGACATCACCCATAAAAAAACAGTACTGATGATTATTCCAACAGTAGGGCTGATTACCCAGAATGCAGCACATATTGTTGCAAGGTATGACAATGGTGAGACAAGCCACGTAACAGCTCTCAGCGAAGAGGTTTATTTAACAAAACAGGACATAAAGGGAGAACCAGAAAACAAAGAGACCACGAGGAGTCAAAACTAAATTATAGCAGGGAGCAACACTGGGAACAACAGCACCAAGAGTAGGTAGAAAACCAGGAAGCTACAGTAACTCGCACAACGTAACAACAACTAATAATCATACAGCAACACATGGAAACAGCCACTATGATCCACTGAGGAACAGAACAAGAACAGGCACTTAAATACACTAATAACAAGACATGATGCAGGACAGGTGAGAACCATAACCAAATCAATCAATCACTAAGGAATCGGGGCAACAAGGAACAGGAGGGGTTTACTGAGGGTTATCTATAAAAGGACAAACTAGGAACATAACAACCTAAGTCAGAACATAAGGCATGGGCAGGGTAACCATAAAACAAGGACACAAAAATAAAGACATATGTAAACAATACTAGACAGCAGGGGATAAAATAAAACCAATATTAAACAAAGGTGTGAACTTATGATGGAAGGGATGCCTGCTTCCAAGCCATACAGTCAACACCTTAAGGCACACAGCAGACCAGGGAACAGGGAAACACACTAGGGCAACAGCCAATAGGATGGCCAGACAGAGAAAAGGCAAACGGATACGGCCAGACAGGCACTGACCTTGACAGCACAGTTATCAGAACATGCCTTCTTAGAGGCCTCGCTTGGCACTTCTCTGTCTGTATGCATTCCTCTGCAGATGAGCAGGCAGCCAATCACACGGCTCCGTGTGCACCTCCAATCCCAGACGCGTCGGCCCTTTAAAAACAGTTTGTGGCCATTGTGCAGCTGTGAATAGGCACTTATTGTTCTCGACAGAGACGTCTCCAGCTCCTTCACACGTTTCAGAGCTTTTCCAGAGACTGTTTATGTGTTGAGGGCAGCTCGGCGTGGAGCTTAGAGCCTAATGGACTGTATAAGAGGGTCTGCAGTCGCTCAGCTTGCATTCAGCTGTACAAACACAGGGCGCCGTCCCTCCCTCTCTCCTCCACCTCGCCCGCTCTTTCTCTCACTCCCTCTCTCCTCCACCCCGCCCGCTCTTTCTCTCACTCCCTCTCTCCTCCACCCCGCCCGCTCTTTCTCTCACTCCCTCTCTCCTCCACCCCGCCCGCTCTTTCTCTCACTCCCTCTCTCCTCCACCCCGCCCGCTCTTTCTCTCACTCCCTCTCTCCTCCACCCCGCCCGCTCTTTCTCTCACTCCCTCTCTCCTCCACCTCGCCCGCTCTTTCTCTCACTCCCTCTCTCCTCCACCTCGCCCGCTCTTTCTCTCACTCCCTCTCTCCTCCACCCCGCCCGCTCTTTCTCTCACTCCTTCTCTCCTCCACCTCGCCCGCTCTTTCTCTCACTCCCTCTCTCCTCCACCTCGCCCGCTCTTTCTCTCACTCCCTCTCTCCTCCACCCCGCCCGCTCTTTCTCTCACTCCCTCTCTCCTCCACCCCGCCCGCTCTTTCTCTCACTCCCTCTCTCCTCCACCCCGCCCGCTCTTTCTCTCACTCCTTCTCTCCTCCACCTCGCCCGCTCTTTCTCTCACTCCCTCTCTCCTCCACCTCGCCCGCTCTTTCTCTCACTCCCTCTCTCCTCCACCCCGCCCGCTCTTTCTCTCACTCCCTCTCTCCTCCACCCCGCCCGCTCTTTCTCTCACTCCTTCTCTCCTCCACCTCGCCCGCTCTTTCTCTCACTCCCTCTCTCCTCCACCCCGCCCGCTCTTTCTCTGACTCCCTCTCTCCTCCACCCCGCCCGCTCTTTCTCTCACTCCCTCTCCTCCACCTCGCCCGCTCTTTCTCTCACTCCCTCTCTCCTCCACCTCACCCGCTCTTTCTCTCACTCCCTCTCTCCTCCACCCCGCCCGCTCTTTCTCTCACTCCCTCTCTCCTCCACCTCACCCGCTCTTTCTCTCACTCCCTCTCTCCTCCACCCCGCCCGCTCTTTCTCTCATTCCCTCTCTCCTCCACCCCGCCCGCTCTTTCTCTCACTCCCTCTCTCTCCCACTGTCTCTTTTGCCCACCTTTCCCCCCCAGCACCCATCCTACCCCGTACCAAGAGGACTCTTTCCCCGGCTGCCAAGGCCCCCACCTCAGCGCCTTCTCGCCTCCATTTCTCACTCTCTCTCTCTCCCTCATTCACCCTGCCGACACTCCCCAGGACAGCTTCCCTAAACATAGCTCAGGCCCTCAGAGTACGCACTGTATCACATCCAACCTGTTTATTTTCATATCCTCCCCATGCAGCCTAAAGAAAATAATACAGGGGCACCTAGAAGAGACAACAGCTAGAGAAGCACTTTTCTGCACAGTCACGCTGCTTTGTGATGGAAATATTTACGCTGTCGAGACCTCAGAGGCCGACGGGGCTGCTGTGTGCATGACAGCCGGCTTGTTTGTTTAAACTCCAATGCTGTACAGGAATATCAAGTAAGAAAAAACGAAAGATAGACACGTTCCCCCCTTATTTTGAAGCTGCTACAAACGTCACGTTATGGGCAGGGAAGACGAAGTCCCATAACAAATGTATTTCAGACTTTTCAACACTTACTCCCCAGAGAGTGATTGACACGGTCCATGTACCATCAATGTGGACCACACACACACATACCCACACACAGGCACACACACACACACACACACACGCCCACACACACACACACACCCACACACACACACAGGCACACACACACACACACACACACACACCCACACACAGGCACACACACACACCCACACACACACACACACACACACACACACACACAGGCACACGCAGGCACACACACACACCCACACACACACACACACACACACACACAGGCACACGCAGGCACACACACACACACACACATACACACACCCACATACACACATCCACACACACAGACCCACACAGGCACGCACATATACATATACACAAACATACACACACCCACACACACACACACGTATACACAGACCTGTACTCATATCTTTGTGGAGGCCATCCATTCATTTCTATGGGCAAAACCCTCATCTCAGGAATGACAACCTTAACCCCTACTCAGCCTAAACCTTAACCATAAGTAACCAAACAAAATACAGACTTTTGGCATTTTTAGTTTGATCGCAGTCACAGATTTTTTATAAAACTGAATTCCCCCTTGTGGGGACTAAAAAAATGGTCCCCACAACATCAAGATAACAGGTTTTTATCACACTGTGCGCACATTTGGTCCCCAAAATGTAATGTAAATCTTACCCACATGCACCCACACACACAGAGACACACACACCAAAGGTCTTCTAATTGCTGTATTATTATTCCCCTATTACATAGTTCATTAATGCTGAGAATGCCATGGCTGAATATTTGCTGTGATGATTCTGTATTTATTTTCTTTATTTTTTTCTAATGTCATGGACTGCATTCAATAGCCAGTCTCTGTATTATACTAATGAACTATAAAATATGTGGATCATAGGATGTTCTTTGCATTATTAAGCAGATTCACAAATATGAAATATCGTCCAGTTTGTTTCGGTTGGGGGGGGGGGGGGCTGCAGGCTCGTTCTCCCCCGCAAACAAAGCGTGAAATGATGGATCCTGATTTTGCTCCCCGGTAACAGCTGGTGGACATGCGTAGCCTGGACCATCACGCCCCCCAGAGGCTGCACCTGAAAAAACACATTTACTTCGTTCAGCAGCGTCCAAGAAGAAACGCATTCGGGTTAAATATAGATGTAATATTGCTCTGGTCCCATGGAATCCAAATAAATTAAAGATGTCATTCTTGGAGGACGAATAGCATTTAAAGCTGAGTTTTAAAAGATATGTTGTGTCCGTAATGAGATCTTGAGAGGCATCACACGAAGGCCAGGGATAATGAGTCTTCTTTGATTACGAATCGCCTTTTAAAATGTTACAGACCCTAATGATCGGAGCACGGCGCCTCTGCCAAACTGCAAGGCAAGCAGAACAGCTGCACTCAAGCGCTGCTTGGGTAACTGGGGAAAAAACCGCCCCTCTTTCCCCAACTTTGGGGCTAAGACTACTGTGCAGTGTCCAGAAACTCTGCTGCTGGTTGCATAAATAAAACCTCAATGTTCAGGGCATCAGCACATATTACCGTGCAAATACGGAAACGCACACAGGGGACAGGACTGTGCCCACTTCCTGCTGGGGGGATGCTGGGGCATGGGGTATATTTTGAATTGTTAGTCAGTTAAATTTAGGGCTTTTAAACACTCATTTCTGGAGACTTAAAAAACTGTAAAAAAGTACAGCACATATTTGAAGAGAAATATTACTCTTAATTGGTATTTCTTGGTTCTTGTCAGGGTTAGTCAGTGCAGTGCAACATGGAACTGACATCATTTCCAGCTCTGCTCACACCTCTGCTACCCAAAATTAAGGAACCAGCATCAAGCAATAGGTTTCCCTTCCCACTTTGGGGGGGGATGGGGGGAAGGACATCCAGCCTGACATGGAACAAGCAGAGATGGTTCTGAGTCCAAATGACAAGCAGCTTACACTGCTCCATGTGCACACAGAACGTAGGCCCCTGCAGCATGAAGGGCTACAGACAGACACTGCCAAAGGATCTTAAAGGTAAACAAGCGGGCATATGGCAGGGCACCCCTAAAGGGGCTTTGTGAGGTCCTTCAGCCAATAACGGCATGCAACCACTGTCAGCAGCCTTTGCGGACGTTTCCGGCACAAACTGCGCAGATGATGTTGTTTTTCCAGGTTTTCACCCTTGTATAACTCACTGTGCTGAGTCTGTGTTGGCCACAAATACAAGAAAATGTGGATGGTGACCGAAGCTCGAAGTAGACAGCACTAGTCGACGACAGATTCACGAGCTAATAATGATGCACAGAAAAGAAAAACAGTTTTGAACTTTTATTCCCATTAATCTTCACTGTGCCACTCGTTTTACAGTAAAGCCATTTAAAAGCTATTCTACTTCCAATATGGAGCTAAACTAATATAATTTACAAAGAAATACTAGCCTGTGGTTAAACTTTCCATTTTGCTGACCGTAATTTTTTTGGTATTTGAGATGGCTTCATTTTATTTTATTTTATACATTTTATTTTTATTTTATGGTATCATGAAACATTTAGTCAGTGCTGCATATAAAACTACGGGAATTAATTTGACTTTAAAGGTGATGATGATCGTAAAATAGGAATGTAGAAATTAAAATAAATATTTTTATTTGTGTGGCATGCTCTGTAATGTAATCAAAATGAAAATACAGAACAGCACCAAACACCAAGGTAGCCTATATATACATCATTAATCATGAAATTCTGTCTGACTCAGAGTTTCACCTATAACAAATTTTCAAGAATGTTAAATATAATATTTTATATTATTATAATCCTACTGTACACATGCAACAGTTAATATATGGTTAATTCCATGTGTGTAAACATCCTGCTTGATGCTATATTTAACCCTCAGGATTAGACAGCAAAGACTTTGCATCATCTAGTGGCTGATTGGTCATCTTCTGGCGGGGGAGCAGTGAGGCAGGCGGACGTGACGGGAGGCTGAGGCCTGCTGGGCTGCACGCGGCCGGCCTGCCTGCAAAAACGCCCGAGGGAGTCTGTACTGCACCTCCGCAGAACGCAAAGCACCATTTCGTTAACAGCGTCCTGTGTGTTTAAAGCCTGCTGAGATCAGCTCTCGTTCTGGGAGGTTCTAGCAGACAGTCAGTGGGCCCCTCCGGTTCTGCTGCCTCCGGTTCTGCTGCCTCCGGTTCTGCTGCCTCCGGTTCTGCTGCCACCGTCGCAGGAATGTTCTGAATAGTTAAAGCACTCAGCCCTCTTTGAATCAGCCTAAAGGGGAATTTTCATTGTTTCTGATGAAAGCTCTTTTAATTTCTATACATGCAATATTATTTTGAGTCAGATCAGAAGGTAAGCAGGAATCTTTCCATTTCAATTTTAAAAAATCTTCAAGCGCAGGGATGTCAGGATTGTAATACATATACATACTAAAATCAGCGCTGACATCAGTCTGCTCTCCTTAACTGTGTGTTTGAAATATTTACACAACCACCACACAGCTGGTTTTACTGGGCACAGAAAGTAGTTTAATTCGATGAAGAAAAATGCTAATTCATCCATTTTTAAAAGTCAGAAGGGCAGCCGTTTGCTTCGGCTTCCTTGTAGAAACAAACTCCTACAGACAGGCAGGTTTCAGTGATATTCTCTCCTTGGGAACCTCCGACATCTTCTGGACATCAGGAAACAGTGTGTGTGTGTGTGGATTCGGTTTATTACATTGTGGGGACCAAATGTCCCCCACAATGTGATAAAAACCTGTTTTTTAATGTGATAAGAACCATTTTTCAGGTCCCCACAGATCTGTAAATGCAATCTAAAAACTAAAAATGGCAAAAGACTTGTATTTCGGTTGGTTACTTATGGTTAAGGTTAGGGCTGGGTGGAGGTTAAAGACGTCATGTTGGGATTAGAGTTTTATCCATAGAAATGAATGTAAAGTCCCCACAAAGATATAATTACAAGCCTGTGTGTGTGTGTGTGTATGTGTAACCAGAGAAGCCATGTAAAAAGAGCACATAAAATGTCAAACGCCCAGTCAATGAACTGGCTCCCCAGGTATGTCAGCTGCAAGAGGCAGGATGTGAGGGTCAGCCAACCCCCCACCCCACCCCAAAACCAGCAACTATAGCAACCACATCACCAGATGACACTTGACCCAGCCGTGGCATTTCTGCGGTGTGGAAAGCCTGGTGCAACGTTGCAGTGACGTAGAAAAAAACATTATGCGCTTTGGTCCCGTTTATCTACACGGATGCCTTGCTAATGTTTTCCTGTCAATGATACAACAATTTACCGCAAAGGGGTAAAAAATGTATTAAAGATTTAGAGTACATCGCTGGACTGAATAGTAAACTTACACCGAGGATATGCAATTATGTTAATCACTCAAGCCGTAATATGAACAAAATTTAAATGTCACATTTCTCTTTAGAAGTGCCAAGATCTTGCATAATTCATCAGAGTCCTTGACACACGCCGTCACACACTGACCTCGCCCTCCAGCAGAGGGCGCCCTGCTTCTGTTTTTCATTAAGGTAAAATGGTCTTTTTAGTAAGCTACCAGTAAGCCACGTATTAAATAAAAACATCTACAAAATCAAAACAACTACAGAAACCTACAGTCAAACAACTTATTTCCGTAATTATAATACATTTGGTATAGGCCTACATATAAACTTCATGTAGGCTATATACGTCTAATCAACTGAAGAAAAAATAAATGTGATAAAACAATGCAACCTATCTTACAAATGTATTCTAATTACAGAAATAGTGTTCATTATAGAAATAAGTTGTTTGTCGGATTTTTCGTATAACTGATAGCTTGCTCTTCAAAGCTCTTTCATGGTGGCTGGATTCGGGGCATGTCACAGAAACACGCCCGTCTCTGAGCTCATTCTTGGAAGACTAACCCCGATGCGGGTTTTAGTGTCTGGAAACCCATTTCAGCATTGGGGTCCCGGAAAGACACAGTGAGCGATGCTGGTGAAAGGGCCGCTTTATGGTAGCTTACCTGTTATAGGGACATGCTACACTCCTTCAGCCTTTTGTGTGAATATTTAGAGTTAGAAATAATTCCCTTGTGGAGAGCATGGTGGCTTCCCTGCAGGCTGACAGTGGCTTGATGGGGTGGGTCGTGCTCCGATACTCGCTGGGGTGAAGTGGGCTGTTACTTTTGGGACTTTTGGGCTCGTCCAGCTGTTTGCTCCTCTAATCCTAAACAGATGTCTTCATGTTTGATCACAAGGCTGCAGCCATGACATGATGATGAGGGTCAAAGAGATGAGGCGTTTTGAGAGGACCCTCTTTTTTGTCAGCCTCAGCAATTCAAATACACCAAAGTCATCAGATATGCAGGGCATGAGAAATTCACGTGTGAGGAATTAATATGAACCACATGCAGGCATAGTAACATTGCCATCTATCTATCTATCTATCTATCTATCTGTGCTGCTCCGTCTGTCATTTATTTATGTATTTGGTTCAATCTCCGCGTCATACTTTGCAGTTGGATTTCTTTTGAAAGTCTGTCATAATAACACCTGGCCTTTTCTAAAAATGTCGGTGGCTTGTTTACCATGCTGGGGGCTTTTGAATATTGATCAGTATGTTTTATTATTGTTTTTGTTAAGCCAAAACTAAACATTGTGCATGTTGCTGGCATGAATTTCTTGTATGTGATGTCGCTTTTATGTTTGCAAACTATGAACACAGAATATCTACTACGTCTTGCCAGATATGGTAAATATTCGTTTTTGTTCCTTCTGCCATTACTCTGTGTATGACAGATCTCTGACCGGCGACCTGTATATATATTTGCACGGAAAGATTAGTGGACAAATTGTAACACCACCCCCCACCCCTTATTTTATCGACTGACTTAAGAAAAAAGAACTTGGGCTTTCGTGTTTGCAATGGCAGAGCCGCCTAAGAAAATATTTGTTGCACTTCGACTGTTTATCATACTAAAAATATTTCTTCTGTTTTATGTCAAACCTCCTACTCTGAGGCACGTTTGACATAAATTGAAACTTTATGCTCCCTTTGCTTGATTAATAAACAGGGCGACTGTGTTCAAACACATAATCCATGCAAGTGCCGTTTAAAGAAAAAATAAAAAAGGCTCCGTAAGTGGAGAATCGCTCCGGCACCGGCAGTCACAGGGGGGTAGTGCATTTCAGCCATGCTTATGCAGTCCGCTTACTTTGGAGCTACTACACCAGCAGATATAATGAAACAGTCAGTGACTTACTGTCACGATCCGCTCCGTTCGATCCCGATGTGTGCCACGCCCCCTCATTATCCACGTGTGCTTTCCCGATCGTGCCCAGCTGTTTCTTGTTGTCTCGGCTTGTCTTTAGTATTTAGTCCGTGTCTGAGTCAGTCTTCCCCAGATCTGTCATTGATGTTTGTCGCTGTTTTGGTCCTGTCTGCCCGAATAAACCCCGTTTGCCTGCATTCTCGGCTTGCCTTGCCTGTTTCCCGGCTCGCTCGCTCACCGCACGCAACACTTACCCGCCTCTCCCACTCCTCTTACCGGTAAGCCAGGCTCCCTTTGCCAGCCCTTAAACTCCAGAACCACAGCGCAACACTCTCCCATCACACCATAACCTGAGCAATTCATTCTATAAACTCCTGTCTTTTTTTAATATCCCACAGTTGAAACAAATAAATCAGAGACTAAGTGCACTTTGAATAAAAAACAGCAGGTATGGGATTCATATCATTTAAACCATCACTGAAATGGGAAATCAAAGGTGGCAGACCCTGTTAGAATTATTTTTCTTTCGTCTGGCAAACATCTGGATTTCTCAACATCAGGCCCCACATCAACTTTAAAGGGTTTATTTCTTCCCAAACTGCTTTACACCCGAAATGCAATCCGCCGCAGATTGTCGCGCATGCGCCTTACGTCGCGCATTTGTGTTGCCGCTCCGTAGGCGGCAAGCGCGCTGCGGGGTGCGAAGAGCGCGTCCCCGGCGGCCTCAGGAAAACAAGTTCCCCGTTATGTCATAAGCGCCAGGGACGCGCCTCGCGTGCGCGCCGCCAGGCTGCGGCGCTGTCAAAAGCAGCCACTTTTCAGAGAGCGCTGAGGCTTAACAGGACGGACCCGTTTCAGATCATGTTTCTGAGTAATTATGGGTCTTTTGGAAATTTCTTCTCCCCAAAGTGCCGGTTGTATTGAAAGTAGGCTATTTTGTGAGAGCAGGTAATGAGTCGTTTTGAGGGTTTTTAACTTTATGTAAAGATCAGTTCAGAGACACGTGATAGGTGGGTCTCAAGAGACAGGAATCATTTACTTTTGCACAAAGAAGGTAACAAAACGGGACAGTAATTACAGTAACAATAATAAGAATACTAATCGAAAGAAATCCAAATCCAGCTTTTGCCTTATGGAAAGTAATGGAAAATGAGCAATGTGACTGCAATGAATTATCAGGCAATATGTACCAACAACAAAATATTAATTGAAATACTACTGTGAGTAGATGTACACAACCAAATTAACAGTATATGCCTCGAACATGACTATATAAGTTCTACATACAGACATCTATGAGGGGTACGGTGGTTCACACGTCCAGGGTTCGAATCCCGCTTTCCTCAGCTGGAACTCCTGCTGTGTAGCTGCTGGGATTCCCTTCCATAACCCAAATATATGCACTCAGACTATTCAGCATTTCTGAATTGCCTGTGGTGTTGGTGTCTATCTAAGGGAGTCCCTGCCTTGTACCAATGGAAGAGACTTTCTGTGATGCTGTACTGGATAAAGGGTCGATCCACGAATGGACGTGTCTTAGATCTGCCTCCCTGTTAGGCATCAGTGTGACCCCATTCTGACATAGATTTTCTAAAGCGTTTGTATTATATGACAACAAAGCATATTTCACACCCCATGTACCCAAAGGCAGTTAGGTCATTTTTGTGAATGGAAGACAAGTGGATGGATAGCCTGTTGTGTCCTGTTCATTCAGTTATGATGCCTTCGGCTTCCTGTTTGTAACGCGCACTATGACATAGCCAGAGAAGACTGAAGACCAGACAGGTGTAATAATTGCTCTCATAAGCAAATCTCTCCTGAAGCTTGTGTCACCCGTCCCAGTAAACCCAGAGCAAACTTCCTGCAAACAGCTCCCATCTTTGGGAAATTAGATCAGCCACAACAATGCTAAATCTTCAACTTCGTAAAACGACACTCAAAATACGACTGATCACTGTCCCCGCCCCTACACCGTCTGTGTTTTTGTGTGTTTTCATTAATCTTTGCCACTCAGTTGCGCGTCAGTGTTGTACATCATTAAATATATATATTTTTAAAGTACCTTCTAAAAGCTGCAATTTTCCACCCTTGAATGACTGGATCCCTCAGTTTTAGCTTGAATATCATGTTTTTCATGTCTTACAGCTAGTCTACATCCATCGAAATAAACAGGTAAATAATTACCTTTTAATGTAGCCTGGAACATGGCTGCCATCCATGCGGCTAAATTAATAATAATAATAATGGATGAATGTCACAATGCCTTCAATAAACGTCTGGTGATTCAACCTGTCACATCATTTTTATAAAGCAGAGATTATAAAGCAAAATGTATTAATCTTTCAGAGGGTGATGCTGCATACTGATGTCTAAATAACCCAGAACATCCTCACTATAAATGTGAGCTACAGGCGGTTAGTGACTCGCTTAGGCGCTAACTGCTTACTCTACACAGACAAGCCCTTGACAGGACCACCTATAGACAAGGTGTTTATTGTCGGAGGGTGTGTTTGAGGCAGATGAGCTTCTCTCGCCGATAGTCGGGGTTGGTGTTGGGGCTACGGCGCAGGGAGCTGAGGAAGGGTTAGGGTTAGGTTTAGGGTTAGGGTTAGGGTTAGGGACGGCTTCCGACCGCTGCCCCCCCTCCAAGGTGTCGGTGTTATGACATGTGTACTCCTCTTCTGTTTTCTCTCACAACAAGTGCACTTCATCTTTCCGGGTGGTCAGACTCATAAAACAGGGCTTGATTTACATGCTGGGTTCACAACGGCCACCATCCCTCTTCCTGTTTCACTTACCGGCCACTTCCTGTGGGTTCGGATCGGCTGACTAGGGTGATAAATAAACGCAGGGAGGATTAGAAGGGTTAAGCTTCACATTCAAAAGGCAGTCATTATTTATGAAGAATATGAGAAGCTTTGCTAAGCAACCGTTCCTGACATGACAGCAGTTTAGAAAAGGCGTTTATGGGTGACTGACAGCCTTATAAACATACAGACGGTGTATGAATGCTGTTTGTTTATGTCTATATTTTTCACTCACTGGAAAGCAATTGAAATCTCCGTGCTATTTTTATGTGAAATAGCTCAGATTCAGCCTGGACCTTCACCAAAAAAAGATGAGCGACGTAAGAATAGTTACTTGTGGCACTCATTAGCAGGCAGTGTGTGAAATGTTTGAGAATGTGAGTTTTGCCCCCACGGGAAAGCATGGAGTCCAGTGAGGGAGGTCTCATCATGTAGCAGAATGCTGAGGATGAAGAGGCTAATCAGGCGCAGAGATGTTTCTAACGGGTCCTCTCAAGACACCAGGGAGTAATAAGCACACCTGACAAAATAGGGCATCTGCCAATCTTACCAAGCCCCCCATGACAAACACATTCTGCCTCGTTACTCAGCCATGTCCACTCAGCTTCCTGTATGAGGTGGGGTACTGGGGCGGGGGGGGGCTCTAGTCATTAGTCTCCGCAGGGATGTAAATGTTTTTTTTCTTAATTTGGCTGTAATAGACCAAACTGTATCAAATAATCAACTTGTCAAAAGGGCAAATATATTTTAGCATCTCTTGCTCATAAACCCATATGGCAGATGAATTATACTTTCTCCCGGTCTCATCATTTACTTATGTTCAGAATCCCTGTATTAACTTCTGTCAAAAATTCTATTTTATTTAGGTATATGTAACTTTTATCAAAGCAATTTCTCCTATGTGTTTTCCTATGTTCCTATGTGTACAGAAGACTAAAAAATAAAGCACCAGCCAACTTTTCGGGAACCTAACAAATTACCCATCATGCAATATGCTGCTCCTTTGTTCATACATACTTGCTAGTCATTACTGGGCTCCAGTGACCATTTGTAGTGTGAAAATCGTTAATTAAAAATAACTAATGACAAACAGGGAAATGAGCCTCAGTAAATCTAGTTGCCACTGTGGCCTCAGCACCTGGATGGGATTAAATACAGCAGTATTTCACGCTCTAGGAGTTAAAAGCTTCCAGCCAACTTTGACAAAGAAGGCACTTATTTAGTAGAACGTGACACTCATCTGTAATAATGGGGAATGTTCCATTCTCACCCTGGGCACCATTCAGTACTTTCTGGGATTGTCACAGTCTGTGAGAGTCACAATCCCACTCTATTGTAGTGTCCTGTCCACACACTGCCCCTATCTCACCAACATTCAGACCTATAGTGTACAAACCACTAACTTCCGCTACCTGAATCATCAGAGGAAGCCATCTATGGGCATCCGGTGATTAGATTAAAGATTTATTTTATTGTCATTTTTAGTGTATTCACATACATAAAAAATGAAATGCTGTTCCCCCAAAACTGAACAGTGCAATAATAAACAATAGATAAATATCACAATAACATGATGCGTATGAAAACTTAAAACTAAAGCAGCTCGTAGAAGAAAATTTGCTGTATGCACTCTGGCATGTGTGGGTTTCTATATTTGTGAGGGGATTAATGAATGAATAATAATGGAAAAATAATAGGATTAATAATAATAATCACATCAATGTACTGTATTAGAGCGGTGTTTCTCAGCCCAGTCCTCTAGGATCCCCAGACATCCACATTTTTGCTCCTTCCCAGCTCCCAGCCAGCCTGAACCAAACAATGAAGGACATCGAATACCTGGTATAGGTGTGTTGGAAGCTAGGAGTAAAAATGTGGGCTGTCTGGGGCACCCCCAAGGACTGGGTTGAGAAACACTGGATTAGTGGATGGATGAATGGATTATGACCAATGATCCAATGGGATGTTGGGGTATATCTCCAGGTGTGTGGAGTTTAAGTCAAGGGAGGTAATGCTAAGATTATACAATTCCTTGGTGAGACCTCACCTAGAATATTGTGTGCAGGTTTGGTCACCATATCTTAAAAAGGACATTGTGGCCTTAGAAAAGGTGCAGCATAGGGCCACAAGAATGATTCCTGGTCATAGAGGAATGTCATACGAGGAAAGGTTAGTTGAGCTAAATCTGTTCAGCCTCAAGCAAAGGAGACTGAGGGGGGACATGATCCAGGTCTATAAGATTCTAACAGGTTTGGATGCTGTTCAACCGAATAGTTACTTCAGCATTAGTTCAAATACAAGAACTCGTGGCCATAGGTGGAAATTTCAAACTGGATTTAAGGAAGTACTTCTTTACACAGCGTGTAGTCAGAGTATGGAATAGTCTTCCTGATAACATAGTGCAAGCTGAATCCTTGGGTTTCTTTAAATCAGAGCTAGATAAGATTTTAACAACTCTGAGCTATTAGTTAAGTTCTCCCCAAGCGAGCTCGATGGGCCGAATGGCCTCCTCTCGTTTGTATAGTTCTTATGTTCTTGTGTTCTTATTATTATTATTGATGTCCAACTTCCAGCAACATATCCTTAAGAAGCTTGCCGGGATCATAACTTAGCTTTGCTAAAAGCAGAATATTTTTTTACATTCCGTAACCTGAATGTTTATATACAGTAAGGAGAAAAACAATAAGGCAATTGTTTTAATAGTAACTGAGATGGTATCTTCTGGCAGAGTCTGTTGCTGTGTTTGTAGAGTTCACTCTGGGCCGGCCTCCACAGCCTCCAGAATACTTGATGAGTGTTATGTTGATTTTGGATTCACTTCCTACCACTCTACCATCAATTTCCTTCATTTAGGGCTTTGCACTTCAAAGTTTTGAGGGTCAGTGCTAATTCCTAAGATAGAGTACAATTAACTCTTTTGGGGGAAGTGTGTGGCTCAGCAGGATAAGCTTCTCTGCTTGTGATTGGAAGGTTGCTGGTTTGAGGCCCAGCCTGGGAAGAATAGTGAGGCCACAGGCCCTGGAGCAAGGCCCTTAACCCCCAGCTCCAGTGTTAGGTGGCTGCCCTTCGCTGCCAAGCTTGCTCTCACCTGTCTGTGTCTAGCAGAGTAGGGTAGGCAAAAAGAGAATTTCCCTCCATGGATCATTGAAGTAGTATTACTACTATGATTACAGCTGAAGCAGTTATGTAGAGCCCCATGAACACACCTCACCTCAAAAACCCACATTCCTCAGGTGGCTGTGAGCAGGCTGCAGCCTAAACAGGGTTTTGAGGGTCCCCAGGGTGGCCTCAGCTTCAGGGTTCCACTAGAGGCGAGCTTCCCTGGTTTGGTGAAGAGAGGTGAAAGGTGCAGCCACAGTACTAAAACCGTGAATGAACCTAGGATAGAAATTGGAGAAGCCAAAGAAACACTGCAGATCCTTCACTGTCTGGGGCTGGGCCAATGTTGCACAACTCTCACCTTCTCTTCATCCATTCCCACACCCCCAGGTTGGATGTGATATCCCAGGAACTTGGTCGAGACGTAGAATTCACATTTTTCTCCTTTGATGTAGAGGTGGTTATCTCAAAGGTGTTGTAGCACTTGTCGGATGTGTCCCACGTGGACATCGTACGAGGGGGAATAGATTAAGATGTCATTTATGTACACATAAGGCACATGAAGTTCTAAAAGATAGAAGGGCTGTTGGCCAACCCGTACAGCATTACCAGATATTCATATTGTCCCGTGGTGGTGATAAAGGATGTCTTCCATTCGTCGCCCTTTTGGATGAACACCAGGTTGTACCCACTTTGCAAGTCCAGCTTGGTGAAGATCTTGGCTACACAAAGTTGCTCCAGGGTCGAGGGAATCAGGGGTAAGGGTTCCCGATGTTTGCCTGTGATGGCATTCAGCCTCCAGTAATCAATGCAGGGCCTCAGGCCTCCATCCTTCTTCTTCACAAAGAAGAAGCCTGAGGAGATGGGACTGGTGGAGGGATAGATAATACCTTGGGTCAGGGCCTCCTTCACGTACGTTCTCATGGCCTCCTCTTCTGGGTGAGACAGCATGTAATGGCATCCCTTTGGCCAGGGGAGACCCTCCTCCAACTCTATGGCACAATCCAAGGGAAGATGTAGTGGTAACCCAAAGGCCTGGACTTTACTGAAGACATGGGTGAAGTCTGCATATTCTCGTGGAATCTGGGCATGTCCTTCCGGCAGGGGGCTCTCTACAGATGACACTCAACAGCTGGTGAAACATGACAGGGCCCACGCTAGGATTTCCCCCTTCACCCAGTCTATACATGGGTTATACTGTTGTAACCAAGGGTGACCAAGGATGAGTCCGTCTTTGACGGAGGATAAGACGTTGGAGGATAAGACCAGGAATCTCCTCCACATGGGTGATTCCCACCGGTATCCGAAGGGGGCAGGTGCGGTGGAGTACCTCACCAAAAACCAGGGGGGAGCCAGAAAGTGCCAAAAGTACAGTACTTTAAAGTGTTGGTTTTCTACTGGCATAAAAACTGGCCGAATGACATCAGTGCGAGGCAGAGTATTTTTTACTGAATCCAAGGAATGGCTGTACTATACTATAAGGCTATGCACTTACAATTCTTACATTGCTATTCTCAGGTAGATTAAAGATCAGGCTTTTTCTTAATCATTTTTATCCTCGCTGTCGCAAAACAGAACACAGTAGAAGGCGCGGGGCTCTGAAACTATAAAAGTTTATTGAAACACAGGCAACCAGGAACAGAAGAGGTGAGCTGAAGCAGAGTCAGGGTCACGGAGCGAAAGTTCTTGTAAGTCATGGACGTCAGTCCGACGAAGAGGGCACATGACAGAGGGTTACACACGGCAAGGATCCAAGGACGTGGGGGGAGACGAGAGCACAACAGGGAGGTCGGATCAGGGCTGCATGGAGGACAGCACGCAGTGTATGGACAGCACGCAGTGTATGGACAGCACGCAGTGTATGGACAGCACGCTTGGTTGGTCGGATTGGAACAACAATACCTCGCGTTGGAGTAGCGCAGGGCTAGCTCTTTTATGTCCAATTCCGTAGGTGTTGCCGATCTCCATTGATTAGCCGGGGAGTTTGTGTGGGGGGTGTGACTGGGGCATGACACTTGCTGTTCAAATCACTCCTAGACCAGATTGAGAGAAATTTGAGAGGACCTTTTCACTCTATAAATACCCCACTATTTTTTACAGCAAAATCACATTGCAATATTTACAATAAAATCACATCGCTGGGACAGCACGCTATATGCTATTTATACTATTTGCATGCTGTCCTTGTCATGGACTCGGACGGGTTTGGTGCGGCGACGTGGCATGACACGGGCACAAAAGGTGGACGACCCACTGGCGGCTCCAACAACAACAAAAAACGGGGTTTATTAAGCAAAACAGAAAACACTACAAACACAACAAAACCAAAACGACTAGGAGGGGTCAAAAAGAAACGGGGAAAAATAAAGACTAAATGTACAAAGGGGAATCAGGCAAATAGGCAACAAAGAAAATCTAATTAACAAAGACCGAGAAAAATGGGGCACAGATGAAACTAATAAACTCAAAGGAACTAAAACAGGGAAACTAAGAACTGACCAAGGAAACAGGGAAACAGAAACTAACGCTGGGGAATTACAGACAGGTAAAGCTAGAAACACTAAAATGAAACACTAGGGAGCAAAATACGAAAACAGAGGAGGCAGGATTTCAACACGAGACAATGATCACATGCAGCCACATGGCTCAACGTGTTGAACCATGTGGCCAAACAGGTAACAGAGGAGAACAAAGACTAACATGAAGGACACAGAATATCGAAATCCATCATAAGAAGGGCTCCGAGAACGTTGTGGCTGATGCCCTTTCGCGTGCTGTTTCGTAACTTGGGGGTCGTGTGTTGTTGGGAATGTCCTATGAGTTTGGTCCATTGGGTGAACCGTTTTAAGGGGGGGAGTGTTACGTTCTCTGCTGCGGTTGCGCAGTTTCGGTTTTTCTCTCTCTCTCTCTCTTTGATCCTCAGGTCCGCCCCCGATCATCGTCGTTGCTTCCCAGTGGCGTTGCTACCGGAACTCCCGCCCACCGGCTTCTTTAAAGAGACGCCGCCAGCGGCTGCAAGAGAGTGGTAGCTGGAGAGGGGTTACGTTGAAACTTGTTTATTGTGTATATGCATATATATCGCTTGTGTACCTCGCGGTTTTAACAAAGATTGTGTACCACTCACCTTGTGGGACATTTGCAGGTTGGGTCAGGTTATGCTTTATTTTCATCGGTCTTTTGTTGCATCTTCCACTTTATTACAAATATTAGCAATCCGTTTGTTTTCGTTTCTGATTAATACATTGACCTTGGGCATTACATAGATTATTATTATGTTAGATACATTAGATCAGGCGGACACCACTTTTGTATGTTTTGTTTTCATAGTTGTGTCCATACACTGCGTGTGTCCAAACGGGGAAGGGACACAGAGTGGGACCACAGGGGCTGACCCTGACAGTCCTAGTATATTAAACAAAATACTTTCTTTTATTTTATTTTTTTACTTCACTTGTCATTGTTTTCTGAGTTTTTTTTAAGATTCTGGTTGTAATGTATTTAAAGGCAGCCATCACCATTTGCATCATTTGCATAAGCATTCTGTCATGGGAACGAGGCATGGTGGAGGCAGGAGAAAGAGGTGACGATCCACCAGTGGCTCTGAGACATAAGAAGGTTTATTACAGAAAATGCATACAACTGGGTCAAACTACGAACAAAAGGACCACAAGGGGTCAAAAAGCAAAATGGGGACAAGTTATACATAATCACTAACACAGGCACCTAGCAAACATCAAAACAGAAACAAGGAACAAGAAAACTAGAAAATAAACACTGGGGAACAAAATCCAATAATTACAAATAAGGAGAAAGCTGGTCTCAAAATTATGACCGAATGGCCCACACGCTCAGCCCATAGAGCCATGCAGCAGTCTGGGGAGCTGGGGAAACACACTAAGGGCTTAAAGGACACAGGGAGGACTGGATGGCCAGTGACACCTGCTGGCCAAATTGGGGGGGAGACATGAAAGGGTGAGGACACATTCAACAAAGAAAGTCCCACCCCAAAGTACCGAAGTAACAAAAAAGTACCCCAGCTGGTACTGGCCGAGCAGCTGCATGAAGGCCTCACATCACCAAGCTCAATGCCGAGCATCTGATGGAGTGGTGTGAAGCACACTGCCACTGGACTCTGATGCAGTGGAAAGGTGTTCTGTGGAGTGAAGAATCATGCTTCTCTGTCTGACAGTCTGATGGATGAGTCTGTGTTTGGTGGATGCCAGGCGAAGGTTACCTGCCTGACCGCATTGTGCCAAATGTAAAGTTTAATGGAAGAGGGATAATGGCATGGGGTTCTTTGTCTGCGGTTGGGCTGGGCCCCTTAGTTCCCGTGAAGGGAATTCTTGATGCTTCTGCATACCAAGACATTTTGGACAATTCTATGCCTCCAGCTTTGAGGGGACAGTTTGGGGAAGGCCCTTTTTGTTCCAGCATGTGCCCCAGTGCACAAAGCAAGGTCCATAAAGACATTGTTGGGTGAGTTTGATGTGGAAGAACTTGACTGGCCTGCACAGAGCCCTGACCTCAACCCCATCAAACACCTTTGGGATGAACTACAGCAGAGTTTGCGAGAAAGGCCTTCATATCCAACATCAGTGCCTGACCTCAAGAATGCTCTTTTGGGTGAAAGAAAAAAATCCCCCAAACACACTCGATAAACTTGTTGAAAGCCTTTCCAGAAGAGTAGCAGGTGTTATACCTGCAGTATGGAGACCAACTCCATATTGCTGCCTATGGGATGTCAAAAGTTCCTGTAGGTGTGATGGCCAGGTGTCCCAATACTTTTGTCCATATAGTGTAATTCCAGGGCAACTTAATAAGAAATTTCTACAAACCAGACTTCTACAGACCAGTATTTGAAGCACTGGAAGGTTCATCTGAAGGCCCACAAACCCACATCCCATCTCCTCGAACCCCACTTTCAGAATTCACTCCAGAATCCTGCAAATCTCTAACTTTCTTAATTTGTTCTTCCACTACATGGACTCCTCTGTTCCAGGATTTGCTCCCTCTTTTTGCACTTACACTTTCTGAAGTTTCATGTAGTGCAATGGGGTGAAAGTACTGATCGGCCACACCCACCTGTTCAAGCATCTGCCGCTTGGAAAGTCTTTACCTACGAAGATCTTGACAGGTTCATGATGTCCATCAATTGCTTCCAACTTAAAAAAAAACAAGGAGGATGAACATTTGTCTTTCAGCCATACATACCAACTTGATCTTTGCTTGAAATCCAAGGTTCCAAATTAGCTCAAATATACAGTGAAAGATGAGAGTAACAGATTTGTTGTAGTTCTTCTTTGATTTCTTCATTATTCTTCCCAGAAATAGCCTCCACTAGCTATTGCAATCTTCACCCTCCACATCATGTCATTGACATGTCTGTAAGATGTAGTTGAAGAGCTAAAGCACCTGAAACACTAAAATCCAGGTCTATGACCAATCTGCCTTACCGACCACATTCCAGACAGTAGAAAGAGTAACTGGTGGCTTTATTTTTGACTGCAGCTATATAAATGCGCCAACTGCAATGACATTTCGGTCTTGGCTCCAGAGTTCCGAAAAAATGCCCAGCAGCATATTCACTCTTAAGCCGATTTTAATGTTGAAAGCTCTGGTTTGTTTACTGTCAAAGTTTATCCAGTAATAATTTGAGTCCCTCACCATTCAAACTATCCAATACCTTGCGGAGGCATTCCTCATGCTCCTCCAAGGTTCGCGCAAAGAGTCATCCATATACACTAAGTCCTCTAATAATATTACCAGCTGATTTTTTTCCCATAACTTAAGGTTGCAGGAGCTCCTGATATGCCCTAAGGCATTTATTTGAACTTTAAGAACCAAAAAATATAAACAAAGTCTGTCATCACTTCATTAGCTTTGCAGTAGTCCATGCAATTTTTTTTCTCACTACTTAAATCATAGTCACATGTCTGTGAGGCCTTGAGCAAGGCCCTTAACCCCCGGTTCCTTGGGCGCTGCAAGGTGGCTGCCCTTTGCTCTGCTATACTATAGTGGTTATATGGGCTCTATGACTCAGGAATGAAGCCAGCATGCTTCCCAAACGCAGTCTTATATCTTCAGTGTCGGCTGGGGAAAACCAGAGAGATCTGTCCCAGAAGGTCTTGTCCACAGTAAACCAGATGTTGTGCTGTGCACTCTTGGAGCAGCTCACATCAAATTCAAGACATGAGAAAACAGTTCTCCGGTCAGGCTAGTTTCTCCTCCTCTCTGATATTGGGAGGTTATGAAACTTGAATGAATCCAGTGCCACCTGACTTTCACACATGCTCTCACAGTGGGAAATAACATTGGGGACAACTTCCACTGGAAACTGTGAGCCATAGGAAGGTCCCATTTCAGTGTGATAGGGTTGAGTGGATACATTTCTGAGAGTGATTTTTCTTCAGTGTACAGCAGTAGTTGTCTGCAATATCTTGACTCACCAGTAAGCCCTCTGGGAAACACGACTCTTAAGGGTAATCTACTAACAGTGCTTTAGTGATGGCTTCCTGGGAAATTCAAGGATTTCTGTAACTTTAGCCATCTCACCCAGGGACAGCATTAAAGTCTTGACGTGTGGTAGCAACATAGTACCTTGGCTTGAGTATTCGCTCTGACCAGCTGTCATCACGGTGACCTTTTCATGCACGTCTTTCATTTCAGGATGAACCACTAAGGTGCTCAGAAAATCTTTCCCCACTCTTTTCTTACATGCTTCAATTGGCTTTTTCATCACTGATGTATTTATTCCAATTACAATGTACACATGATGGGGTCTGGATACATCAGTACACGTATATCAGTGGTCGCTGTTATCCAGTTACAGATCCTGGAAACTTAAGCTTCAGGGTCAAGCATCCATCCAAGCTCAGGCTTCATATCCACAAATTTTAAATGCTTCAGCTACTTTTCACAAAAGGATACTACAGAGTAATTAGTGATCCATTAACAAGTAAAGCTTTAGCATAAATACCCTCCACCTTAATAGGAAGGATACAGAAAGGCCCAGTTAGCCCAGATGGGAGCACCATTTTCACTCTTTCCCAGCACCCATTCCTCTACTGGACAGCTGTGTAGTTCCCCACTGGCCCTTTCATTTTGATGAGGGACTTATGATGCAGCTTCTCCACACCTATAACAGAAGATATTTGTCCTACCAATTGTATTGGTTGTTGTACATCTCTCATCAGTTTGCGTCTTGGGCGAGTTACTGCTGACAATAAACGAGTCACTTCACTCATTAACTTCATAACGTCTTTCTCTGGCAGCTTAACTTCATAGTCAGCTACCTCAGTTTAGATGGAGGACACAGAGCACTGACTTACAATGTCCATAGTAGTATTTCTTTTTGAATTATGTTCTCAGCTTTTTCTTTTAAAAGTTGAGTGAAGGAAAGTTTCCAACATCTGCTGCTGGTCCCCTGAGAAACTGCAGTACCCGCTGTTAATGTCATAGTATCTGAACACTGCCATCCTTCTTGAGAATGCATTGCCTGTTCGGGCCTCACCTCATACTCTCTCTTATCGCTGGCTATTGGTATCGCTCCTAAGAATTTGCGCAGCTTTATGTACTTCTGGCCTTCAACCGGTGTGGTATTGTTACATTTGTAAACTAGTGGATTAACTGCACCAACTAGCTCAGCGTTGAGTATGAGGGACAGGGAGACTGTAGTCCCTCTTTCCACCTTTTCGCAGAAAAGACAGCCGCTTACTGTGAAATGCATCAGCCTCTATTGCATTCGGATGAGTGGGACTTGACACACACTGTGTGTGGGCCGTGAACCTGCTTCATCAAGTATTCCAACGACAGCGGGAGAGTAATTTCAGAAACCTTCCTAGAAATTTCAACTAAGACAGAGTGCTGCTGGCCCGTTGCATCACGGTGTCGACCACACACTGCTGCCTTACCAATTCCCTTGACACTATCTAGCACTTTGCACACAATGGGCTCTATGCCGTCAACCAGCACATTACCTAACACAATGGCATTCTCAAGTGCAAAACGTATTACCCCAAGCTATGATCTCATTGACATCTATGTTGCTCACCTGACACTTAGATTGAGTAAGTGTTTTAATGAAAGAGGACAGATAAATTTAATTGAACCAACAGAGCACTTGTAAATTTAAGGTCACTTTGTGAGTAATAGCACCAATATCTTGCTATTGCTTGTTACTCAGTATGCAGAGGTAGAATGCACATTTCAAGCATTCACAAAATGGTAGAACATTATAAGAAAGAAAATACACTCGGGGTTAAATATCTCAGTCACAGTTTCACATGTGAACACAAAAGATGGAGACAGAATGGGGGGGGGAAGCGGAAATCTGTAACTGAGAAGCATCTAGTGATAAATCCGGTCATGTGCAATGAATCCCGTAGCTGAACGATACGGAGATGCCCAGCGACTATGGCCTGCAGAGAGCCTTCTGAAAGCAGGCTGGTCATCCACCATGCACTACTTGGTTCTCGATGCTCAGCAGAGAGCGGAGCTAACAATTCGTACTCTCACTGGTTTCAGGCAACCAAGGAAGCCAGGGAAAGCATGCAGCTATCTAATTTCCACAAAAATATGAAAAACGAAATATTTTTTTCCTACACTGAGTATCTATTTTTCTTTTTTCACCAGTCAAAGAAGTCTCTTTTATTTAGCCAGCTGAGCATTATTCCCCTGCGACTGGGAGAGAAACCCATCCATCAAACCCTTTAACCCATTAAATTCAAATACTAATCATTAAATATAACTCAATATACTACATTTAATTTATTTAGCAGTTTTATCCAAAGTGACATCATACCCCCGCCCCAATAAAGACCAAACAATAGTATACTATTTCTCTCTGTTTCAGGGGAACTACCTATTTCTTCATTATGAGTCTCTCATGATGAGTAACTTTGCCAGAACAATCACTTTCATGCCCTAAACCACAATTCCCAGCAGCCTCCGCAGAGTCTTCATCGGCAGGAATTCTCCAGACAGCTGGAAACACTAACAGAAAGATATTCCTGGAAGTTTCCAGAGTTCCTGACCTCAGACCGTCACAGGGTGGCCCTTCTTACAGACGATTGCCCGGGCAACAGGCAACACAGGGCGTCTACAATACGGCAGGCAACATCCTTGCCATGCGGACAGCAGGATGAAGTCTGAAGTCATCGTTTCATTGACAGTTTGCCCCTCTGCCCCCCATTATTATCCTTGATATCCATGTATCGGCAGAGAAATTTTAGCGTGAAAAAAGTCCAGCTTTTACCAAGGCCTGTTAGAGACTTGGCATGGCACGAGAGTTTATTTATACGCCGTATGTGCTGGGCCCAGCGCACAGCGGGGTGCATTTCTCCCTGTCAAAGGCCTCCTTTTCAGGCCCTGCTTTCCCTCTTCACTTCAGTTTCTTTCCAAATCTATACAAGGTCCGTGATGCGCCCAGAGCAGGGCGGATTTTTTTCACGATTTCTTTGCGTTAAATTTGGAGACTGAAATGTCAGAGATGGTTCGTAACCTTTTTTACGGCACGTGGGTGGGTGTTTTTTTGACCCCACACAGATGGTTTACAGAAATCCTCTCTGCTTTTCGAAGGGTCTGTATCTGAAACCTGTAGACTGTGAAAAGCCTTAAAACCATCAAAATATGAATCATGTCCAACACTGGCTGTTTATTTTTAAGAAGAGCCCTTAAACTATTTTGTTGCAGAAATAATTTTAAGGTACAGTTTTATAGGTTTAAAATCTTTTTTCAGTAGAATAAGAATTTTTTACAGTTCGGATTATTCTGGTGTGTGTGCGTGCGTGTGCGGTGCCCTCTGTGTGTGTGTGTGTGTGTGTGTGCAGTGCCCTCTGTGTGTGTGTGTGCGTGCGTGTGCGGTGCCCTCTGTGTGTGTGTGTGTGTGTGTGTGCAGTGCCCTCTGTGTGTGTGTGTGTGTGCAGTGCCCTCTGTGTGTGTGTGTGTGTGTGTGTGTGTGTGTGTGCAGTGCCCTCTGTGTGTGTGCAGTGCCCTCTGTGTGTGTGTGTGTGTGTGTGTGTGTGCAGTGCCCTCTGTGTGTGTGCAGTGCCCTCTGTGTGTGTGTGTGTGCAGTGCCCTCTGTGTGTGTGTGTGTGTGTGCAGTGCCCTCTGTGTGTGTGCGTGCGTGTGCGGTGCCCTCTGTGTGTGTGTGTGTGTGTGTGCAGTGCCCTCTGTGTGTATGTATGGTTCCCTTTGTGTGTATGTGTGTGTGTGCGTGCAGTGCCCTCTGTGTGTGTTTGTGTGCAGTGCCCTCTCTGTGTGTGTGTATGGTTCCCTTTGTGTGTATGTGTGTGTGTGCGTGCAGTGCCCTCTGTGTGTGTGTGCGTGTGTGTGTGTGTGTGTGTGTGCATGGTTCCCTCTCTGTGTGGTGTTTTGCCACATCTGTGTGGTTTTTTTTTTCATTTTTTTTTTCAGAGTCTGCAATCCAGGAAGTGTAGAAAGATGAAGCCCTGCTTTCTGTGGGCCTGATGTCTTTCATCTCCATGTGACAGGCAGAATTATTACGTATTATTTCAAAACTGAATCCAAATAGGTGGTAAAGTAAGTAGGAACTCCAGGAATCCCCCCCCCCCACCCCTGCCCCCGAAAGTAGCAGGAGTGGGGGGGCTTTGGGCACCTCTTGCCGTGCATCAGAACAGGCCTTCTATGTGGATAGTGAAGATATTATCGATTGTTCTTTGAGAGCAACATATATGTATGTATATATATATATTTTAAAGCCCAAACCAGGAAATCATTCATTTTGGTGTTTTCATTCATGCCAACCTCAGGAACACAGGAAATGGGAGAGAAGCAGGCTTTCCCTGGTAGGCGCTGTGATGAATGAAGCACTATGTGGAAGGAGCCAGCTCGCCGTTTTAGAGCCCCAGAAAATCTAACCAAAAGCCTTTTTATAAGCCAATAAATTAAATGGTTGGGTGGGCGGGGTAGGTTGGTGTTTTTAGATGTCTTTTTTTTTCATTTTATTAGGCTCAGTCAAGCGAAAAGAGGTTGATTATATAGCATGTGTTGGCTCTGAGATTGGGGGGGTCGTGTCACGGGGGGGATCGGGGGAGTGGCCATAGGTGTCACCTCTGTCTCTTGTGGGAGATCCCAGGTCTGCCTCCACCGTTCCTCATCATAGGGGCTTTCTGTACGCAGCTGGCTTCTGTATACTACTTTTTAGAAAGGTTGGGGTCACACTTCTAAGTGGTTAGTTTGTTGACATGGTTACAAGGTGATTCTAAGGTAAGAAATAGTGAGATTTAAACCTGAAAAATCTCGCAAAAACATCAGAGAGTGAAAGCGATAGCATCGTTCCTGCAGTCGACATGCTGTCTGAAGGCTTCGCTATCTCTGTTTGCAGGGCTAATGTGCAGCACGGCCGGCTTTCGATGAACCCGCTTGGGGACAATTCTGTTTTCTTAGTGAGGCCCTGTCTACCCACTGCGTCCCTGTCATTCACCAGCCCGTGTCTCTCACGCGCCTTGGTGGTCCTTCACAGCACATCCCCCCCCCCCGCCCCCCCCGGGGTCCGGCCCCATCTTCCCACTCATCTGCCACGTTCTTAATTGCGCGTAGAGCTGGTGTTACCCCTTCCCAGCTGATCCAACATGCACACACTGACCCTCCCCATGGCAGGGAGTGGCTTGCGGACACTTTCTCGATGTGGTGGGGGGAGGGGTCCAAAAATTTCTGACATAACACAACCTGTCCACTGACCTCAAGCCTGAATGGTGACCTTCGTAACCATAATGTACATTTAAAAAAACATTTTGTATTTTTACGACAAAGAGGGATGATTGATGTCATTTTCCAGCTGTGAATTTCATCAAAACAATACTTCTACATACATGACTTAATTCTTGTCCTGCACAACCTGTGTGGCCTATATTGCGTAATAAAGCATGAAAAATGGAGTAGAAGAAGAGATAATAGAGCAGAACAATGAAACAAGGTGCTTCGACATTCACCACCCCTTGATCAAAATGGAGGTTTCAATCCCCATTAAATTCATCTGTCCAAAGTGACGCCCCATTTAAAGTGGCACCTATGGGCAAAGGAAACAACCATGGTCCTTAATGCCGGCTTTCCCCATATTTTGCCACATGTCTCCAGAATCCACTTGTCATGACAACAGTGAGGTCACCAGAAATCACAAAGCTTAGGGCTAACGGCGCTAAGGCATGTCAATCACGCAACAGGCCGTGCGGTAAATATCTCCCGCCGAAAGGAGGCGCTTTTATAATCCAAGCATGAGCGGAAGCCTGCATAGGCCACCAGGGTGCAGAGGCAGCTTTCCTTTAGTGCTCTTCCGAGAGTGTTTCTCTGTTTCTGCTGTTCTTAATATCCTTGGGTTGGATTGGAGCGAAATCAAACCGTGTGTGAGCTTTAGAACTAATAATTTTGTTTAACCGAAAGAGCATGTTTCCTTTTCTCAAGGGCTGCTTGCCTTCGATTTTTATTTCTGTCTTCTAATTTCACATCCAAAAGGAAAACAGTAATGCAGGTTTCAGGGAGCTCTAATTGGGCTGTATCTGTTTGTGAAGCCCCACCAATCACAAAGCAGATTTGTGGTTAATGAGCATTTTGCGCATCTCCCAGCATGCACTGCAGGTCCCCAACACCTTCCACACACACCAGCGGCGCCGTGCGCGTGCCCGTGTATGCACACGCAACTATTTATATCTCATTTTAACCATGATTTATAGTGTTTGTTCACTGTTTAAGTTTTTGTGGTTTGGGGGGGGGGGAGCATTTTAGAGTCGAGACGTTTTTATGCACGGGACTGACATGGGATGGAAAGTTTAACAGGCCAACGCGGCTGTGCTGCACACAGTGCTTTTCATGCCTCGCGTCTCTCTACCCCTGTGGTCAAGTGCCTCGCAGTTATTATGGCTTATTTGTTCAAGTGCTGAGGAAATATTAAATATCACAAGTTCTCTGCAGAGACTGGCCAGTAATTATCAACAGATGGTTGCCAGGCTGGGGTGAGGCCTGCGCGTGCACACGGTAGTGTGCGTGTGTGTGTGTGCGTGTGCATGAGCGTGTGTGTGTGTGTGTGTGTGTGTGTGAGCATGTGCGGGCCACGTGCGTGTGCATGCGGGAGGGTGGCCTGAGGGAGCGAGGGGTCGAGAAAGAAGGGAGATGTCGGAAAAAAGTGAGAAGAGAGCTGCACAGGAAAGGAGAGGAGAGTTGGGGGGGGGGGTTACTCTGTGTTTTCTGAGGCTGCCCCAGGCGGCCTGTTGTTCACAGCTCTGCTTAGGATCAGTTTGAAGTTAACTGCCCAATTTTTTCCACTTTGGACGTTATCTTAACCTTTCTTATGTACCCTAAATGACTAATGCGAAAGGTCTGTGGGTGACAGACCGTGGAAGCCCAATACAAAATTCTAGCACATTTCAGAAAGGTTTTTGTGTTTGCTTAAAAGCTGAAGATATGGGGAGGTGTCGGTCTCGGTGTCGGTGTTGGTGTCGGTGTTGGTGTCGGTGTTGGTCTCGGTGTCGGTGTTGGTCTCGGTGTCGGTGTTGGTCTCGGTGTTGGTCTCGGTGTCGGTGTTGGTGTCGGTGTCGGTGTCGGTGTTGGTGTCGGTGTTGGTGTCGGTGTTGGTGTCGGTGTTGGTCTCGGTGTTGGTCTCGGTGTTGGTGTCGGTCTCGGTGTCGGTCTCGGTGTCGGTGTTGGTGTCGGTGTTGGTGTCGGTTTCGGTGTTGGTGTCGGTGTTGGTGTCGGTGTTGGTGTCGGTGTTGTCGATGCTGGGGGTCAGTATGTGAGACAGGAAGGTGGGGCGAGCCGCGTCCCCATGAGCTGCAGAAAACACTGAGCGCTCTGTCGCCTGCTCCATGTGTGCGATCGTCCACGTGCACATTAGCCACTTAGAGGAAACCCGAGACGTACAGAGCCTGCCACGCCGCGCCAATTATGCCGGAGGGGTGACGCTCCTCTTCTCGTCGCCTGGTCCGCAGCAGCCGCGCTCCTGCCATCGGGGCAGACCAGGGGGCCTCCAGGCTCTACTGTGTCCACTCAAATAAGCATATCCGAATGATCTTTATAGACGTGTGACACTGAGGGGGTGGAGCCTAAGGGTGCAGTGTGACACTGAGGGGGTGGAGCCTAAGGGTGCAGTGTGACACTGAGGGGGTGGAGCCTAAGGGTGCAGTGTGACACGTCACGAACGCAAGAATGTAAATACAATAGAAAACAAAACTTAAGCTATTATGTTAAAACATATATTATATAAGCATATTGTGCATCACTGAAATGTGGAATTACTTGCTTTTATAAGAAATATTCTTTTTTTATTTAGCATTAGTAGCTAATATTTAAGGTCCATATCTAGGGCTCTACTTTCATCTGAGACCAAGTAGAAAACTGCCGCTTCACTGTACTGCTTTTGCTGTTGGATGCTGAGGTTTTACATGCTTTCTCTGTGGAAGATTAAACAGCATTTTAATATTGTATTCATTTGCAAGGTCAAATCAGATCTTCTCCCTTGAAGAAACCCTGCATCCGTGATCAGCAGCCATTTGGACCAGTTTGTTTCCATGGAGACACAGACAGAGTTCAGGGGATCTGACTGCTGCCTCCCTCCCCCAGAATCCGAAACATCCTCCTTCCGATAACAATCCATGGAAACAGAGCCCAGAGTGGCCCTTGCTTTCATAGCTGGAGAGAATAACGTCTACTGACTGACAGCAACGTCTAGATAACACCCCCCCCCAACCCCCCAGTGGGCCGTTACGCTCCCCTGCTGCAGAGCATGCTGGGTGGCAAGAGAACTTCAATGGGGCCATGACAAGATCCTCCTCTCCCAGGTCGTCTTTGAGTGACGCTCCACTGTTTTCTCTCCCTCAAAACTACTCTCCGCTCTGGGATTACGCACCTTTACCACTCAGATTTGGAAACGGCCCATAAACTTCATGTATGACACCCCCCAGATCCTCGAACGGGTGTGGAACCTGAGCCGAGGCCTGAATCTGTGTATTTTCAAACAGTCTCTTCAGCTAGCCAAAACCATGGACAAAAAATGCAAGCATAAACAAAGGAGGAACAATGACCTTTGACCCCTTTCTATACACATGCTTCTGCTGAAATACCAGTTATATTTGTGGTTGAGGTCATTTCCTTGGGAGAGTGTTGAGCGTGTTGAATACAGGCTGTGATGTTTCTATGTGTCAGTGTAAAGGTGCACAATCATAAGTCATGATCATCGTGTGTGCGTGATTAGGTACGTGAAACACCTCTGTGTACGTGTGAGCGTGCTGCCGTGGCAACTGCACGGGGTCTGTGAGGTTGCTGCCCGCAGATCCCAGCCGTGCACGGCCGGCGAATCGTGTTTCTCCATGAGGCCATGGTTACATGAGACCGCGTTTTGTTTGGCTGCCGCCCGGCCGCTCCGTCGCCGTGCCAGAGGATGCTTTAGCTGCCCCCGAGAAGCTCAGCTTATGGTATCTCACTCACCACACGGTTTGGCCCGTCTGGACCTCTGCTTTCCGTTTTTATATGTAAAATGAGAATTTAAATAAAGTTTTTATGACGCGCATGCCTTCACGGACTTGCACATGAAATTAATGTAATTGCTCGGGCCTTGTTGCCACGTTAATTAGGGTCGGCTGACTGGCACTGAGATTCGTGACATTGAACACAAATGTAGCACCTTCTCCCAAGAAGGGTGGGTTTAAATTTATAAGGACATGCAGAGAAAGACAGATTACTGTTTGTGCTGTCAAGACCAGGGCCACCTCCCAGTACTGTGTTAGATTGAAGCTAACTTCTCTCGGTATAGTGTTAAACAGAAGCCTTCATTCCCTGATATAATGTCAGACTGAAACTCGTTCCCCGAAGTAGAGTGTTAGGTTGAAGCCCCTTTTGGTGTAATAGTGTTAGACTGAAGCCTGGATCTAACGCTGTAACAAAGAATAAAATGTCCGCCACACTCACGCCATTGTGTCTCCATTGCTCACAGCTAGGGCCTTCTAGCGAGTCATAGGTATTCAGAATCTGCCAGAGCAACTGTAACGGGCAACCTGGACGATGCAGATGGGGGAAAGGTAAGGCCTGCTGCCACGCAGCCACGTTCAGCTGCAGGGTATTTATATTTTTTGAGTTAGCAGAGTTAGCTTAATCACCGAGGGACTGAAAACTTTCCTCTCCGTTCAATAAAAAGGCATTAAGTGCTGCAGGTGGCACAGCGGCTGAGGACAGGCTGCTGTAGCCAGCAAAAATATCTGCAGGGACCATGCAGTTGTACCCATGAGCGACCACTTCAATTAAAAGAAAAAAAAGGAAAGAAAAAACATCCAGCGCTGGGAGAATTTCAGCTGCCTTGGATACAGGCACAGGCCAGGTGACCAAAGTAAACAGGGCAATACTGCAAACAAGATATTGCAAAATATATTATATGTCATAAAACAGGTTCAGGAGGGGGTAGGCAAATTGCTCGGATTGGGGATCATTTTTGTTTCTGCACGGAGGGTCGCCCGATTGGCCAGCCAGCAAGGGGGGCTCTTAGAGAGGTATTTAAATGGCCGCCTCAAGCAATGCGCTTACTGAATGACCTCTTTATTTGTTAAAATAGATTATTTTAAATAAATTACAGAGCACTTTGGCTGAACAAACAGAGCGCTGGGCCCTGTGGCCGGCGCCACATACTTAATGCAGCCACAGAAATCCTAAATGACTGGTGTGCTGTGCAATCGCCTTTGATTTCCCTGATAGGGACCGATTCTTCAGGCTGGTGGGTGCCGTGGGTGGGGGCAGCGAAAAGCCCGAAAGGCAACACTAGTGGGGGGGGGGGGGCCCATTTGATGTGGAGCATGCACACTTCTGATACCTCTGACATGGGGAACAGTGGCCAGCTAGAGGAAGGGGTGGGCCAAGCTGGAGCCACGCCCCTTCCTTTGCACTTGCACCACCTTTCAAAACTCTTTTTAGAAATGCATTAATATTATATTCTATTTGACAATTTGACAAATGAACAAATGAAATAATTTGAATAATGAATAATTCACCAAGTTATAAATGTTTAGCAATGCTAATGCAATATTTTATCGATGAGTTTCCTGTTCGTATTTCTTCAGTCCCCGGAGATTGCACCGTGGTTCTCAGCAGGGACAGGCTCTGTGCATTAGGGGGCTTCACACACCTTTGCATGAAGGAGAGTACAGATGCCAACCTACTATGTCCTTGCTTTTCTTCCAGGTCTAGACCTTACCAGATGAGAGAGATGTGTAGTGCTAATTTAATGTGGCAGAACCCACTAGGTCTAGGTTACTGGGACCAAGCTGGAGGTCCACGGATCTGCAATAACAGGAAGTGCTGGTTGGGTCCCGGCAGCGACGTTGGACGGCATGGCACAAGGGCAGAAGATCCAGTTTCAGCATCCAGACATCCACAGACTTCTGGCTGACATTCCAGTGCCTATGGATTTTCCAGCAAATGCACAGGTCCCCCCCCCCCCCCCCCCCACACAAAAAAAGATGACAGCTAATCTGACCAGGGACCAAAGTCGAAAGTATTTCTTAAATAACTGCATCATTAGAATTTTTTTTGTACATGAGGAAAAAACCCTGCTGTGATTTTTATTACAGTCCATCTCCACAGACCACGTGTCAGGTAGACCAGGGGTACATTTTTTTATAATTTAATCATATAAGTAAAAAGCTCCCCGGTTTCCTGCTAGGACGTTTATGATTTGGCTATAAAAAATGTGAGTTCTGGTCTTTGTTCTTCACCAGCCAGTCTTTGGCTGGTCATCGCTGAGCTAGGAGCTGTTCTCTCCATCTAAGGAACACCGTCTTGTTTTCATTGCCTCATGCTGAAACCCTTCATACGTCACTAAAGACACGTCCTCCCAGGGCCTGAAATGTCCCAAGGGGCTACAGAATGGCCGTTGGTCACCATGACGATTCCCCATAGCTATGACATTCAAACAATCCTTTGCTAGCTGTATTATCATATATAATACACTCTATGACAATTAGTATCTATAGTAATGACTTCATGAAACTCTATGCTGAAGTGTTCTGGAGGAAACGTAAGGAGGAAAGAGTGACTTTCTTGCAACACTTTTTGGGTAGAGGGATTTCATTCAGATTGTTGCCTTCACTGCGCCACCTACTGAAAGACTGTACCACGAGTAACATGTGTCAACAGTAAAGATAAAGCACTTACTTAAAGTATTTTGGAAAGGAGCTGTTTGTTATAACCCCTAGTACTCCAGTCTAAAACACGAGTTCACAGCCATTGCTTGTTAATGACAGCTTCTGTCCCTAGATGTGTGTGAATGAACTGTGGGTCCATCATCCTCAGATTCGGGGATCATGATGATTCGAGGCCGTGTTCTACATCTGTTTGTGAACGATTAAGATGAAAACTTCAGTCTTTACAGGTTGGAGTGTCCCAAGGCTGCTAAACGACCACCTTGAGGCTCACAAAAGCCCCCTGCCAAAAGCCCATAACTGAGCCTAACAGGCACAGCTTGGACACGGGGAAACCAAACTCTGGAATGTCACAGCGTGTGGAAATACAGCTTCGGGCAGCACATGTTCTTAGCTTCAGCTCAATCTGCTTCTTGTTGTGTCCAAGCTACAGAGAGAGGGAATCTGAACTGTGGCTGAGGGGAGGCTGGGCTTTTACAGGACATGCAATGTCACATGGCCTAATCCTAGAGAAATTTTGCGAGCTCAAAATTTCAAAAATATTCATAAAATAAGCAGATGAGAACTTCGCCATTCAGGTTTTTTGGATTGTTTTTTATTCTCTTCCAACCTCCGTAAGCGCACTGGTGGCTTCTCAGAAGCTCATTATGCTGACAGGCATGTACTTTTCCCCATTCTCATTCCTTACAAAGTGAGTCTGTGTCAGTATACCCTGTTACCGGACCTCTCGAGTGAGCTGTCACAGGGTATCCCGGTCTCTGTGCTCGGTCACAGGCCCCGATACAGAGTCACAGTGAGTCTGTGTCAGTATACCCTGTTACCGGACCTCTCGAGTGAGCTGTCACAGGGTATCCCGGTCTCTGTGCTCGGTCACAGGCCCCGATACAGAGTCACAGTGAGTCTGTGTCAGTATACCCTGTTACCGGACCTCTCGAGTGAGCTGTCACAGGGTATCCCGGTCTCTGTGCTCGGTCACAGGCCCCGATACAGAGTCACAGTGAGTCTGTGTCAGTATACCCTGTTACCGGACCTCTCGAGTGAGCTGTCACAGGGTATCCCGGTCTCTGTGCTCGGTCACAGGCCCCGATACAGAGTCACAGTGAGTCTGTGTCAGTATACCCTGTTACCGGACCTCTCGAGTGAGCTGTCACAGGGTATCCCGGTCTCTGTGCTCGGTCACAGGCCCCGATACAGAGTCACAGTGAGTCTGTGTCAGTATACCCTGTTACCGGACCTCTCGAGTGAGCTGTCACAGGGTATCCCGGTCTCTGTGCTCAGTCACAGGCCCTGAAGAAGCCAGAATGTTGATTTAAAGCTCTAATTTAACCAGCACGTGTCCCCAGAGTGTTGAGTTTATTTGTGTGATTTTTTTTTCTGACACCCACTTACCCTGTTACCTTGCAGTTCTCCTAATTCCCCTCACGCACACACTCCAGCCCCCGTACATGGGGACCGAGCTCCAAGGACTGCAGGGATTAGCCAGTCAGGCCAAAAAGCTGCAGAATGTTGTAAAGGCAAAAAAAAAAAATATTTATAGTCAGATACAGTTAAAGAGAAATATTTGTTTTGCAGTGATGTGGAGGGTGTTGGGTGTTTTTATAATATTAATATAGCTGTTGCTTTACATCTGTGAATGGGTGTCCCCCATGCCTTGTGTGCCCTTTGCTACTTGGTATAGGTTCCGAGGCCCTGAGCACCAAAATAAACGGCTAGAAGATGTGTAGATGGATGGATGTTTAATCTTATATAGTATATAAGTCCCATTTCTCATATGGCTCAGATGTATTGTTAGACAGCACATATCGATTGAAGGAAGGGGAGATTTGACAAGAAGCGATCGGTAAGAGTGTCCATGTAGAAGCGGGACTGGCTGATGGGTAAGAGATCCTATGCTGCTGCTCCCGCCCGCATTCAGGTGATGACTTAAGAAACGCTGGAGTCCTGACAGAGATATAAACAGATGGGACAGATTCGGCCCACATTAATGAAACGATCAGCCTTAGCGGCCAGCAGGTGGCCTCACACGCCCCCTCCCCTGGCTAGAATGAGGGCTCTTGTTCCTGCCCTGCGATATTCTGAAGGTCATGTGAGGCAGTCTGAAATTTATGTAAATGTATGAGCCCGCCTTTCTGAGGAAAACTGTTTCTCGCTCGAAAGCGTAACGGGGCCGCCCGCGGAGAAATCTCGTGCCTGAACTCACGCTGCCAGGACAGACCGATCGTGGTGGGGCCCGCAGGGTGCGGCGTGGCAGGGGAGGGGGAGATGGAGAGGCCGCTCATACACAGACGGAGGAAGGGAAGCACAGATAGCGGGAAGCCCGGGGTGAACGTCTCTGTCAGCGCCCAGGGCTTCTCATCCGCCCGCCTTAAATCGCAGCTCAGATCAGCACAAAGGCTGAGGCGATGAAAGAGGAGAAAAGGCAGGGAAACAGGCCACGTCGTGACAGCACCCTGAGCCGGCTTTCATCAACCTCTTTATCCAAGTGCTTTTACTCCCTACCAGCGCTGCGTAAAGGCCGTCAGGAAAACCGTCTTTTGCCGCCTGTTCGGTGTGATTCCTCTCCCTGACCCGCCCTACACTTTGAGGCTGCAATCTGTTAGTGCTTTTTTAAAGCAGGTAGGACCCCCGCCCCCCAGCCCTTTTTCTTCGTGATGTGCCCATTGCCATTAGAAACAGGTAAAGGTAGCACAGAATGGGTCCTATTCTTCAGCTGACCTGTGGGGGCAGCCCCTCCCCCAGCCCTCGCACATCTGGCTCAGCTGCAGGATGGCGGTGACCTGCCTGTCGAGGACACATATGGGAATGAGGGAAAGTGGACCTGCTCCAGACTATTAGAGAAATTGCTTTATTATACGGCACAAAAACAAAGAGATAATAATACTTTGTAATATTTATATATATGGTGTTTTAAACATGTCTTAATAAAACAATGGCTGTAAAGTTGCATTTCCCCTCCTATGTGTGAGTGAACCCACTGCATCCACCACAGGCTGCCAGAACCAGGTGTTTCGACAAACCCAAAAGAACAAACTACACTAATTTCCACCTTTGAGCAAGTCCTCAAATCATGCCTAATAGGCGCATGTCACAGGCGGGGTGAGCGCTGTCCTGACCCTGCGCTCCGCTCCGCGCCAAGGAAGCCTCTTAATAACTGCCAGTCCGCCGAATTATAATCGAACACTACACCAAATCCTGAGCTCAATTTGGCTCCTGGAGAAAAATAGCAGAATGTGTGGGATTTAAGGTGACATTCTAGCAATGGTCTGACTGCCCAGCAGACAAATGTCTTATTTTTTACTCTGACATGTAACATTTATTAAGGGGGTAGTAAGTCACCACTGATTATTTAATTAACTGTCAGACTTCACAAACCTGAGAGGCTGAGTAGGCAGCTCTCACCAAAGAGGAAAAGCCGTTGGAAAAACAACAGCAAAAGTCACCGGGCAGACAACTTACAAAAATACCCTTAAACAAAGTATCATTTTCCTTTCAAGCCAAGATAGACTATTCTTTAGAGACCGTCATACGGTCCTGACTGGGTGTTTAAGTAATAATAGACAGAATGAATAAGTCAGGAGGCCTACAGAATGACCTCATTTGTGTGAATACGTCCCGGGTAGTTCTTGACAGGAAATGTCTCATCCTTTCCTCCCAAAATACTAAACTGAGAGCTCCTCACACACTGAGACCATATCTAAGAAGTTCTGCATGTAATTAGTCCAGATAAAAGTCATTTCGTCTGAGTTTTTATTTTAACGCATGGTGTTAGACAGCCTTTTAACGTTCTGCCAGCTTGTGGATCTCTTGGAAACAACTTCAGTAAAACCTGCACTGAGAAAATAAAGATAAAAATAATTGAATGTGATTACATTTCCAGAAGTTTGTTAGAACATAAAATATCTGTGTGGTTACAGTGTGCCTTCACGTGTCTTTTAGGGACACAACAGCCTGCCCATCATAACCAGGCATGATTAGCCCCTCATATTACATGAGGTGCTGGGTAATATTTCTGTTTTATACACCGTACCATTGCAGAATAAAACACCATGACATGATCATTTACATACACTGCCCAGTGAGAATACAGCACTCATAGGCCGTGCTTACAGTGAGTCACCAGCAGGGGGCGCATCGTCCCCATGGGCAGGCTGGGTCTCTGACGCAGTGAGCGAATACCCTTACATCCCGTACCCATTCACCCTGCCTCCATTTTCCCCCAACATTCCTGGTCCGCGTACCAAACCCACATCGTGAAACAACATCACCGAACCCCCGACCCCACACACACGCACAAACCGTGTGTGACATTAACCCCACATGTGTGCGGAGCTCGCAGGAGAGCTAAACATCCCCCTTTCATTCTGCCTGGGGGGCTGCGTGGGGCTGCTCCCGTTCACGCTCAAATACTCACGCAGAACACACAGGAAAATCATCCTACTGCTCGCACTTCACATATTCCTATGCTGATCACCATTCTGCACCTCAGGGCGTGCACCTTGCACGCCATTCTATAACCGGACTTACAGCAGAACATTTTATAACTAAAAATAAAATTTATTGAACGTCTATTATAGAATTCTAAACTCTCTGTCCAGGCATCGGATGCAGGCTGTCCTCCGTGTCGGAGGAGGTTAATGCAGAATAGTTCATTTATCGTTCCGCATTTTCGCTCTGCATGCATCACGAGTGCTTGTGTGTTTTAAGGAGTGTCTGACATCTCGGCACCAACAGGGAAATGCGGGGCTCTGAATCCCTGAATAAAAACCCAGGATTCAAACCATCTAATGTTTCCAAAATGACTAACTGTAGCGGGTCCGTAATTGGCATCCAGGGCCCAGGGGGGCACGACCCCTGTCAGATCAGCCCGAGTGACGGCCAGGCAGGGTGTTTCGGCAGGGCCAGGCCATGGGTAATTAGCCCTGTTAACTATTTCCTGGTTTTAAGAACTTAAAGAGCAGGTCACAATCAGCTGCACAATGGCGGTTCAGAGAGCGCCCCCCGCGGACGGCCTTGCCTATTGGTAACGTTTAAGTGAGATCACTGAGGGTGAAAACGGAACCACATGGAGCAGCGTGGATGGCACACCACTCCTTACTGAGTCTGATGGCATGGCCAGAGTGATAGAAATACATTTAAAGCGGTTTAAACCTTTAAACTTAAAGATTTTAAGGATGACACCCCAAGTCACAGTATGCTTTTCTGACCTTGACGATGCTCATTAACAACTAATAAGACACCGTGCTTTCTTATGAGAGGGAACATCCCACGCTGACTGACAGCTCTCTCGCTGTCATGAGAGGAAACATCCCACGCTGACTGACAGTTCTCTCACTGTCATGAGAGGGAACATCCCATGCTGACTGACAGCTCTCTCGCTGTCATGAGAGGGAACATCCCACGCTGACTGACAGTTCTCTCGCTGTCATGAGAGGGAACATCCCACGCTGACTGACAGCTCTCTCGCTGTCATGAGAGCCTTTGGTGGCACTTTACGGCCGTGCGACTTCACAGCAGCCGCTTCTTAAAGGTATATTATTTTGCTGTTTCTAAATAATGATGTAAACGGCTCTATCAATAAGCCACGGGGGATAGAGGTGGATGATGATGGCGCCCTGCCCCCCCTGCCACCCCCCAAGGCTCATTAGCACCTTTAACCCTATGCTGGGATTACAGAGCACTGCAGGGTAGAGCAGTGATCTTGTATTCCGTCCTACTGCAGGTGATACCATCAGCAGGCAAATCCAGACGGCAAGCTAGCGAAACACAGGCCAGCTACAGGCCATACCAAACTGCTCCATGATACAACAATTATGGCCGTTTATGCCGTAATGACTCGTAATTGTAATTGTACGACAGCCACCCTAATTGCTTAATAGGATGATTGTGTATCGACCAATAGCATAATTCGTGACAGAATCATAGAACAAAAACTCACAGTGAAGCCTCCAAAATCAATAACAGATTGAACGCAGCTCGGTATGGTCTTCAATGGGAACACATGAGCCACAGACGGGTCGCTTCTGATGAGTGGCAACGTTTTAACACGCTGTGATGGCTGACGTGCCTTTAGCTCTGTAGCTGACTGGCTGCAGACATGTGCTGCACTGCGTGGAGCAAGACGTGGTCAGACAAGCTCACTGGAGACCAGTTCAAAGGTTGGAGGTGAACTGGCACTAAGAAGGAATGTCCTATTTGTGAAAATTAACGGAGTAGCGGGAGGGGGGTGGCAGGACTCCCTACTTGTTTATGTGCGCTTACCTTGTCTAATATGCATACATATGTGCATGTGAGCGTGTCTGAGTAAGCTGTGCACATAATGCATGATATATCACAGCAATAAATATGCACTTGCATTGGGGGAGGCCTGATAGCCTGGACAGAAGACAGGGAGTTGGAGAAATGCCATCAATATCAACTTTATAGCAATTATTATTATTATTATTATTATTATTATTCATAATAATAATAATAATATGGGAAAACCTTTATTGGCACCACTCTTTGAACCTTTACCTGGTCACTGGTTTCTGGAACATTCTTCTGTCTTTTGATTTGAATGGTTGTCTTACTAGGTTCTTGCTATGTTTGTTGTATAGATCTTGCTCTGAAACCACACGTAATGGCATTCACTGGACTCTGCATTCATACCCAGCTGCCCCCTGATGCCTGCACTCTGCTACCTGCCTCACTTGCACATTGCTTTGGACAAAATTACCTGCTAAATAAATAAATGTAACACAAATATAAATAAAAATGTTGTCACGTAATATCTTAATTACTACACTCTAGATTGGTTTCTATTACAAATACAAATTCAATGCAAGCGCAAACAGTGAAAGTGAGAAGTTCACAATACCTGTAACTTTGAGGACCTGGAGTATTTCAGTGGCTCTGGGGTATGTTTCAGCATGAAAGCCCAAGTCACCCAGTCTGGTTATATACCTACGTGTCTCAACGTCTGGGAGTCACCCTGAACAGCAATGCTCTGGTTTTTACTAATCTCTGCATCTTTATTAACACCCCTTAGATTAACAAAAGCCGGTGTTTCCCAACCTGGTCTTCGGGGACCCCCCAGACTGTCTGGCCAGGAGCTGGGGGAGAGCAAAAGCGGGGGCCCACTGGGGGTCACCAAGGTCCGGGTTGGGAAACTGCTACAAGCCACTGGATTCACTCCAGATATTAGCCTAGGAATTAAGGGATTGGTGGCCAGCAAACAGCTGACAAACCCAACAGAAGCTCTCGCATTGTCCTCTGTTTACCTGTTTGAATCCATGACCATGTGACGGTTAAGTGGTGAACCACCCTGGCCCAAGTAAGAAGCCAGTAACCAGCAGATAACAAGCTTTCCAGACAAAAGAGGCTGTCTGCCGCACTTAACAGCTGACACACCTTCTATGCGTTGACCTCTGACCCCCGACCCCCCTGAGTGACATCTCCCGGATAGCCTTTTCTTTGCAATCTCTTTTCTCTTCTCCTCTGTGGCTGGTGAGCACTGCTCAAAGAGACAGGGTGAAAGGTATCCGGAGGGGGGGGGGGAGCCAGGGCCGAGCACAGGTGTTCATGCCTGACACCTCTCAAGTTCAAAAGCCATTGAGTCCCCGACTACCAGGGAACAATCGAACAAAGAGAGTTGTGGAGGGAGAGAGAGCTCGCCTTTGGCTGGGAGCTGTCAGCTGAGGAACGCGGGCAGAGGTCGGTCTCTCGGCCAGGTGAGCCAGGAGCAGAGTGCTACCCTAGTCACCCTGCTGTATCACCCTCTCACGCACACACAAGATACAGAGGCGCAGCATAACACACTAATCACCTCAATGATATAAACGTCTCAGGCACACGCAGACACAACCTGTTGTTTATAACACTCTCATTCTGAAATCCCTCCCTTACAGACGCACCAGGTAGTATCTGCTGGGGAATTCCCATTGACTCATACTGACAATGAATTAATCCCTAACCCTCCCCAGCAGAACTCAAAACAAACCAAACGATTAGGCTGTTTCAGGCTTTGGATAAATGACAGGAAGATAGATGGATGGATGTCTAAGGCTCTTTGGAAAAAACAAGTGAAAATGTGTTTGCTTTGCAGGAACATCCCAGCCATGTTTGTTTTCCTGAGTTTTTGCTTTTTTTGGGGGGGGGGGGGGGGGGGCTTTTCCTCAAAAGAACTTGCACACTGACGTGTCGATTGGGGAGCACGGAAGCGTTTGCAAAGACACACTCGCACCAATGCACAGGTATCCCAAACGAAGTCCTTCGTGTGCATGGCTCTCCGGAGGCGCTCAGGGACAGCGGCAGGCAGGGATCCAGCCCTGGTGAGGGGGCACACACAGAAACACAAACAGGGAAAAAAAACAGGGCATGCATGTGCTGATGTTAAGAACAGCCCTGTGTCTCCATGCCTGAATCTGCCCCTTTTCCCTCATACCACCTCTGTAGCTTTACGGCTTCAGAACCCGGGAACCGCTCCAAGGATCACTAGTAACATTGGTGTCAGTAATTTAATGCGCAGGTGTGAACGGATTCTCAAACATGTCGGGGGGGCCCCGGTGCTCCAGCGCTGAGTAAACACCAGCGGAGACATGGGCCGCGGGGGGGGGGGGGGGGTCCCTGACCTCACGCCGGGCTCCAGCCATGACTCACGCCCAAGCGCCGATGGCCCCGGCCCCTCGCGTCCGCTTCCTCCGAGAGGAAAATAAGCCACGGTGCAGATAAGTGCTCATGAGCGGGGTGTGCCGGCGGGCCTCCGCCGCGGCGGGAGCCACAGGAGCTGTGCCGGCGGGTCTCCGCCGCGGCAGGAACCACAGGAGCTGTGCCGGCGGGCCTCCGCCGCGGCGGGAGCCACAGGAGCTGTGCCGCCGGGTCTCCGCCGCGGCGGGAGCCACAGGAGCTGTGCCGCCGGGTCTCCGCCGCGGCGGGAACCACAGCGCTCCATTCATCCTGCCAAGTCTATCGTTTTCTTCATGGTCCCGGAAAGGGCAATTTACTTCCTACCAGGAAGCTACTGCATTGAAAGACTTCTATATATATTTTTTTTTATTATTATTTTATATATATATATATATTTTTTTTTTTCTTTCTATGTGTATTAATTAAAGGTCAGGCCATCCGGACAGCTGAAAGAGTAGGAAGTGCATCAGGCCCAGTTCTGATTTGATAAAAGTCCCCTGGATCTGGAGCAGGGAGGTGGTTCACTTCAATTTCATCGTGGGGGGAGGCTGAACAGATGGCGGCAGAGGTTGGAACATGCCTACAGGATTAAGGACCGCAAAAGAAAATATGGCTACTTGTTTTGATGTCTGCTCCCAACCCGCCACAAAGCGTCGGGTCCGATTGGACCTCATCTGTGAGAGAAGCTACGCTGATTCCCCACAGCAAGCAGCTCGGGATCCATACAGCATCCTCACAAGGAGCTTGCATATCACTGGTGGAGTTTAATAAGTCACTTGTTGATTGAGCACAATAAAACGTTTACCTTAAATTTTTCATTAAGCATTTCATTATTCAAGGGCAGTGAAGTCTCTTTTTTTACACTGATGAATGACTTAATTGCCGTAACCTGTATCTTTGCTCATCAGACAGGTGTTGGGCAGCGGTTATAAAATTCATAAGCATAGAACATAGGAAGAGGCTAGGCTGAGACACGCCTCAGTTAACAGCGTAAAGCTGAAGCTGTGTCCACAGCACCGGCTGATACCAGTCAGGGACATTCACTGCACTCTTAAGCCACACTGCAAAGGGGACTACGATTGCTCTTTGTTAACTGTGCATGCCAAGAATTCCAGGGGAGAGACCTGAAAGGATGACATACTAACGGGGTCTAGTTTGTTTTCATACCACCGGCTGTGAGCTGAGGGGCGGGACCGCAAACCCTCCAAGATCTGGAGTCCCAGGTGGTCTTGCACCAGGAGCCGCAGCAACCCGGGTCAGAACCGGCCATAAGACTCATATAAACATTGTACACGCTTATCATGATATAAAATAAACAATAATAAATTGGAAAACTTTCATAAACTATCAATAAGGAATATTGCTTGGTAGCACATCATATCACAGAAATGAATACAATTTCAACCAATCATATGGTAGTCTTAAGAATGAACAACCTGTGCTCAGCAAACGCACTGCAAGGTTGCTTGAGTTAGCGGAGCCACATGATACTATTTTGGTAATATCATGGAAGAGAGAAGCGCACCCTCACAGGAAACTTCAGGTGTCGGTGATGAAAGCAACAGCTCAGGAGCCAGAACATCTTTTAGAAAAAGATATTATGGATAAACAAGGTAAAATGATGGTGGTGGTGTGGCTGTACTTTGGCTAATTAAAGTCCAACATGCAACATGCATAAAACTGGATATACTGTGAACATATTTCACCTCATGAAAGCATTAGCACCCGCATACAGAATGCAAGCACTTACAGTCACAGGGACCAGCAAACGTCAATCCTGCTCTGGACAGCACAAAAGAGGATCATTAAGAAACTACAGAAGCATATGGACAATTTTGCTGCAGTGTGAACCGCCAACATTATGGTCACAAATTCTCTTAAGCTGTCTATTTCAAAAAACAGAGTTGTGTCAGTGTTTTTGATTCCGTCTATGAACTATTTGGCAATAGTTTTATACAAGAAACCTAATGATTCTGTCATATATTAAGCAGTATCTTCAACTCAAGTTGAAGTCACGTTTTTTCTTTTTTTTTTCCTCTGGGGACTTGAACCAGCCCAGAAACGTTTGCTATACAAATGTGTTTGTTTGCGTTTTTCTATATTCTAATTCTCATTCATGATAAATGCTTGAGCCAAAGGCTGTTAGGTGATCATACATCCAGAACCCAATCTGCCCTTTCTGGACACCATGAACAAAGAGTACAGTTCTGGGTGTTCCCCATAGCAGGCTTAGGGAGGCAAACCTTTGCTGTAAATATTTATTAACTTGACTCTCTCATCAAATATTAAGGTCATGTTGATCAGCACAGCGTAACAGACTCACTGGCCCAAGGAGCATCATGGGCCAGGTCTGACAGTGGGGGGTGACAGTACAGGCATGCTGGGAAATCAGACACAGCAAACAGTCCCCATGTAGGCGGGAAAGCTGGAGATTCAAGATTCAAGATGTTTGGTTGCCTGTGTACAAGCAGTAATTTTAACCACATCCAGTTAAAGGAACAACATCATACAATAAATGAAAAATAAATGGACAAAAACTATTATATATGTAATATCACAGTGAAGGCCTTTATACATTACACTACTCTAATATAATTATCATTTACATAGAGTGCAGTAATATGGCTGCAGTCCAGCTCAGCTATTTTAGATGCAGACAGCTTAGGGAACTGTTCTTGAATATGGCAGGTTGCTTTGGTCAAAAGGGTGATATATAGATTAAACCCCAGAAGGTGGTAGGTTTCAGTTCCAGATTGGTTATGAAGAGGAACTGGTAACAAGCCTCGGCAACAAGAAGTCAATCTGCAGCGGTTTATTACGCATTCAATTATTGAATTATGAGCTGCAAATCTCACTCTATCACACGACAGGACAGCTGGCTCTTCGAAGCAGGGTCTATGTCTACCTCACTGGCCTCACACTGCTGCATGTCCTCACATGCCTTCGGTGACAAGCTCCGAAGTCTTCAGTCCAAAAAAGACACGTCACACGGCCCATTTTCCTGGGTCAGGCTCAGCCTGGTCACCTGCTCCAGTTGCTGAAGCCTCAAGCTGGATGGGGTTTTCAGTCCAGCAAAGTGGTAGGTCCTTATCAAGCAAAAAGAGGTCCGTGTCCTAAGACCATCACACTGTGGAGAACAGGAAAGCAGGCATAAGCCAGCTGAATCTGGACCACCCCTATTCAGTGGTTTGTGGTTCCTCCCCTTTTGTAGGTTTCAGATCATCATTAGATACTGTGGTTTGCAAAGTTCATAAAGCCATTTTAATGAATATTGCATGTCACTAAATTCCCCTCGCCGCTTGGTTTAATTTCCGCGCATTAGGACACGATATGGAAAACGTAGCCAAAAATGCTGTAAGTGGCGTTACATCCTGTCAGGCACACAAAGGGGAAAAAGTGTATGTTTTTTCATCGTGTATTACAATGATAATGTTTCAGGTGACATTCTCCCCTGTCACACCCGAGACGGGTGACTTTTGTGGAAGAAGATTGCTCATAATGGAGTCCCCTTTGTTACCGCTCACCAATATGAATAGACAAGCAGCTGGCAACAAAAAAAAGGACAACATTGCCCAACAAAAGAATGGGTTACATTATCAAATTAAATAAATAAAAAACAGCAGCATCTCCAAGAGTCCCAAAACTTTGGCAGCGTAAGACAATCCGCAAAAGGCCATGAATAAGTAATCGGGTTTCCAAAATTGACTCAATTATTGACGAGATAATTGTGGTGCTTAATTGCTTGTGGAACATGAAAGATTCACAGGGCTTCTTAAGCGCGCGTAGCCCAGTGCTCCCTCTTATAATGACGGCAGATGGCCGTTTGTTAGATTGAGTGTCGCGCGAGGCTTTCTTATACTCACACTTCCCCGTGCGATGAGATCACGTTAGCCACACTGGGCACAATGGCGCTGTGGCTTTATGCACTGCGACAGGTGACGTCTTTTTGAATTATTGAGGTGCCTGGTAATCCCCCCCCCCATCCCCCACCCTCCCCCCCCCCCGCCGCCCTTATCCCAGCTCCCCTCTCATTTCAGCCTTTTCACTTTTCTTAGCTGCTCAACTTAGGTTTCTCATGCAGTGTCATTCATGCTTGTGCAGTGAATTACTGACGTTTTATTCCCACACAGTTGGCCCTTTTCACTGCACAGTTATGAGCCGGATGCCGCTACCACAGTGGCTCTCAACCTTTTTGCACCGTGACCCAATTTTTACCATGGCAGCTCAGTCGTGACCCTCTATCAAGGGTCATCTCACCAAACACAGAATGCTATAAATCAAAATTGCCTTGCATATTCCCTATGCATTTATTGTGCACAAATTTTTTTTTAATAAAACAGTCACATCAGCATAAGTCTGGAAAGGCCAAAGATAGAATAAAACTTCATTCATCCTGAGGAAAATTATAATAATTAATGATATCAAATAAATACTGTAGATGATCTCAACATCAAAACTGTGTAGCACTTCTTCCATTAAAACCCAAATGCATTAAAACACAAATGCAGATTATTCGGCATGAATGAATTTAAGGAAAATGATCAAAGAGCTGCACTGGGTGACGTGATCCACCTAAGGAATCAACAAGTCAAACATGTACTTCTCCTGTCCTATGCCATCCCTTAAGTGTGTGTTCGTCGGAACAGGAGCAGAGAGCTGTGCTCTGTAAGGCTGACTTCATGTTCGCCTACTCTACCCATGCACACAAATGAGCCCTAAATTGCCCAATGACATCACCTACTGGGAACTGTGAAGGTTAGCCCTGTTAACAAGCGTGAGCAGCCAAAATAACTTGCTAGTTTCCACCACCAGTGACACTGGCGTTCTCACCAAAATGAAGAAAACTGAGGCCAGGCTTATGGTCATTAATTTTCCCTCCTTAACTTCACCCCATTGAAACGATGTCCTCGGGGAGAAACCAGCCAACTCATTTAATTTATGAACGCAACACAACGAAGGGTTAATTGCCTCAGGAGTGCAAGACACACCAAGAAGGAAAGCATTTATTATTTTCAACATTTGTCGTCGTTAATAAGCTCTTAATCACTAACGGCACAATTAGCTCTGAAAAACAGCATTTCAGAAATATCTGCAAAACCAGAAAGCCTTGTGGAAATTAAACACACTAATGGGATGCTCACGCAGACACAATTTCTTTGTTAGCTGACTGATTTGAGTGTTTCTCCTCCTAATGACCTAATAATTTGAACATACTTATTTCAGCTCCTTAGTCGTATATTGAGATATTTGTGGAAGGAAACAGCTGTTCATTTCCGTAATGAACTCACAAAATAAGTCCTTTTCTGAGGGGCCTTATTACATTGAAAATAAACGTCTCCATCTGCTTATCCAACTGCTTGAAGATATACAAACATTTAATGGCACTTTTTATAAGTTTCAGCATCTCTGCCCTCTCAGACATTGCTGGACAGGATGTCACACAACCAGAAACTACTAAACCAGCTGCTGTTGGTCTCACTCTTTTCTTCTCCCTTTGAAAATGGAACTTAAACATAACAATAAGCACTTTACAGTCTTTTTACAACCCCGTTTCCAAAAACGTTGGGCAAAACGTAAAAAAGATGTAAATAAAAACAGAATTCAATCATTTTCAAATGATATCAACCCATATTTAATAGAAAATTTAACAAAGATAACATGTCAAAGGCTGAAACTGCGAAATGCTGTTTTATGAAAAAAAATATGTGCTTAATTTGAATTTGATGGCAGCAACATGTTTCAAAAAAGGTAGTACAGGGGCGTGTTTATACTGTGCTGCTTCACCTTTTCTTTTAACTACACTAACGTTTGGGAACTGAGGAGGTCAGATGCTGTTTTTTTTTTTTATTTTATCCATTTTTTATAGTTAGTTATTTTAAGAACCTCCCTAGATTATACAGCAAGCTTTCTTGGAATTCGGAGCAAATTTCAGATTCCGTGTCCGTGGTACAGGTGCCCTTCTGGTCAATATTCATTATAAACCCAAATCCTGCTGCCCCTAATCATACACCACTGTTGAAAAGTTTGGGGTCACTTAGAAATTTGCTTGTTTTAAATGAAAACATGCATGAAATGAGTTTGAATAGGACATATAGCTAAATAAATAGGAGATAGTCATTGATAAAGTTAGAAATAATCGTTTTCGGAATTAAAATAATTGTGTTCTTCAAACTTTGCTTTTGTCAAAGAGTCCTCAATTTGCAGCAATTACAGTCTTGTAGACCTCGGGCATTCTAGATGTCAGTTTGTTAAGGTAATCGGATGAGATTTCACCCTGTGCTTCCTGAAGTATCTCCCACGTTGGGTTGGCTTGATGGACACTTCTTACGTAACTTTTGGTCAAGCTGCTCCCATAACAGCTCAATAGAGCTGAGATCTGGTGACTGTATTGGCCACTCCATTATACACGGCATACCAGCTGAATGCTACTTCCCTGAATAGTTCCTGCATAGTTTGGAGCTGTGTTTGGATCTTTGTCTTGTGGTAGGACGAAATTGGCTCCAAGCGCCATCCACAGGGTATGGCATAGCTTTGCAAAATGGAGTGATAGCCTTCCTGCTTCCCTTTTACTCTGTACAAATCTCCCACTTCACCGTCACCAAAGCAGCCCCAGACCATCACATCGCCTCCACCATACTTGACAGATGTCGTCAAGCTCTCCTCCAGCGTCTTTTCATTTGATCTGCGTCTCACAAAATTTCTTTGTGATCCGAACACCTCAAACTTAGATTCGTCTATCCATAGCACTTTTTTCCAATCTTCCTCAGTCGAGTGTCTCTATTCATTTGCCCCTCTCAGTCTTTTCTTTTTATTGGCCATTCTGAGATGCAGCTTTTTCTTTGCAATTCTGCCTAGACGACCAGCATCCCGGAACTGCCTCGTCACTGTTGACACTGAGACTGGTCTTTTGCAGGTACTATTTAATGAAGCTGCCAGTTGAAGACATATAAAGCGCTTGCTTCTCAAACTACACACTGTAATATAATTATCCTTTCGCTCATTTGTGCACCAGGGCCTCCTTCTCCTCTTTAAACTGTGGTTAGAGCTAGTTTGTGCTGCTCAGCAAAGGCAGTAATATGCAGCCTTATACAAGATCTTCAGTCTCCTGGCAATTTCTTGCATGGAATCACCTTCATTTCTCAGAACAAGAATAGATTGACGAGTTGCAGAAGAAAGTTCTTTGTTTATGATCATTTTGAGCTTGTAATCAAACTCAACTAGTCCAAAGAAGGTCAGTTTTACTTCATTTTAATCAGCAGAACAATTTTCCTCAGTGCTAACATAAGGGCAAAAAGGTTTTCTAATGATCAATTAACCCTTTAAAATGATAAACTTGCATTAGCAAACAGAACATTCTACTGGAATACAGGACTGATTGTTGCTAATGGGCCTCTGTACCTCTATGTAGATATTGCATTAAAAAGCCATTTCCAGCTGTGATACTCATTTACAACATTAACAATGTCTACACAGTATTTCTGATCAATCTGATGTTATTTTCATGGACAACAAATGTGCTTTTTTAAAAAGCAAGGAAATTTCTAAGTGACCCCAAACTTTTAAACAGTGGTGTATTTTACTGAAAGTGTTTGTAGTATCACGCTGTTTTGGTTTTGAACTGAATCTCCCAAATAAAGCTGGAAGCTGCTTTCATCTTCTTGAGAGAGATGAGGAGACTTGTGAAGAACATCAGAATCCTATCTGTCTGGATTATAGCAACTTGCCTGGTCACCCAGGGTAATATGCTGGCCCGGAAAAGCCTTTAGATCAAGAAGCACAACATTTTCGACTCTGAAAGTGCACCTATTCACTTATTGCATGTGTCACTTATATGTCAGTTTGCAGAATCTTTCCCCAACTATTAGGTGGTTACCTATATTTCTTTGTGCATGTCTGTCTTATAATGACATTACAGTGGTACCTTGGTTTGCGAGCATAATTCGTTCCGTAAACGTGCTCGTAATTCAAAACACTCATATATCAAAGCGAATTTTCCCATTAGAAATAATGGAAACTCAGATGATTCGTTCCACAACCCAATAAAATTCATATAAAAATGATTAATACAAAATATAAAGTAAAAATACATAAAACAAATTAACCTGCACTTTACCTTTGAAAAGAATCGTGGATGGTGTGAGGGAGACGAGAGAGAGGAGAGGAGGAGGGTTAATGTGTCTGTTGACCTGGATTCAAAGGGTAACATCAGTTTGGATATTGGGAATGTTTTACTGATGTTAAAATTGATTTTGTCCATGAGGGAACAAAACACCTTACACCTTAAATGCCACGGGGAGAATAACTTGCAGGGACTGGTTCTGACTTGCTCCGATCATACGCACATTCAGATGTGGTTGGATATGTGTGTTGGATCTGTTTCCAGCACCATATCCAAGTTCGGTATAACAATGCTGACAGACAGTCTTGTTCTTAACTTTTCTCTCTCTGAAATCAAATTTGATAAAGCATGATTATAAGCAACATTTGTTGACTGAGATGCTGAACAGGATCACCATAAATACATTAATGATAGATAGATAGATAGATGGATGGATGGATGTGCGAACGTTACGAAACCACCAACAATGCCTGACTGTAGCCAGCATTAGTCATACCCAAATCTTAGGCACAATTAACATAATGTTTTCCATCTGGAACATCTACTTGTCAGTTTACATTGCAACCATGTCAATAAATGTATTCATTATTTGCACTGTACGCACCAAATCAGAAATGATGTACTAAATGTAACACGACGCATATGCATACCATTACAGCCTTAATTAGCTGTAACCAACTCAGAGGTACAATTAGCAAAATGTTTTCCATGTTGAACATCTACTTGTAAATTTAGGTTCTGCCTGTGTCAAGAGATGCATTTATTCATTTTGTGTTATAAAATGAAAATGATGTCATCTTCTGCAATGCAATAAACAAGCGTACTGTTACAGTCCTGGCTGGGGCATTTTCTTTGTTGTACAGTTTCACAGTGATATGATGCATATCACATACAGCAGGAATGAGCTCCTTTATTTTAGGAGCTCAACATCATACAGCTCTTTACTGGTATTCCTGTACACAACTAACTACACCTCCTACAAAGTATAGGTACTAGGACTGGGAGGTCAAACTTGATTTTTCAAGTAAAATTCAAAATTTTAAAAATCTTTACGTATTCGACAGCAAAAATCTGCAGTCAAATTTTTGAAGAATTATGTTGGCTACTACTGATCATCTAACATGTGTTTCCTCAACTTTGTGTTGCCTAATGGACCCTGTCACTTAATGTAGAATACTGCCCATTAGGGGCAGATTTCTGTAAATTAACTCGGCTATTCAGAATGGCTGAAACTATCCAGCAAGGAAGCTAATAAGAACATAAGAACATAAGAACTATACAAACGAGAGGAGGCCATTCGGCCCATCGAGCTCGCTTGGGGAGAACTTAACTAATAGCTCAGAGTTGTTAAAATCTTATCTAGCTCTGATTTAAAGGAACCCAAGGATTCAGCTTGCACTACGTTATCAGGAAGACTATTCCATACTCTGACTACACGCTGTGTAAAGAAGTGCTTCCTTAAATCCAGTTTGAAATGTTCTCCCGCTAATTTCCACCTATGGCCACGAGTTCTTGTATTTGAACTAATGCTGAAGTAACTATTCGGTTGAACAGCATCCAAACCTGTTAGAATCTTATAGACCTGGATCATGTCCCCCCTCAGTCTCCTTTGCTTGAGGCTGAACAGATTTAGCTCAAATAACCTTTCCTCGTATGACATTCCTCTAAGACCAGGAATCATTCTTGTGGCCCTACGCTGCACCTTTTCTAAGGCCGCTATGTCCTTTTTAAGATATGGTGACCAAACCTGTACACAATATTCTAGGTGAGGTCTCACCAAGGAATTGTATAATCTTAGCATTACCTCCCTTGACTTAAACTCCACACACCTGGAGATGTACCCCAACATCCTATTGGCCTTTTTTATTGCTTCCCCACACTGGCGAGAATGAGACATGGAAGCATCAACATACACACCAAGGTCTTTCTCATAATCAGCTACCTTTATTTCAGTAGGTCCCATAAAATACCTGTACTTTATATTTCTGCTCCCTACATGGAGTACCTTACATTTGTCTATGTTAAATTTCATCTGCCAGGTGTCAGCCCAGTCACTAATTAAATTAAGATCCCGCTGTAGCTGCTGAGCCGCTAGTTCAGTATCTGCTACACCACCCACCTTGGTGTCATCTGCAAATTTCACCAGTTTACTGTATATATTGGTGTCTATATCATTTATGTAAATTAGGAACAAAAGTGGTCCTAAAATTGAACCCTGCGGTACCCCACTATGAACGCAGGCCCACTGTGACATCGAGCCTCTTATAACTACTCGCTGCTTCCTATCCGTTAACCAGTTATCAATCCAAGTCGCTACAGTTCCTAAAATACCTGTCGCTTTGAGTTTAAGTGAGAGCCTCTTGTGGGGAACAACATCAAAAGCCTTTTGGAAATCTAAATAGATGACATCATAGGCCTTCTTATCATCAACTTCCTGAGTAGCTTCCTCAAAAAACTCCAACAGATTTGTTAAACAGGATCTACCTCTCCTAAATCCATGCTGGCTATCCCTCAAAATGTTATTTGAGTCCAGGTAATCTACCATTTTCTCTTTGATTATAGCCTCCATAACTTTACCAGTTATACAAGTTAGACTGATTGGCCTATAGTTTGACAAATTACTTCTATCCCCTTTTTTGAAAATGGGCGTTATGTTGGCATGCTTCCAATCAGAAGGTACCACACCTTCAGATAAGGATTTTTGAAACAGTAATGTTAAGGGTCGGCAAATAATATCCCTCATCTCTTTTAACACTATAGGTAAGATGCCATCAGGGCCCTGTGATTTATTTATTTTGAGCTTAGCTAGGCTTTGCAAAACATCAGCTTCAGTTATATATATATTAGTTATAGACGATGTTGAATTAGTAATAAGAACTGGTAAGTTACTAGTGTCCTCGACAGTGAATACCCGTGCAAAACTATCATTGAACTCATTTACTATGTCAATGTCGTTTTCAATTATAAGACCCTTACTATCCTGCAGATTAGTAATTTCAGCTTTTAGAGCTCTTTTAGAGTTAAAATACTGGAAGAAACTTTTAACGTCATCCTTAGCCTCCAATGCGATCTTCCTTTCGACATTCCTTTTAGCTCGTCTAATGTCATTTTTTAATTCAGCCTGTAGATTTAGATACTCTTGCTTTATTATGTCATCATCAGTTATTTTCCATCTCTGGAACAAAGCCCTTTTCCTCCTTACTTTATACTTTATGTCCCTATTAAACCACCTAGGTTGGAATTTCCTAGATTTATTCTTGCTAGAAACAGGTATGAAGTCCTCTTGTACTTGCAATAATGTGCTTTTAAAAAATTCCCATGCCTCTTCAACAGTTTTGTTATGTAACCATATGTCAATCAGAAGAAGAATGCGATGATATACTATCTTCCAAAAACCTGAAACGTACAGTATGGAAACTCTTTTGGATTTTGCCCAGCAGGTTTTTTCATGGGGACCCCATCTCCAGCTTGGTGAATTTTATCGCAATATTTCCGAATACCGGAATATTGTTGCTTTGGAAAATACTTTGCAAATACCTCTGTCATCTATGGACAGTATAACAGCATGAAAAATTAAGTACTGCCCAAAGCATGCTTCCACATAGTGTAAATCAAAGGCAGAATTTGATGACATAATGTCGTTTTTAAAGTTTTAAGCTACTTTATGTATGTAAATCTATGTCAGCAGTATAATGTCAATCATTTGATGGATTAAATCGCACACCACTTTTGGTTGTTGCCACAGGCATTTCTGTCCTGCATGCAGCTAAATAAATAATGTGTTATTATATTTTATTATCTCTTCATTTTCCTCACGTAGCACAGCAGCAGGCTAACATTGCAGATGTTGATGCCTAAGGATTTAGAATTGCAGGGTAACATTGGGAGCATGTGTTGAGAAGATGCGATCTGAAATGTGTGCACCGATCTTCACAATCAGAGTCTGAGTCAACTAGAACAGAGAGTTGGGGCTAGACAGCAGTGCCTGACCTCACAAATGCTCTTCCGGATGTAAGGGGGAAAAAATTCTACAGACACACCCCAATATCTTGTGGACAGCCTTCCCAGAAGAGCGGCAGCTGTTATAGCTGCAAAGGGGGGACCAACTCCATACTCATGCCTATGGATTTAGAATGGGATGTCATGGAAGTTCCTGTGGGTGTGATGGCCAGGTGTCCCAATACTTTTGTCCATATAGTGTATCACGATTCTATTCAAAATATGTTTTTCTGTATGGGTTAATAAGTAATATAATAACATGTAGCGGGTTCTCATGACATCACAGCAACTTAACAGCTTGAGTCAATGGCATTATCTGTAACACTATACTTGATGGGGAATAAATACTTACTAATAACTCAGTTACTTCTGAAATACAAATTATGGACAAATCATTAACAATCATGCTACTTGAGATAAAAGATGCATCACAATTCATTAGCGTTGAACGAACATGAAATCAGTATTTCACTTGTGTTACTCATTACTTGTTTCTTCAATAGTTCCTTTAGTAGTTCACAAAGATTTATCAAAGAAATATAGCAACTATCTGAGATAAATTATGCGTCACGATTCATTAATGATGAATTAACATGACATCAGTATATAACTAAGACTTGGTTTGTAGTAAATTAATACAGAAATAATAGTATAATACAATTGTATTTGTGCCCCTGTAATGCATTAACCCTTATTTAAACAAGCACCAACTTTAGGTGCACTTTGATATAATCGCCTATGGAAACTGAACAGTCCAATCACCATGGATCTAGTCAGAATCAACATGAATAAAGTATGTCAGTAGGTTACAATATGGTAGTAGCAGACACACTTGGGGGGATGAATGGTGGAGTAAACTTATCGTTACAGCACTCATGTGTACTCAAGTACAGGTAAAAGTACATCAATTTTAAACCACTTAGTAAAAGTACAAATACTGAAAAATCTACTAAAGTTACAGTAAGGAGAGCATTTGTAGTTTGTTACTTTATACCTGTGTACACACAGATACCCACTCAGAGATCCCAGGGTAATGACCTGCATGGATACTCCATCAATAATTCCCCTTGATAATGACCTACACAGATACCCACTCGTGAAAACCCACAATAATGCCCTAGGCTGCTGCTACCCTTGGTGATACTACCGCGCTAAGTCCTCAAACTCACTCTACACTTCACGCTGATCCTCCAAGAAACTTGCCAAAATTCCACACTGGTCCTCCTCTGATGTCCACTTGATGCCACCACTGTGTGCTTTATTGCTGTTCTGCTTTCATTAGACAGCTGGTTAGTCTAGCACGTGTAGGAGAAAACACAAGACAAGAGGTTAAATCTAGGTCATAAAAATACCACAAATGTTAATGACTGGAAAATAAACACCCTCTGGCTCTCTTCTTCAACAAAGCAAATCTTAAATCAAGTCTTGAGGAGCTTGGTGTTATTTCTAACACGTGCTTACGAGCCCTCAACTAATCACGCTTCTCGCTGACAGGTCCTTCAGGGCTGGTCGCCGGTTTCTGACGCCTGCTCTGTTACCATGACTTTCTGTTGGCACACAGGTTCCTGACCAGTGTGGCGGGCCAAAGTGAGGTTACCCTGTTTGTTGGTGGTCCAAAGCCTGGGAGAGTTTCGCTCCATGACACGGTACAGCTCCCTACTTCTTACACTACCTGCCTTGTGGGGTGCGGGAAAACGGACTTAGTGTCATGCCGTACACTGCATGTCAACTCAACACTGCCCACTGCCATTTTAAGCCCGAACTGTATAACACTGTATCTGTATGGATCACTGGGGTCTCTTCAACAGTTCAGAGCTGCTGAAGCTTCACTGAAAAATTTGGATGCAAAATAGTTGTTTTGAACTAGTCTGCACTTATTTTTATCCATATATGAGCTCAGACCATTGTCTCAGAAAGTAAAGATCAGAAGTACAATTCCGAGGACAAAGTGGAAAAATCCAGCAAAGCACTTTTGCGCCACATAAGGTCTGTCCAGTGTCCGTGTCTGGTGGGCGTCCAGACTCCTGCTTTCTGTCATTCTCAGATTCCACGCTGTTGCTGCGCTCTCAAGCGTCCGTGGCAAGTGGTAAAGAGGGCAGGCTGGATAGATACATTCATGAGGCTGAGATAACACTCTACTAAGCCACATTCAACATTTCAAATCGACTACTATTATTCTCAAAAGACACGTCCTCAAAAAAAGCGATACTTCATTAGGTGGTCTGTAATATAAGTAAATTTTCCTTTAGGTTTTCCAGTCCATCTAATAGTTTTTAAAATGTCGGTTATGTCCCCTCTGCCACTGTAAACTTGAGCTGCCTTAAAAGGAAACACGGCTATTAAAGTAATTATAAGAATCTTTATGCCGTAATGACTGGAAGCAGGTATCACGGTGAATGAAACGATCGTGTCAAAGCTTAGGTTCCTGATGGATAGGCGTGTGAGACTCAACACACCTACAGACACACGCACCTACAAAAATTATCCGACACACGATATGTTATGAATGCCGTAAAAAAAATGTATCAGAGAAAAGGCTGAGTGGCTAAGTGTTCCATTCAGCGAGGAAGGGCAGGGAGCAGCGCTCCAGGCTACGCAGTGGGTATCCTGTTTTGTTGCTATAATATTCGGGAATCATGAAGATGGAACGGGAATAATGAGCGGGTGACACCTTGGTAGTGGTTTTGAGTAATTAACGTGTAATCTTTCTTGGCCGTGACAGTTTTAATCGCCTTTATTGCGCGCAGAGGCTAGGGCCTTTCCGGAGGTGTGCAGCTGTCGTGGCACGCAGTTCCCGCCATGGGCCTGTTCGCCGGCGTCTGAGGCTCGCTGCCCAGGGCAGACTCACAACGGACGCCACACGCTACTCCTGACACGGGGTGTGCTGACGCCACTAAGGAAGTCGTCTCGTGTATTAGGTGGCAACAGCCACGGGCGACAAGTATAGTTTTTCATTTGGGGCCATAATTCTGGCGTATCTGACAAAACCGGGACCTGAGTATGAATGTATATTCAAAAAAAAGGTTTACCTGCTTTTCAGTTCTCTGTAAAGCAGGAGTATAGAGAACACAGTCTCCTCTACAGATACACAGCAGTGAGTCTGCCAGTCAAGCTCAGACTAGTATATAAGACTGTAACCACCAGGTAAACTAGCGCAGAATGCTGGTAATCTCATATCATGGACCTTTTTAGAACTCATCTGTGTTTGTTAGCTGTTTACACACAGGAATGTCCAAGTTGGACACAGAGCAACTGGTGATGCAAGAGGATTTAGAACGCACCATTCCCAAAGTAAACTGCTTTGACAAAGACTATAAGTAATTATCAGAATATTAAGGATCAGGATATTAATTTCACGTTCACCGACCAATCAGGTAGGGCTTCTCTCATGAATTTGAACTAGTTTTATCTAATCACGCTGTAAAATGAAAATTTGTGTCCAGGGAAACCCGGCCATATGGTAACCTTAGAATGAACTTAGTTTTACAATGTACACACAAGTGACACAATATACGTGCATACAATTGTTTTTCTACAAAAATGACAAAATCCTAAACTAAAGTTTGTTAAACTTTAAGCAAACGATGCAATTGACTCTTCACACGAAAACAAAGTGTCAATGGTTTCAGGAAGCCGACGTCACTCAGCGTGTCATGCAGGGATGTACTTATCAATTAGCTTTGAAAGTAATCGTGTGCACAAGTCTTGCAAACATTGTGTGATGATATCGAGTAGCTGCCATATATTGAAAATTAGTGCCTTTTCCTTCACTTTGTACTCCACTGTAACTTGCAACACTGGGTCATATGGGTTGCAGCACTAAACTCAGGCTAACCACCGTTTTTTGAAAAACTGCGCGGACGCCCGGACAGGGGTCCAAAAAGAGAATGTGCCCCGGATACCCGGTGAAAGTCCTGTGACAATGGGAGCGTGTTGTGTGTCCATTGGGCTCCTGTACTGAGGGGCCTGAGAATACAATGTGCATGTTTTGTAGTTGCCTGAACTGAAATCCTTTCCCCAATCAGCATTGTTATTTGTGCCACAATTTGGTGATACTAATTCCTGAACAATGTGTGAGGTACTTTTATCCTTTCTTGTATGTTTCTTTCTTGCTGGCTGATATTCAGGCATAGATTACCCAACACAACGACAACAACTTGTTGGTGTGAGAGGAGCCTCAGCTCAAGTTCTAGTCCTTCTCAGCGGTCATGCGTCATCATTCATACAAGATGGGTTTACAAAGTAATTCTTAAAGGAGTCAGGAAGAAGACAGGAGACGGATGCCTTCCGGCATGGATAAAATTGTGTATTTATCATATTTACAATATTACGCCTGTAATATTAAAACATCGACTATAAGAAGTAACACCACCCAGCAGAGCACATACTCACACACCGTCTAACACCACCCAGGAGAGCACATACTCACACACCGTGTAACACCACCCAGCAGAGCACACACTTACACACTGTGTAACACCACCCAGCAGAGCACATACTCACACACCGTCTAACACCACCCAGGAGAGCACATACTCACACACCGTCTAACACCACCCAGCAGAGCACACACTTACACACTGTGTAACACCACCCAGCAGAGCACATACTCACACACCGTCTAACACCACCCAGGAGAGCACATACTCACACACTGTGTAACACCACCCAGCAGAGCACACACTTACACACTGTGTAACACCACCCAGCAGAGCACATACTCACACACCGTCTAACACCACCCAGGAGAGCACATACTCACACACCGTGTAACACCACCCAGGAGAGCACACACTCACACACCTTGTAACACCACCCAGGAGAGCACACACTGACACACTGTGTAACACCACCCAGAAGAGCACACACTCGCACACCATGTAAAACCACCCAGAAGAGCACATACTCACACACCGTGTAACACCACCCAGAAGAGCACATACTCACACACTGTGTAACACCTCCCAGGACAGCACACACTATGTAACACCACCCAGCAGAGCACACACTCACACACCGTGTAACACCACCCAGAAGAGAACATACTCACACACTGTGTAACACCACCCAGGAGAGCACACACTCACACACCGTGTAACACCAGCAGAGCACACACTCACACACCGTGTAACACCACCCAGCAGAGCACACACTCACACACCGTGTAACAGCACCCAGAAGAGCACATACTCCCACACTGTGTAACACCTCCCAGGACAGCACACACTATGTAACACCACCCAGCAGAGCACACACTCACACACCGTGTAACACCACCCAGAAGAGCACACACTCACACACCGTGTAACACCACCCAGCAGAGCACATACTCACACACCGTGTAACACCACCCAGCAGAGCACACACTCGCACACCGTGTAACACCACACAGAAGAGCACATACTCCCACACTGTGTAACACCTCCCAGGACAGCACACACTATGTAACACCACCCAGCAGAGCACACACTCACACGCCGTGTAACACCACCCAGCAGAGCACACACTCACACACCGTGTAACACCACCCAGAAGAGCACACACTCACACACCGTGTAACACCACCCAGCAGAGCACACACTCACACACCGTGTAACACCACCCAGCAGAGCACATACTCACACACCGTGTAACACCACCCAGCAGAGCACACACTCGCACACCATGTAACACCACCCAGAAGAGCACATACTCACACACCGTGTAACACCACCCAGAAGAGAACATACTCACACACTATGTAACACCACCCAGCAGAGCACACACTCACACACCATGTAACACCACCCAGAAGAGCACATACTCCCACACTGTGTAACACCTCCCAGGACAGCACACACTATGTAACACCACCCAGCAGAGCACACACTCACACACCGTGTAACACCACCCAGCAGAGCACACACTCACACACCGTGTAACACCACACAGGAGAACACACACTCACACACCGTGTAACACCACCCAGCTGCGCACACACTAACACCGTGTAACACCACCCAGCAGAGCACACACTCACACACCGTGTAACACCAGCAGAGCACACACTCACACACCGTGTAACACCACCCAGCAGCGCACACACTCACACACGTGTAACACCACCCAGCAGCGCACACACTCACACACCGTGTAACACCACCCAGCAGCGCACACACTCACACACCGTGTAACACCACCCAGAAGAGCACACACTCATACACCGTGTAACACCTCCCAGCAAAGCACACACTCACACACCGTGTAACACCACCCAGCAGAGCACACACTCACACACCGTGTTACACCACCCAGCAGCGCACACACTCACACACCGTGTAACACCACCCAGCAGAGCACACACTCACACACCGTGTAACACCACCCAGCAGCGCACACACTCACACACCGTGTAAAACCACCCAGCAGAGCACACACTCACACACCGTGTAACACCACCCAGCAGAGCACACACTCACACACCGTGTAACACCACCCAGAAGAGCACACACTCACACACCGTGTAACACCACCCAGGAGAGCACACACTCACACACCGTGTAACACCACCCAGGAGAGCACACACTCGCACACCGTGTAACACCACCCAGGAGAGCACACACTCGCACACCGTGTAACACCACCCAGGAGAGCACACACTCGCACAACGTGTAACACCACCCAGGAGAGCACACACTCGCACACCGTGTAACACCACCCAGGAGAGCACATACTCACACACCGTGTAACACCACCCAGAAGAGAACATACTCCCACACTGTGTAACACCTCCCAGGACAGCACACACTATGTAACACCACCCAGCAGAGCACACACTCACACACCGTGTAACACCACCCAGCAGAGCACACACTCACACACCGTGTAACACCACACAGGAGAGCATACACTCACACACCGTGTAACACCACCCAGCAGAGCACACACTCACACCGTGTAACACCACCCAGCAGAGCACACACTCACACACCGTGTAACACCACCCAGAAGAGCACACACTCACACACCGTGTAACACCACCCAGCAGAGCACACACTCACACACCGTGTAACACCACCCAGGAGAGCACACACTCATACACCGTGTAACACCACCCAGGAGAGCACACACTCGCACACCGTGTAACACCACCCAGGAGAGCACACCCTCACACACCGTGTAACACCACCCAGCAGAGCACACACTCGCACACCGTGTAACACCACCCAGCAGAGCACACACTCACACACCGTGTAACACCACCCAGGAGAGCACACACTCACACACCGTGTAACACCACCCAGGAGAGCACACACTGACACACTGTGTAGCACCACACAGGAAGGCGCATACTTACATACTCTGTAACATCACCCAGTAGAGTGCACACTCACATAATGCGTAACACCAACCAGGAGAGCACACACTCACATACGCGTTTCGCAGACATAGTAAAGTAAAAGGCGGCAAATTCACTGTGTCTGTTCTGCTGATATCTGCTGAGCTGTGAATTTCTCACTAGTGATTCCTGCCATTGGACCATGTGCAGGTCCAGGTCCCGTAAACATAGAATGGGCTCCAAATGCAAGCCGTCATTATACTCAAGTATAAAACCTGAGTTGCCAGGACTAAACGCAGCCAGAACACGCAGCCAGGATTCTAGGTGCTTAAAAAAAAAAGCCTGTCATCACTCCCCCCTCACACACATGAGCAGACACACACAGGTACCCTCTTTAAAGCACCCTTTGAGTTGCAGTTAGGCCCACTGCTGGTCCAAGACCCACAGGAAGCCAGCCGAACCCTGGCAATTCTTTTCTGGACCACTGCTTCTGGCCTAGTTGTTTTTCCCACAGACCGAGTCTCTCAGTCCTCCCTGCTGCCCCGTTTAACTGGAGGATAGGGTCGGGGTGTGATTGTCAGAAATTAGAGGAGGGGAGGGTGCTTGCAATAAAGTCCCTCCCCCCCACAGCCCCCCTTGACACTAGAGCCCACAAAAATGAGCTCAGGTAGCTTGTTGGAGCGCGTGGCTGTCAATAATCCCTCTTCCACCCTGGGTGACCAATCTGGAAACAGCAGGGTGTTGGCAGCACCTCGGGTGCACGTCTTTCACTCATTTCCTGTCTGGCTGACCTCTGCCATCCCAGAGCTACGTTTGCTAAGGAGCAGTTGGGTGGTAATCGCTTCCTTACTGAGGGACACGACGTTATGCTGAGAGATGGACCATATGGAGTTACAGTGGATCATTTGAAGTTATGGTTATGCTTGTTGTCTTTGCTGCGCTGTGAGGCTAAACAACTGTCACTAACCGACCAACCAAACCTGCATAACCGATTAGTTATCGTACAGATTAGCCAGTTTACCCATCTTAAGGGAATGTTTATCTGGTAAGGCTGCTGTAGTCCTTTGCAATGTATGAGTCCGGAAGTCACTGTATATGAACATTCACCAGTCCACATGAAGCAGGCAGCTACTGTGATCCAGGGCAGGATTCAATCCTGTAAACCTCAGCATCACCACTGCTGCCACGGTAACATTATAGCGGTAAATTTGCTAGAGTATAAAATGATGGCTGGTGACCCTGGGATACTGCAGGTCCTGCCACCGCCCAAGTGTGAAGGCTTTTAACAGGCCACAGCGCGACACGGTACACCTCTACTATTCCGTTTACAGGCCAATAAAACCTGGTCACCTCCGAACTCCGAAACATCAGTGGTGTCACTCCAAGTGGAAGCCACACCTCCCAATATGTGCCTCTCACTGGTTGACCTCAGGGTCCTAAAGCCTGATGCATGTTCCTCATAAACTCTACATTTTAACACATTTTATATGAGGGAGCTGAACAGAAAAGCCCAGTTTTCTAGGTTTCAGTGGCATAGGGTGCAGCAAAAGGCTCGGGTGATATTATTCCTGTTTGTTTACTCAGCTTTTAATGACTGAAAACCCAAGAGAACATTTTTAACTATGTCTTTTTCGCCCCAGAAAGCTTCACTATAAGCCTCCGTTGAGCAGAGTCCAAAACACAACTTTTGATTTGAATAAATGACTGACACGCTAAATGAAGTGTTTAATAACGTCTCAAATAGTCCGGCGCTGGTTTAATTAAAAACATTGGTGGGTCAGGCAGCCCCACCTCCTCCTCAGTGAGCTTTTCACGGCTCTGCTTTCTGCCAGAGATCCATCTTGCCCCTGCGGTTGGCTGGGGGGGCCGGTGCTTGCGAGGGTGCGAGCTGTTTGCCCTGGAATGGAGCCGGGCTTGTTTTCTTTACTCAAACACCTGTCCAAATAATGGCCAAAGCCAGCAGCATTTCGGCCTGTCAGTGTGTGCCACTCGCCGGCGGGGGGGGTGCATCCTCATAGAGCGAATTCTGGCACATCGTAAATTGCCCCACGGGCCCCTATGCCCTCAGCGAGTGGCAAGGTGGCTGCGTGGCATCGCCCTTAAACCCCCCTGCCGCTGGGCAATTATACAGGAGCACACCAATCCAAAAAACAGCCCCCACCCCGAAAAGCTCTCTCCTCTTTTACCTCAACCCTCTTTATTCTGGTTTATTCAAGAAAAACACAAAAAACTAACATCAACACTGTCACTCAAAACTGAAGTCGCCCCCCCCCCCCCCCGTTTATTCATTAAGCCAGGGGTGCCCAACTCCAGTCCTGGGGGGCCAGACCCCTGCACATTTTTGGGTTTCCCCTCGTTTAACACACCTGATTCAACTCCTTGTGCTAATTACCACACAGCTCTTGAACTGAATCATTTATGGTGGAACAGGGAAAGAACTAAGCTACACAGGGCTCTGGCCCCCCAGGACTGGATTTGGACACCCCTGCATTAAGCGATTCATTAATAGGAACTTACAAACACACACCAAAGAATTTGTATCGCCTGTGTTTCCCAGCCTCTTTAAATGCAGATTAAAGCACAATGGCGAAATCCTTAATTAGGTTTTCATTTTTTGCCGCATGTAGTTTTGCGATGGATTTGTGCTCCAACGCAGCAGCCGAGATGGAATTGCAGCGCTTAAGCTTAAATTTCAAACACATGAATCTTCACGGTGTTCATGCCAGCAACCCCTCTCACCTACACACCTCCTATGGGACGATTCTTATCTGGCTTTAAATAGCCACACCCAGAACATAGGATTATTGCTGAAGGAACTATTAATATTTACTGAAGCAGTTTGGTTTAGGTTTAAGTACCTGACAAACTATTCTTTAATCATTGCTACACCTGCTGACCTACATACAGTAATCCATGTTGTAGTCTAGAAAGATCCGACGCAGTATAACAGCCCTCCCCAGAGTCCCATATATGCAGCCAGAAGCCATTTACCCCAAGCATGACTTTGGGGCAACTCCAAGACAGCAGATTACAGAAAATGTATTCTATTCTGTCAGCATAACCTCTTCAAGGAGGACTGTGTCCATCCATCCATCCAATTTCTATACCTGCTTGCCCTATGCAGGATTGCAGGGGTTTGAAGCCTATCAGGGAAGCTATGGAAACAAGGCAGGGAGTAACCCAGGATGGGGCACCAGCCCATCATGGAGAGGGCTTTGTATTTGTGTTACTCATACTTCTCTATACATTTGAACAGAGCTTCGAGTGTGTCTCAGTGTACATTGTGTGTGTATTTAGATATTTTCCTGCTGTAGGTATGCATTTCTATCTGGGAGAGGGTCTGACAGTTAACTCCCCAGCAGTGCACTGGACGCAGCCCCCGGCCCACAGTCCGTCTGGCAGCGGCGCACGCTGAGATGGGTCCGGACCACACGTCGCTCCTAATGAGGCATGCAGCCTCCCTCCACACTGCCCCAAATGTCCTCAGTCAAGTCCCAAAGGAGCGTCAGACTGAGAGAAAGACAAAGACAGACATGAAGAACAAATGGCTGATTATAGACAGATGGAGATCCTTCACTTTATACCTACGGATGGTGGCAGTGAGGCGTGGCCTTCCAGGTGAAGCATGACCCCAGCTCTGTGAAGCACTGAATTTAAAATAGCATAATAAGCAGCAGAACAGGAAAGGATAATGTGTGGACCACCTTACATTTTATTCTCTGTATGTGCCTCTACTCCAGACATACAGTCGTTTCTCCGCACTGAGTGTGATAGGTTTGTATCCCTTATCCTCTGTTTCTCTATACCGAGGGCAGACGGACTGTCTCCTTTCACTGAGTGTGATGGGTTTGTATCCTTATCCTCTGTTTCTCTATACCGAGGGCAGACGGACTGTCTCCTTTCACTGAGTGTGATAGGTTTGTATCCCTTATCCTCTGTTTCTCTATACCGAGGGCAGACGGACTGTCTCCTTTCACTGAGTGTGATGGGTTTGTATCCTTATCCTCTGTTTCTCTATACCCAGGTCAGATGGACCATTTCCCCTCACTGAGTGTGATGGGTTTGTATCCTTATCCTCTGTTTCTCTATACCGAGGGCAGACAGACTGTCTCCTTTTACTGAGTGTGATGGGTTTGTATCCCTTATCCTCTGTTTCTCTGTACCCAGGTCAGATGGACCATTTCCCCTCACTGAGTGTGATGGGTTTGTATCCCTTATCCTCCATGTCCCTGTGCCTGGGGCAGTCAAGCTGTTTCCGCTTGGTGTGTCTGGGTCATTCTTGTGGTGAGCAGCTGGAGGTGAATACACGCTCCAGTCGGGAGAGGTCACAGCACCACCCTGGGAAAAATGAGACAAAGCCACGGAGAGACAAACACAGAGGGCTGCTTCTGACAGTGTGGAAAAGCAGGTTCATACCGAAATGTCATCCTTATTGCCTAAAAAACACAGGAATGAGATATGCAAGATCTCCATCATAAACCAAAGCAGGTTTTATCAAAATTTGTTGCACAATTCTTGATATTTCATGAAACATGTATAACATCTGTTAAAATAGGGGATCCCACCCCTGATACCGGTACGTGGTCAATATTCCAGCATGCCACAGAACATGCACAAGCTATCCTGCAATAACGGGGACTGGTCAATGAGAGGCCAGTATGTACTGGTGAATATATACGTGCAATGTCCCATAAACACAAATATAGTGGAAACCACTTATAGTGATCACGGTTATAGATCAACCACTTACATGGATCAAAACGTTTGAGACAGAATTTTTCCGGTACAAATACCGTTTAGATAATTCGCTTACAGTAATCAAGCAGTTTGCATACAGTGTTCATTTCCGGTCTTTTTAAATATGACAACATATGGGAAAAAATTTAAACGTTTTTTTTTTACTTTAATTTGATCACCCTGTTTTGCCTTGCAGTAACCCGTTTGCTGCGCGCGTATAAAACATGATGACAAATCTGGACTCATCAAAGGTTATGATAAACTGGCAAAACCGAGCCAACGAGAAGCAGCAACGAAACTACTGTACTGTATTATAGCGTAGGCCTATTTGATTCATACACAGTTCAGTCATTTGAAGAGCTAAATTTTGGGACAGCTGTACTGTATTTTGAACGACTGAGTCAATAAAATTCAGTATATAGCGGCGATGTCCGTTTTATTACTTTATATTGGTGTAATAAATGTCAATTAGCTGGTAATCTACCGGAGACATAAATTTTAAAAAATGGGTTATAATGATCACTGCAAGCGGTCTCCACTGTATATATGATTGGGTTGTTTCGGTTTGTTAAAGATGTTATTGCATCCTTCGCAAGCTCCACAACAATATGATTATTCCCTCCTGATTGAGGTGGTATTATTTAAGTAATTCAGCGTTCGTTTAATGATTCCAAGACATTGCGACGTGGATTGACAGCAGCCGTTTTGCGACGGTTTTTGAATCTGTCTCAGTGACTTTGTTGTCCTCTCGACTACTTTTTACTTCTGCCAGCCGTAGATGCTACTTTTAGGGCTATGGGGGTCCGTGAATTGCTCTTACTCAAAAAAATTTTTAAGAGTTTTTCCTAAATCGTTAAGTTAGGAGTTAATTTTAGCCCTAAGATCTTTTGTGAATACGGAACCAGGTCTGTGAATTTTCTGTACAACATAAACCAGTCCGCAGCCATCATAAGGTTGGGAAGCCCTACGTTAAAACATCCACACGAGCGACGTGCTGAATGAAACATTTTAATCTCATTACAATTAAACGCAGTAACATTTTAACGTACATTTCAGTGTTTCGTCATACAGGGGTGGGATTCGTCCGATTACACAAATCCGTTTATCCAAGTTAAACAGGTGAAAAATGAGATTGGAAATACGACTGAAGCACTTTAAAATGGCATAACATCATTTAGAAATATATATTTTATGCCTAAAACACACAATGGACCAAAATTTACTTCTTGAAAATAATATCAGATTGTCCCAAAACAATACATTCAATAACTATATATCAATTATACGTCATCAACGGTTATGTATTTATTACATTTATCCCAGAAAACCACAGGATTCGGCAGATTTAAAAATGAGCATTACATGAGTTACTAAAGTTGATATGCAATCTACCTGCTCTCTCCCTCTCTGTTCTTGCTACACAACACCCTTCCTCTATCATGACGTCAGAAGTCCATATAAGGGTCCGGCTGTGACAAACGCATTTCTCCATGGCAGCACCTGGGGGCACGTCACAGCTGCGCAGTCCGTCTGCAGCTCAGGCTCTCAAGGCTCATCACGTGAAATAATACTGTAAAACGCCTCCCGGGGGACAACTAGGTCTGCAGCACACAGGACTACCCGTGCTCATACAGAGAGAGGACTATAAAACATTATATATTTCTTAATGTTTGTTTTAATTCTTATTCACGGTGGTCCTAGACAATGGATAAACTCATGACTAAAATTGAAAGGAAAAGAAAACTTTTTTGGTATTAAGTTTAAATACCAGACATTTAAGCCAGACAGCATCAAAGTAAAGCAAGCAACGCTTGGTCCCTTACAAGTGAAATATTTACCACAGTGATGTAAAATCGATTGTGTCTTTCAGCAACAAAAAACACTTGATTTCATTTTATTGAAAAGACAGGCAATGACTCGTCTCTGAGATAATGACCACACTTAAAACGTGCACAGTACCAGCAACAAACAGGTTGCCCAAAATATTAGGCATGGTTGCCTGGGTAACACCATAAGGACAGAGTGTATCCACGTTTACATGATTCATATATCAGAAGAGAAAGAAATTCTTACATATATACAGAGTACTGGTGTCAAACAGCCGAAATCACGAGCCAGAGAAAGAGCACGTCAGGCTCTAAACAGCAGACTGGTGTGGGCAGTCACACATTTGCGCATCACACTGTGTGTGTACGTATGTGTGGACACTGTAGACAGAGGCAGGCAGGACTGCGTAAACGTGTGTGTGTGTGTGTAGACACCGCAGAGAGCAGGACATTGTAGACAGCTCTCCTTCCTGTTGTCCCCCCCCCCCCCTTTGTCCTCTTGCAGAGTTGGGGCCAGGGGGGCTTCTTCTGTAGTCACTTTTCTGAGGCCTGGTTGGGCTGGGGGACTCACTGCACCGCACACATGGAGCTGCGTGGGGGGTTCACTGTCCGAGTGACGGGCTCCTGACTGTAGTTCACAATGTCGGCCTTCACCACGTGCTGCAGACACAAAGAGAGAGACACAGACAGACAGACACAAACACACAGACAGAGAGAGAGACAGACAGACACAAAGACAGAGGGGCAGACAGAGACAGACAGACACATACAGAGAGAGCGAGACACAGACAGACAGACACAAACACACAGACAGAGAGAGACAGAGACAGACAGACACAGAGACAGAGGGGCAGACAGAGACAGACACACACATACAGAGAGAGCGAGACACAGACAGACAGACACACCCACAGACAGAGACAAGACACACCCACACAGGGAAAGACACAGACAGAGAGTGACAGAGAGAGAGATGCACGGATAGACAGAGAAACAGACAGACAGAAAGAGTGACACATAGAGAAAGACACAGACAGACAGACAGAATGAGATAGAGACACAGACAGAGAGTGACATAAAGAGACAAAGACACACACAGACAGAGAGAGACACAGACAGACAGAAAGAAAGTGACACATAGAGAGAGACACACACAGACAGAGAGAAAGAGAGAGAGAGAGACCCACACACACAGACACACACAGACAGAGGAGACGCTGCATTACACACCCGGGGCAGTAAGGCCCCCACCGCAAAACTGTCATGTGACTTTGAAGAGGCAAGTTTGCCCCTCTTGTTCAGGAGAAATATCCACTCAGTGACATATGACCATCCAGGGATTTAAATTACTGCCCCATTCATTCCCAGCAGCCCACACTAAATACACAACTGACAAAGAATGAACATTAATAAAATAAAAAAAGCAAAATGAAGATGATTGATGATAATGATTTTCATGATGATTAATGATGATCTATATGACATGCACATGTAGAGTAAACGTCTTGTACAACTATAAATAATATGGCCCACAAATAGCATAATTAAGGACTAGGAACTAACTTTAACTTTATAACTAAAAAGGTCGAACAGAGCTCATATGTCGACGTGAAACGTGGCAGTTTTTTAAAAAGCAACATGGAGGCCCAAGTCAGCTTTTTACATTCACTGTGAAACAGTAGCACGAATCAGGAGGTGACTACGGTCTTTCAAATGCTGACCAGGGGGGACAAGGGCGACACAGTCACTCCCAGAAACAAGAGGCATCTGAGAGAAACTGACCATCAAAACAGATCGAAGGCTACTTCTAAACACATTTGCTGGTTTGACTCGAAGTCCCTCCCCACCTGCTTTGACTACTGAACACAGCACACTTTGCTGTGATTGGCCTCCTGTCTACTGGGGTCTTCGTCGTGGGGATAGTCCACCAACTCCGCCCGAACGACTTTCTGACAACGGAGCCGGATGGCGTCAAGTCCGGCGGAAGAGACGCAACGGGCGGGAAGAAAAGGAGAGACATGGAGAGAGGAAGACAGGAGGAAAAGAGAGATGGAGAACAGGGAGAATGGATATGGGACACCCACAGAGAGAAAGGGAAAGTGAGAGGATGAAAGGCAGAAATAGGGGGGGGGGGCAGACAGGAGTTGAGAGACAAGAATGAGAGAAATTAAGCATGAAATGAGACCAAGAGAACAACTTTAACTAAAAGGACAGGGAGAGTGCAAATGAACTGAAGGCAGAGGAGACCCGGCTGACAGCATGATCCCGGAGAGGTCGTCTGGAGAAGACATCATGGTGCTTGTCTGTAAAGGGCAGAACTCACGCTATAAAAATAAAGGTTGCCTGGGTATATAATAGGTCTGGCTGCTCACTCTCCCCGAGACCCAGTACCAGGAGACCGGGCCAAAATGGTGGACGCCCCCCCCCCCCCGCATAGCATCGTTGGCTAGCCCGCCCCCCCTGGGGATAAACAAGTGCCCCACCCCGCGTCCCCCATACGTCATGCGTGAGTCTTGACTGTTCAGCTCCCCCACTATCTTATCAGGCCGACGGCAGACCAAGATGGAGGGAGACCTCAGGACCGTCTTATCTGGGGGGGGTGCATGTAGGGCCCTCTGAGTCAGGAGTGTTAACAAAGGTCACCTGCCCCCCTCCCTTTGCCATGGGGAGACAAGATTCCCCTGCTCTGGCATGGCAGCTAATTAACCCCTGTCACCATCTGCTCTGGGTACACCGAGCTGGGGGGGGGGAACAGACCCGCAGGAGTATTTAAACTCCTTGCGCAAAATGACTCTGAGCCCCCCCCCTGAGCTCACCAAAAAGACGCTCGGCGCCAGGAGGCCGGCCGAGTGGAGATGCCCCCCGCCCCCACCACCGGAAAGCTACAGCAGCATCCACTATGGGTCCTCCCTGCCGGCTAATGTAGCGTAATTAGCCTAGCCTGATATTTACATTAGCGGACACACTCCGCCGGGGATCCATCACGCCTCACATGGTCTCCATCACGGCGCCACCGCGCCCGTGTCACACCTCGCATTCCGCCGCGCCGTAAATCAGAGCCCTCGGCTGCTTGCTATTTGTTTGGCTTGGATCTGACCACTTCGCCCAAGCGCGCGGGGGGGGCGAGGAAGCTGATGGGTAGCCAGTGATGATGGAGGTCTTTATTGGGGGGGGGGTGTGCTGATAAGAGGGGAACTGGGTGCCGTGTCGGCGTGAGGATTATCCGTCACCTGGGCTGCCCCCACGCCTCCAGGAAAGGGTCATCCCCAATTCACCCCCCTCAGAATCTCCCCAGTCAGCTTGTCTCCACCAAGTCATATCACAGGCAGGATTAATAGCTATTCAGGAACAAGCTCTAATCTTATCGTTTCAAACCAGCCACCCCCCAGCCTGGTAATAGTGGGGTGAGGGGGGGGCACTGGAACCCCAAAGGCTACACTTGCACATTCTTGCACCATTAACCTGCTGCTTTTCACAGCCCATCTGTGCATCACCCTCCCAGCCTGGCAGCAGGGCTTGGAGTACTCCCCATTATTGGGGGGGGGGCATTGAAGGCAGCCTCCCTCACCTGAGACTGCTCCATCTCGGCCTTGGTGAGCTTCACACCCAGGATGTCCGCCGCCACCCGCTGGAAGCAGAGGGACACCTTGGGGACAAGAGGGAGGGCAGAATTACAGAGCGGCAGGATAAGCTGCCTGCTCACTTTCCATACAGCAGTCCCCCCCCCATAGCCCACACGCTGACGCCTACCCACCGAGTCACCGGTCTTGGCAGAGACGAAGAGGCTGAGGGTCCCGTTCTCCTGGCAGAAGCGCTGGTGCCGGTCCGCCTTGACGGTCCGCATGTGCTCCAGGTCAGCTGCAGGGATGTGCAGATGAGGCCCAGTGAGCACCGGCAGGTCCCCACACTGCTCCGTCCACATCTGGCTCCCCCAGGCGCCCCAGGAACGGCTACCCTAGCAGCCCCCAAACCCCAAAAAGTCTCTCTGCCAGGCAACTTCCACAGGCCCTTCCCATCTGCCCTAGAGCCCTGACGGTCAGTGCACACGCCTGTTTCTCTGCTTCCAAGAGGTGAAGTCACCCGGGGAGGTCATCCCGGGGTCACCAGAAGAGGTCAGCATGGGGTCACCGGGATTGTAGTAGCATCCAAAGCGGACACACCGAGCACATGAGGGTGCTGCAATTCAGGCTGGGGAGGGACGGAGGTAGGGAGCCCCCCCACCCCTCACCCACACTAGATGGGAGACTCGTGGACAATCTAAAATCAGAGCACCCCCCAAAAAGGTATTAAAGCACTGGGAAAATATACCAGTCCTATTTACATAGGATCCATAAAGCTGATAGCCTCAGTGCCTGTAGAAACATGTACCCACAATGCACCCTGACCCACACCTCCAGCGTGTCTGCTTCTCACACTACGGGTAAACCTGGCACTTCAGCCAGGGTGGGGAGGGGGGGGGGTTCCTATTTATCCCCGCAATTAAGAGCAGAGTTACTCCATGTGCTACCAGACGTAAACACGGCTAATCCTTTAGATCCTGCACACTTGGCACAAGGCATTCATCACCTGCCAGGGCCGATAGCCAGACGGGGCGGGGGGGCTGCCGGCGTGGCAGGGGGGAGCGGTAACGTAAACCTTCTGCCATTAGAAGCCTCAACCAAAGCATTAGGGGGCTCTCCCTGGAAGCGCTGTGCGGGAGGACACACACAGACGGGCAGGAGAGCATGAACACACACACGCACACACAGACTGGCAGGAGAGCGCACACACACACACAGACAGGCAGGAGAGCATGCACACACACACACACACACAGAGACTGGCAGGAGAGCACACACACACACGCACACACACACACACACAGACTGGCAGGAGAGCACACACACACACACAGACAGGCAGGAGAGCATGCACACACACACACGCACACACACACACACAGACAGGCAGGAGAGCACGCACACACACACGCACACAGACAGGCAGGAGAGCACACACATACACACACACACATGGGCAGGAGAGCACACACACACACACACACACACATGGGCAGGAGAGCACACACACACACACACACACACACACACGGAGCAATCATCCAGAGACACATATCTCCATCTCCATTGGAAATAAGACAGCAGTTTGACCATTCCATCCTCCAGGGTGAAGACCTGATTAAAACTTGGCTCATATTAAAAGAGAACACATTCTGATGAGGCATCCTGCAGATTATAATCCACTCTTTGGTCCGGTCCACTCAAAAGGACGCTTTGTGGGAGCTGGCAGATGTGTAATGTACACCTGCACAATGATACCTAACCCCCCAGCAGTGAAACACTGAGGTAAATACACACTTAGGACAGCAGAGGGAAGTGAACGTATCGCGGGCCCATTATACGCACTATGACATGACTTGGTGGGCAGAAACCCAACACCACCGCTCTGGTGTCCATAGCGGCACACCTGACGAAACAACATCCATGCCACTAACAATGGGGGGAGAAGAAGCCATTCACAGCCATCCAGGAGACACTAAAGCATTTAATGGTACTTCATTTTATGTTTTAAAAATCCAACTTTGGGCCCGGCCAAAATGTGGGACAAAAGGCGGTGAGACAATGATGATGGCGGCTGGCTGCAGAGTGGAGTAGAATTACCTCAGAGAGGATGCAGGGGCTTATTCGCCAGTGATCTGATCACTCACCATCATAACTTTAATACATTCGTATTCGTCTGTGAAAATAGGACGTTAACCTTGAATAACTACTCTTTTAAACTACACACCACAAGTGTACATCAGTAATTCAGTAATTTAATTAGAAACCCAATTTTAAAAGCACAATGGCTTGTCCCCTCCTGGAATTTACACATGCACATACATCCCAAAATTAACTGCCCACACTAAGAGTCCTAAACCCCTGTCAGGGCAGAAACTCCCAGGACAGCGTATCTAAAAGACCCCGCTGCACCGGAACTCCTCGCTATAACACACTAATCCCTCCATAGATTATAGGTTTCGCTCCTTTTCTTCAGTTTATGTAATCGTCGCTTTTTTCATTAATCTAGCTCCAGCAGTTTCCCAGTTATCGGGTAAAAGTGATCTGAGTCGACCTGGTTTCCCTCAGCGCTGACAAACCTGTGCAGCACGTTGCACACGCCCAGGATGGGGGCGCAAACACTAAATACACTGTTTAGGGCTGCACATGCCTGCACGGACGGCATGACGGATTATTCGTGCCGCCCCAAAATCGGAGCCTGCGCAGCCATACTTCACCTCGGGGTTGGAATAAAAATGGGGGAAAGGAAACGAAGATCCAGAAAAATCTTTTTTCCCCTGTGATCGGCCACTATGCACCACGACACGTCAGACCCAGAAACACGCAGGAATGAGCAGCCCTCCGTACGCGGGTTGGTGTGCGTTTACACCGCGAACCCACATCTGAACGGCTTCTTCTGTGCGTGTATCTGATGAACCGAAACGCTGACATCATGCGTTATAAACTCAAACTGGACCGTTAAAGCTTGCACCCGTAATCATATTTTATAATAAATTTGCGTCGGCAAAACAAATGCAGTTTTTTTCCATCATGCTTGGACCTTATGGGTTTTTAATATTTTTAAACTTAATTAAAGCGCATCTAATGAATGTATTTCGGGAAATATGCGCAATAACTTCAACAAATCAACGATTTAATTTGCAGACGGTTTAATATGCAGTTTTAGTGTTCGAGTTTTGAAGCAGACTTGCATAATTTCAGGTAGTTAATCTAATGCTAAGGCGGCTCATGTCCAGTTTAGTACAGACTGCTTAATACACGTTTGATTTTCCTACACAGCCACGGGTCCATTTGGGTCCCCGGTGCGGTCCGGTCCGGGCCGCGATTGCTGTGTGGTCCCGGCCGTTTCGCCTTTTTGAGACGTACTGTAAACGCTGTTCTTCGGCTGGAGTGTAATATTTAACGGAGCGAGTAACTGCCAGGGAACACGTTTGACATAACACAGTTAATTGCCGCCAGCCTTGCTTAAGCTGAGCTACAGTTGGCAAGGGGGCTGATGGAATAGGGAGGGGGCTGATGTTATTTCTTCTCTCTTTCTTTTAAAATGAAACCCATGAGACCCCTTTGGGCGGCTTGTCTGCCTGCTGTGTGACCTCACTGCTGGGCTCAGCTGGGGTAGGGGGTGTGCCCCTCTGCCCCTGTGCTTCTGGGAAGGCGGCGAACCCAGTTCCCCTTTCATAGACCTTCACCATCCCCTGCCCTCAGACTGAAACCCCAGAGCTCTGGCGAGAGCTCAGAGAGAGCTGGGTCTCTCCCCGTGGGAGAGTTACGGGAAAAGACTGATGAAAAAGGCTGGTGTGCAAGCACAAACACAGCAGTGACAGTAGGGGCTGAGTTTGAGGCCCAGCTAAGCCAAATATGGCACCTTTCAATTTAATGGTCATACAATTAATATGCCTCACAGTACAAACAGCACCTTCACCATCTTGAGCACCATCTGCATGCAATAATTCAACAATTTTTAAAATCGCTACCTTGTAGCCAGTACACGATGTAATTATTAAATCCTACTCATAATGCATGTTACATCTGGCTAAAAAAACTGCTGTTATGAAAAGGTGCTTTCAAATTTAGAAAGTAAGTGGCAAACAAAGATACTGATTCATACTAACAAACCAACTTGGTTTCTCAGTTTAGTGACAGTCCCATTTTATTTTATTCATTCTTGGGGGACACGCAGGCACGGAATGGACACCTTCAGTTGGAAGTCCCAGATCTTACGCACGATCCCTGAATTCTAATGACCCTCATTATAAAGGCCCAAAATATTATTACAGCAGCCAGAACACTATGTTCATAAAACATTCTGCCAATAACACCTGTCTACTCTTGTAGATTTTAAGTCCTATATGCCTTATTTTGTAATATTTCTTAATAATACTCTATTTATAAACAATAAAGTCAGTTCATTGAGACAAGGCAAAGCCTTTGTCAAATCGCTGACCTCATGCTGTCGCGCTCCGTCTTCTCTCGCGCCGTCAGCCAGCGCGCCCTGATGACATCAGCGGCCCGGCCCGGCGTTGGGGAGACAGAGCGGCCTTTGTGCGGCGGTGGCCCGACTCGGGTGGCCTGACACGGGCCGGGCTGTGGGGGGACTCCGCTTCCTCATGGGCAGAAGTGTTCTGTCAACAGCCCGTGGATCACAGCTCATCTCTCCAGCGGCGCACACACACACATGCACACACACACATGCACACACACACATAAACGCACACAGGATACTCTCACCAGGCCTGTAAAAGCCCTCGTGTGCCCCCCTCTCCTCCTGCGAGGGCAAATAAAGCAGTAACAGGCCGACAGGGGCTAAGCAGAGGGGAGTAACACCATCGCCTGAGGGCCCCCACAGCTCCTGTATACCGCTGCCCCCCCCCCCCACCCCGCCAGATGGTAGATCCCAGGCCTGGTGAAGCAGACAGAGCGAGAGGCTCACAGAAGGTGCCAACCTCCCGTCATGGGTAAGCAGAGTGGACGTTTATGGGACGTCCCACACGCTGCCAGCTGAGGGACAGCAGTCAGGTCTCTGCTTTAAACATCGATGCTAAGCTAAAGGCCAATCAGACCGGCGCCATGTTGATGGACACATCCTGCCGGCTCTACCCTGCCCAGCCAATGGGGATGCAGCTTACTGGCCACCTCTGACAAGGGAAGCCTTACGCTCTGAAAAGGAACAGGCCTCTGAAAGATCAGTAAACCTGCCTTTCAGTGGGCTTTTACCGTAGAACAGCCATTTTTCATCTGCCTTCCAAAACCGCCACCTCCAATACCATTAATCAGATTAAATGTTGAGCACCCAGTGTTTTTTCATAGATGAAATGCACTGTGGGAAAACAAGCTGTCCATGTAAATAGATGCACATTTGGAGGAGCGGGGGGCTGCAGGAGAGCCACATTGCTGGCGGTTACCCAACCCCGACGCGGGACGTGCCCCGAGAGCATGCCGTCCTGCTGTAATTCTCCAGGCAGCTCTTCAGAAAATAAACACACCAATGGGGGGGGGGGGGGCAGCTTCAACCCGAGGACGGGGGCATTCCTGCCGATCAATGTTCTGTAGTGACGGGGAGGAGCAGCGGCCAGGCCGTACGTAATGACGCTTCCAGACAGCGGTTGGTCGGGGCAGGTGTCTGTGCAGGAGTAATGAGCTGGAACATACCACACAAGAAGGCATCACAAGATTCATTATCCGCTACATGTGCAACAATATTTGCTTTATGGATGGCTAAATGAATGAGGACATTCAGCATTACTGTACACCAGGGAATCAGAGAGGGACGGGCTACCGGCCGCCTGCGGGGGCAGCCATTTTCCATCGGCACTTAACCTCCCCGAGAAGCGTGTCCATCTTGAGCGCTTCTCCCCAATCATCCGGGTGCCCCTCGGTGCCGCCCTGGTGGCCTGCGGGTAACCCTCAAACCCATTCTTTTTTCAAATGGGTGAGCCATCTTGCCATGGCTCAGATGACGGGGTGAAGGGGAAGGGCGTGTGCGATCTACGGTCCAGGCGTGAACGCGGCAGGAACCTGTCAAACCATAGCTGGCTGATGGCTAACACGGCTAAGCGCGTTTAGCCTCTGACTATGGGCCGCTCTTTTGCCCCCACTCACACTGCTAATTAGTGCCAGAAGTGCTGTATATGCCGACTAAGTGAGGAGCTGCAGCTGTGTCTATGCATGCTTATGGCCGGCAACACACAAGTATGCCATACCTTCACTGACCACATGGGGCGCCCGACATGGACCGAATATTTTATTTATGTTTTTTTTTTTTTTGCCAAACGGCTTGCCCCAAAACAAATAAAGCAATGAGTGCATAAAGGCCCCTGCCGTCACACACTGGAGAGAGAGTCGGGTGGCGGTTCCTCTGGCCACAGAGCGCGCGGCCGCTGCTGACGTGAGAGTCTCCCCTTTATAGCTGGATCAGCCCATCCCCTGGCCTCGCCTTTGTCCACCACATGTCTATTGTGGCCTTACTGTCCCCCCGAGGGCAATTAAAAGCTCCTAGTTTGTTATAAGAAGACCAAGCTATGAGGGGTCATGCCAGGGAAAACATTTCTGAGCAAGACCAAAAACAGAAGCACATTGAGCTCTCAAGGCTCCGGGATTATTAGCATCTCTGGATTAAGAAATGTGCAGGCGACACTGAGCAGACAGGAAGCATGGCAGATATACACGCTGGGGGGGGGGGGGCATTTAAACCTCCTCTGTCAGTCCGGCCAAGTGGGCAAATTCCCCAGAACAATGCTGGTGGCAGAGACCCGCTATGAGAGCCCGGCAACATGAAAACAGCGTCTACGGTTTCAAGCGGGCCGAACCAAGGGTGACGGGGGAGTGCGCGGGACTGCCTGGGCTCCTCGCAGGCCGCAGGGACACCCCACGGGGTGGGGGGGGTTCCACGCAAAGTGCAGAAGGACGACTTTATCTGCGGTGGGAAACGCTTCCCCTGACAGCGAAGGCAGGCTCTGGGCCCTGAGTAATGGCCTGAGGTTAAGAGAACTGAACCCATTTAAGTCAGACCAAATAAGGGTCTGGGCAACCAGTGATGGATGCTTCAGGGACCCTGACAGGGGGGCTGGGTGTGTTGCTGTTTAAACTCAGAGGAGAACATGTCAATGGACACCCCCCCCCCCCTGCCCCCACCCACAAGGAAAGACATGTTCTACTTGTGGGGCGCAGCTGGCTTTCGGACGACCCGTTTGCGATGAGGCGATAACAGTGCGGCCCCCCAGTTTCGGCTCAGCATGGGTAACACCTCTGGGCCCAGGGAGCGTGACACCAGCCCGGGGGGGCCGCATCGCGAGAAACCTATAAACACGAGACCCACACAAGTGGACATAGATACTTCAGTATATTAAATATTCTTTCTGATTAGATTCTCGAAAAAAAAAAAATACCCAACAATCTCACAAAAAAACATTAAAATACAGCATATTTTAAGTAGAGTGTTCCTTAGTCACCTGACAGCATTCCAGAAGAGACTCAACAGCCATGACTTTTGGAAAAGAGTCTAGGAAAACCGCCTGTGAAATTAATGGCAGTGGTTCTGACAATTTCTAAGGCAGAAGGTTAGAGGGACGTCTGTGCCGTTATACATGTGATGGGATTTTCTTTTTTTTTTTTTTGCGACTAACATTGCAATTTTTATAAAGCAAAGATTTCAAAACACATTTCTCACAAACACTTCTATGAGTGATTTAAACAGCAAGAATGAATATGATTTATGATTGGCTCATGCAGAAATGACGCCTATGAGAAAGACCTCGGTGTGTATATTGATGCTTCCATGTCCCACTCTGACCAGTGTGGGGAAGCAATTAAAAAGGCCAATAGGATGTTGGGTTATATCTCTAGGTGTGTGGAGTTTAAGTCAAGGGAGGTGGTGCTACGATTAACTTAACAACTCTGAGCTATTAGTTAAGTTCTCCCCAAATGAGCTTGATGGGCCGAATGGCCTCCTCTCGTTTGTAAATTTCTTATGTTTTTAACCAGCGATGGTAAACATTTTTTAAAACATCTGCAGTATCGTGCAGCCCTAATGCACTGTGACATGCCGTGGTCAGAGTGGTCGCCATAGACACCATATAACAACCCCCCCCCCCCCGGAGAGTCCGTTAAGAACAGCATGGCGGTACTGCACATGTCCTGCTCCAAGGTGAGCGTCTTAGTAACTGTTAAAGGACACTGTCCAAAACATACTATTCAATACACACAAAAGCCAGAGGAGCGTGGCAGAGAGTGAAGGGGGGGCCAGGTACCGATAAAGAGCTGCGCTGGGCCTGCAGGGAGGACACCAGGCAGAGCGGGTGGCAGGGAGGGGCAGAGCAGTAAAAATGCCAAATGTCTCATTTAGCTTGGTTACTTATGGTTAAGGTTAGGGCTGGGTAGGGTTAAGGTTGTCATGTTGGGATTAGAGTTTTCCCCATAGAAATAAATGGAGAGCCCCCACAAAGATATAATTACGAAACTGTGTGTGTGTGTGTGTGTCTGTGTGTGTGTGTGTGTGTGTGTTTAAAGCATTACAGAATCATTCTGGCCATGAGGGTGTTACACAGACATGTCTGTTGAAGTGAGACTGACAAAGGAGGTGATTTCCCCAGCATATCCCATCGTGCCTGTGATTATTTTACCAGTGGCCTGTATTTTAAGCACTGATATTGGATAGTGAGGGTCAGCTGTATAACTCACAGACATCAATCCTGCCTTACTTTTAATGACCACTCTGTGTGTGTTTTCAGTAAAACCTTGTACTGCTTTCCTCTCCCAATTGTTCTGGGAGGTGCCATTATTCAGCACAAGAGGCTGGGTGGTGGGGGGGGGGGCAGGGTTAGGCCAAGGGAGACACCAGCACCAGGTACCGCTATGGCGACGACCTGCGCGTGCCCAGGTTCCGAAACAGGCGCTCGCTTTGGCCCTTCGCTCTTACGGGAGATCAATAGGCAGGAGTACCAGGGAGAACAAGGCCTGCTGACATTTCACAAGCGGGGGGAGCACATGCTGGGGGGATTAGAGATTTCCCAAAATAATCGGAGAGCATTAATCAGGATGGTGTTTTTCTTATGCAGATACCACCCCCTCAGCTCGCTCCATGGGAAAGTATGGGGAGGGGGGCACCCCTTACGTGCCGGTCTGAGGACAGCCCCCGTTACAGCGGGACAGAGCCCTGGGAAATCCAGTCTGCCAAACTGCCAGGCCAGAACGAGGAAACCCGGACCCCGGACCCCAACCTCTGCGGCACTCCTCCACCTTCACCTGCAGCCAGAGGATGCACAACCGCCCCCCCCCACCCACAACACCTCTACCATATGCCCTGAAATGAGGAGCATCTCTCCAGCAACACAAGCAAACAAACAGGATACCATTTGACCACATGAATGTACGTTTATGCATGTGCCCGACATCAGGGCATGCAGTGAGACACACACACGCCCATCCACACACACACACACACACACACACACACACAGGGAGAGTGACGAGTGCCCAAAGACGCCACGGCAGCACAAAGGCATCAGTGTGTCAGGCTGAAGCTCAGTGCTCCCCTCTGCTTCCAGACCAATAAACCAGCAGGATCTGTGCTCCCATGAGCCCCCTGGAGCTGACAGAAAACAAGGCGGCCGCCGCCCCCCTCAGCCGCCCCATTCTTCTGGGGGAGCTTTAACGTGCTCTGGCGGCCTTCCTCACGGAAGGTTCCAGATGGCTCACTGTTCGGCCCCACATGAGGTGAGGAAGGCCGGGATGCCAGCAGGGTCACAGGGGGCGATCGCAAGCGACAGAGGTGCTGAGGACACCGGGGGGCACTGGGGTCATGACTCACTCTTATTGCCAACCAGAGCGACGACGGGCTGCACGTCGGAATCCTCGTTGACCTTCTTCACCATCCCCAGCCAGTCCTCCAGGTTCTCGAAGCTCTGGTAGTTTGTGATGTCATAGACCAGCAGGACACCCTGTCATGATGACAAACAATGTAAGACGAAAATACGACGACAAATATCAGACACGTGATGAGATAAAAACCGCAGGGATACGTGGGAGTTTATTCAAAGTCAGAGATCTGTGGAATTCAGTCCGTAGTCGTACGCTGCAAACCAGGGCTTGTGTGACTGGACAGTAGGTGGCACTGCTGTTCCAAAAGCCAGCTGGACCACCTCTGCGAGAGTGTGTGGCAGGACACAGCGATTACGGGCCGCCCTGAGCAGAAGCGGGGACAGACTGCCGGAGCCGGCCTGAGCTGTGCGAGTGGGACGCTCACTCCGCTTCTCAGCTATTCACAGATGCGGGAAAGGAGACTTATCTCCAAATGCCAGGGCTGAGCTCCCACTAAGATCGCCTCCGATTTGGCAGTGGGGGGGGTTCATTTCTCCCAGTCAGATTTTAGTCTCTGGGTACAGTCCCCCCCCCCCCTCAACAATACATTTATATATGGACATCTCCTCAAACAGTGCCGATGTCACAGATTACATTAGAGACATCATGCCCCCCCCCACCCCACCCCCCATGTCTGACACACGCACACAGGCTGTGTTAGCAGCTGCTTCGTAAACTTGGACGCTCCCACTGAGTCATGTTACACTAATATTAGTATTAAAGGTAATTAACCCCGCAGCCTAATGGAGATGCTAACAGATTGTGGGTGAGTGGCAGCAAAAATGTTGAGAATTCCCACAGAGAGGCCCAGAGGCCTGGGGGGGCCAGGGTGGGACCCCATCCGATACCACAGAGAGGCTGGGCTGGGACCAGGTCCACTACCAAAGAGAGACCAGGCCAGGCTGGGCTGTGTTAACTATCACGGAGAGACCGGGACCACATCTGCTTATATGGAAAAGCTGGGCTAGGACCACGTCTCCTACCATGGAGACTCCTGGTGGGGACCATGTCCACTACCACAGAGAGGCTGGGCCGGAACCGTGTCCATTACCAAAGAGAGACCAGGCCGGGCTGGGACCGTGTCCACTACCACGGAGAGACCAGGCCGGGCTGGGACCGTGTCCACTACCACGGAGAGACCAGGCCGGGCTGGGACCGTGTCCTCCACCAAAGAGAGACCAGGCTGGGCTGGGACCGTGTCCACTACCACGGAGAGACCAGGCCGGGCTGGAACCATGTCCACTACCACGGAGAGACCAGGCTGGGCCGGAACCGTGTCCTTTACCAAAGAGAGACCAGGCCGGGCTGGGACCGTGTCCACTACCACGGAGAGACCAGGCCAGGCTGGGACCGTGTCCACTACCACGGAGAGAGCAGGCTGGTCTGGGACCGTGTCCACTACCACGGAGAGAGCAGGCCAGGCTGGGACCGTGTCCACTACCACGGAGAGAGCAGGCCGGTCTGGGACCGTGTCCACTACCACGGAGAGACCAGGCCGGGCTGGGCTGTGTTAACTATCACGGAGAGACCGGGACCACATCTGCTTACATGGAAAAGCTGGGCTAGGACCACGTCTCCTACCATGGAGACTCCTGGTGGGGACCATGTCCACTACCACAGAGAGGCTGGGCCGGAACCGTGTCCTTTACCAAAGAGAGACCAGGCCGGGCTGGGACCGTGTCCACTACCACGGAGAGACCAGGCCAGGCTGGGACCGTGTCCACTACCACGGAGAGAGCAGGCCGGTCTGGGACCGTGTCCACTACCACGGAGAGAGCAGGCCAGGCTGGGACCGTGTCCACTACCACGGAGAGAGCAGGCCGGTCTGGGACCGTGTCCACTACCACGGAGAGACCAGGCCAGGCTGGGACCGTGTCCACTACCACGGAGAGACCAGGCCGGGCTGGGACCGTGTCCACTACCACGGAGAGACCAGGCCGGGCTGGGACCGTGTCCACTACCACGGAGAGACCAGGCCGGGCTGGGACCGTGTCCACTACCACGGAGAGACCAGGCCGGGCTGGGACCGTGTCCACTACCAGAGAGAGACCAGGCCGGGCTGGGACCATGTCCACTACCACAGAGAGACCAGGCCGGGCTGGGACCGTGTCCTCCACCAAAGAGAGACCAGGCCGGGATCGTTTCTGCCACCAAGGAGAGTCAGGGCTGGAACCTCTACCTGAGCTCCATAAATGTACTTGTCCAGCATCTTCCCTCCAATGGATTGGCCCCCAATGTCCCAGACCTGCAGTGTGACGTTTAGGTTGCCTGATGGGAGGACAGAGGAAAAAAATCACTTTCACTGACTGCCAGATTCTCACAGCTTATATCTACACAGATAGACACACAGACTGACAGACACACAGAGGCAGACAGACACTCAGACAGACACACATGCACCACAGAGAATCATGTGAGACCACCAGGGCACAGTATTTCCAGAATGGTGCAGAACGGTAACAGTGCCACATATCAAAGAGGTGCAAATAGCAGAATTAAGTTTCCTACAGTCAGTGAACATCCATCCAGTGAATTATCCAACACTAGCTTAATAAATGAAGTTCTTGGCGGGTTACATCTTTTCTGTTTTGCCAGTCTTGAGCCTCCCCCCAAATCTACCATGCAAATCTCCTCAGTTGCACACTAATCAAGCTACACAGCTCCTGAGCTAATCCTTTACATGCCCGAGTGTTTCAAGCATTTAGTTTCGGTGACTTTCTGATAAGAACAGATTAATCAGCCAAAGATGGTTTTTAAGCTTGCATCCAGCTTACATTGTTAATTTTATCGGCCCTAGAAACTGGATACCCAACACACCCTACACTTCAGGGGCATAGAAAGTACCACGTCGGACGCATTTTAATCTTTATTCCCCATGTTCTGAGACTTTCAGAGCATTCTTTGAATTAAGAAAAGTGTGCTGATTTAGCTCAGAGAGTGGAGGTCCGTGTTTTGGAAAGGGTTCATGAGCAGGGTTTAGGAATAATAAATGCGAGATTAATCTTTTACTTCGACTCCTGACCGCTGGCATGGCTCCTCCCTCCTCCCAGCCAAGAATATCTGAGGGGCAGAAGCCAGGGGACGAAAGGATACCCCTACCCTGTAATTTAAACAGCTCGAGCGGGCGGACGGAGAGGAGGAACAAAAAAAGACAGGATGAAGGAAAGGTAGCAGGGAGCCCAGTTATGGCCAAGGAATGAGAGGGAGAAAAAATATATGTGGTGTTAAGAAAAATAATGATAATTAAACAGAAAATAACAGAATCCGTTTAGGATTTCTTCCCCAATTTGTAGGAGAGAGGCACAAAACCAAATCAAAATAAATATTTTCTTCCTACGGAAAAAAACCAGGAGGACTGCACACTGCAGAGTTTATACTGGTTGGAAGAGAGACCTCAATTTGGAGGGGGGTGTACAGTGTACGTCTGGCTGGGGAAGTGATGCTTCGCTGTAAGTGGGGGCCACACAGCCATGACTGGGGCACAGCCTGGGCCCCTACTGGGAGGCCATCCGGGGGGCCCTGAGTGACTGGGCACACGTTGGTATTTTTACTCGCTGAGACGCAAGAATGTGCATGTTCACAGTCAGTGACTGCAGACTATACAGTAGAAGAATCTGCCTCGTTACCGCAAAAGCACACACACACACACACACACACAGCATTTATTTTAAACACAATCTGAGGCTGACTGTCCGAAAGCCAGGACTGTTCCTTGATCCACAGAACTCCATTATTACATTCATGAAGCAGGTCAGCCAGTTCCTGGAACAACTGCGGCTTAAGGACCTTGCTCAAGACCCAATGGTGAAATCACTCTGCCAATCCTAGGATTTGAACCAGCAACCTTCCAATCATAGGCACAGAATCTTAACCCACTAAGTCACCCGGCCACCCAATGCTACTCCTCAGGCTCTTGTCGTGTCCTCGCACATTTTCGGGGTCAGTACCTCCACTAGTCCTGGCCTTTTCTGTCTGGCTGGCTGATTTCAATGGTGATTTCATTTTCTCAGCCTTGTGCTGAATGAGGGGGCGGGGCAAACAGAGAGTTTGCCAATATGGTATTTTAATCGACAGAGGCCGAGATAAAGAATGACAGCAGCACAGAGGGAGAGGGAAAAGAGAGTGAAAGAGTGAGAGAGAGAGAGAGAGAGAGAGAGAGAAAGAGAGAGAGCAGAAAATGAGACTTGAGATGCAGTTGGAGTTCCTGAGCAGTAGGGGGCGCCGTAAGGGCAGCCATTTTGCTGTACTGCAGCATAAAGTAGTAAAGGACATAACCACACCTCTCCCACGTTCGTGATGTGCAGGGCTGTGGATGTATGTGCAGCCACAGCCCTGCACATACATCACAGTAAGAATTGCAGTGTCAGGACGTGTTGCGGTTCACCCTCAGCACATTTAAATGCCATGCCCCATATTAAACACACTCAGACAAACTGCTCTTCATAGGTTCACAGCTCAGACAAATAGAACAGACTATTATGGGATGGTGTACAGAGACCCTCGTTTTATGTGGCAGTGTGTCACAAAAAATTCTCCTGGCAAAACATCTTCACAGAAAATTACTCCAAAATGTGATGTATACAATTATCAATCTAAAAATTAATGACCAGAATTATACAAACGCAATGTGCTTTATTCTTCTTAAAATGTTATTTAAATTCATTCACACGGCCAGATTTTTTAAGTTTCAAATTGTTTTTGTATTTTTTTGCATGCAAATTAGATTTTGATATTACTAAAATGAGTCAATCACTTCATTCTGTTTGAATACAATGTTACTTTTTAGTTTTTGAGAAAAAAAGTTGGATGCCTTAAATATTGTTTTAATCATGATTTTTTTTGTGACCAAATTTTTATTAGAGTTAATTATGTTTTTTGATACTGAGAGGCTCAAGCATTTGAAATGATCATTAAGAATATTTTATGGCATTAAACTTCCATCTCATTCTCGATGTAATCAATACTTTACAGGCTATCAAATTTCACAAAATTCCCTTAAAAAGGAAAGTAGCATTTTCCCAAAACAACTTTCAGCAGAAAGAAAATGCTTCAAAAACAAACGAAACAAATTAGTCAGCAACAGTGAGGAGAATAATTCAAGTTTTTTTTTTTTATGTTACGGAGAAAGTTTACACAATTTCAATTTTAAAAATGACTGAAGCTTGAAATATTTCTAGGTGCGTTAACTTCAATAAAGCTATATGAAATGTACTTTTCACGTCTTGCTAACTGCATCGTCAGCATTACACGCGGCCCGGCAGGTACTTTCCCTTGTCTGTGACTGACAGCTCAGCTCCTCACTGGCCCAGGGACCGTCTGTCCATCACTATCACAGATCCTCACCGCAGTGTTAAAGCATTTAATCTGAACATTCTCTGCTGAGATTACTGCCTCTCTGGGCGTGTTCATTTACTCCCTCTCCATTACTATGAACTTGACAGCTTCTAGTGTCTTTTTGTTCCACTGAGTAAGGGGGGAGCTTGGGGTGAGGATCCCTCGGTGTGGGACCCTTACTGCAGGTGCGAAAATAAGCACCCCCCCTCCCAAAGGCATCTCACCTGGCAGAGTGATTCTCTTCAGAAAGAAGTCCAGTCCTATTGTTTGCTTGTACTGCTTCCCAAAGGCCTCCTGAGCAAATCTGGTGGCAAGTGATGTCTGAAAGAGGACAGTAAGCACCAAATTCCAGCCTTAAAAACACACACGTGCACATAAACGTCCAAAATCAAGGTTCCTCCAGTGAATAAATGTTATTCTGTTGGGAAACGCCGTCTCCGTCTTATCACGCACCCTAAATGATTGGGGGTCAATCACACTTTTGGAATAAAGAGAAGCAGATCACTCTGGGACTTACGTATAACCACATCTCAGACAAGATGGGCAGCAGAGCCGCGGGAAAAACAGACACATGGCTATTACCCACAGACAGACACACACACACACACACACAAAGAAAACGAAGAAAGAAAAAGAGAGAAGGAGACATGATTGATTTGTAAAAGCTCGGGAATTCACAGCGCGGAGCGGTACTGCCAAGTTTAATTCGCCCTGATGGATGAGACATGGATAAAATGAGACAAACGTTTAGCGGGAGAAAGTACAGCACGCGGGAGCTAATTTTAGAGGAGGGCACTGGAGACGGAGAGACAGCGAGCCCTCCGAAGCACAGGCAGCCGCAAAACCATTCCTGAAAAGGTCCTTTTAAAAAAAAAAATACATAAGAGCGGCAGGAAAAGATGACCGTGCCAAGGAGAGGCGGCAGGGAGCCTGTCGGCTGACAGCCATCTGCCATCCAGCTGGCCTAAAACAAAAAATTTTAAAAAGATGGGAACAGAGTGGCATGTATGGGACTCCAAGTGCCCGACACAACAGGGAAAAGTGCTTCTTGATCTTGGTTCTAGTAGCACAAATGATCATTAACAATACTGGAATAAGGGAATAAGACAGAAAAATCATTCCCACATGCTCGCATCGGCTTAACTGCCCCATTTTCACAGCTTTCCGGTAGCTCTGCAGCAACCTGGGCATGTAAGCAGCACGGTAACTCGGGGGAGGGGAGGGGATCGTCAAAGGATCAGAAAAGGGACGAACAGAAAAGAAAAAAAAAAAAGCAAACAAGGAGGGGGATGTGGAAGTCGCTTGCTGCTGGCAAAACATTAGCGTCACCTGTGCTGTGACAGCGAGGAGCTGTGGAAGCCATTAGGGGCGGCAGGGAGATGGGCTGAGAGTGAGGGCATGTCACTACAGGGAGACCCAGCCCCCCAGACACCCGCCGCTACACCTCCGGCAGCCCGACGTGCGGTATAAACGTGCCCTTTTTATATATATGTGTGTATACACACACACACACACACACACACACACACACACAGTGTACACATATACATTTGGCACACTGTTGTTACTCCTACTACCACTATGCTTTATTTATTTTCTTTTTTAAATGAAGGTTCCACTTCAGGTAGGGGGGGGAAAGTTAAATATTTCCCAGTGTCTGCGAATTGACAGCCGCGAGGGGAATTACAACAGTGGGCCGCTCCAAGAAAAACTCATCCGATTGCAATTTGCTGAGTAAATTTGTATTTGAAGAAGCAGAAAAAGGGTGGTGGTGGTGGGGGGGGTAGTTCCAGGCCAAACGTCAATCAATGTACCTATTCAAACATCAGCAACCAGGGTTTTATTTAATTTTTTTTAAACATGCAGGCAGGTAAATCATTCAGAGGCAAGCTGGCACCTGGCATGAATCCAGGATGATACCATAGTGATGGGGGGTGGGGTGGGGGGGGGGGCACGGGGGCGGATTTATCCAACGAGAATGAGGGCTTCTGTACGCGCTCAGTCAGGAATCCACGCCACTAATTCACTGTTTAAAGAGAAAAGGGAAAAACAGAGATCCTCATACTGAAGCCATTTATTTCTTCTTATGTTTAAATAACATTACATTTGGGTTTTTTGGGGAAAAAAATGAGTAGGGGTGGGGGTTAAATAGAACCAAAAGCACTTAAGCCATAGTAGTGCATTCATATCCGCTGAGGGTTTGGAGGTTCATTCTGAAGGAAACTGCTTGGGGTCGTCATGACAACCGGCCCACTTTGCTGTAAACAGCATGCACTGCACTGGTGCAAATTTCTTCGCAGGGCTTGCTGTTCGCCTCCTGAGAGCCACCCTGTAACTGCCTCCCCCAAACTCACCTGGGATTCAATTAGGGACAGTCAGCAATGCTCCAACCATGACTTTAAAACAAATCATAATTCATTAATTACCCGATAAAATTTTACGGTTTAGCTACAACTGGGAAAACTAACGAATTAACGGTTTAATCTTCCCTCTTGTGAACATTAAAAAAATAATTTTGCAAAGTTAACAACTTAAGTTACAGGAAATGAATCATCATAAAAACAGGTAGATTCTTTAAAAAAATCTGCAAGCAGGGACTTTGGTGGAGGTTTTTCACCATGTTTGCTCTTAGTGCTGCGCATGCATACATAAATAAGGGTCAGAATAGGAGGACTAAGGATGTTAATCCTCAGATCCTGTGCATAATAAGAAAGTAACATGAACAGCAAGATTCACCACATTACCAATCAATGTCTTATTTGCCGTACGTGATGGAGGTAGCGGTTTTACTGGAAACTGGGACAGGCTCTGCTTGTAAAATTGCATGTTTTATGAATGCGATGTGGACATAGCATGGCCACACCTAGCTCCGAAATCTGCAGGGAGAGCAACCCCTGTACGCTCCTGGGAAGTTCCAGAGCTATTTATTCTCCTGTGATTTGAAATTTCATAGAACTTTTTTTTAATGCAGGGGCGTAAGAACCAGGGGTTAAAAAATAACTACTTGCTTACTTTAATTACTTTAAATAAACATCAACAGAAATAGAATATTAAAATATTAACTAATGGAGATTTGCTGATTATTTTTCTGTTTAAATAAGGTGGATTTCGCATTTAATGAATAAATGTTTATAATCTCTCTAATCATGCTAGTTATTGAATTCACCTTCTGGGAAAATGTTCTGATTACCGATAATACCAAACTTGCTGGGTTTTATATATTGCCCCAAGTAAGTATTCATTAAATACAGGCTTCCGGTGTTCTGATGAGTTGAGCTACTTTGTCGAGTTAGGCAACTGTAGCGCTAATCAGTAGCCCTAACCCTAACCCTAACCCTAAAACCTAAACCTAATCCCAAAACGGTGGAATTGCACATGCGCAGAAAGGCTCGGTAGCACGTTTCGATAGGTAGCACTGGTCGATAGAACACCGGAACATGAGAGCTATCGCACGGCAGTGGTTGGAGTGAATGGCCAAAATCTGAGCGCCGATAACTGTAAGGATTCCCGAGGTTAAGAGACTCCGCCAAGTAAGATGGAAAAGTGAGTTTTTAAGGCCTTGTTAGGTGGGTGCTATTTACCCCACTGCAAATCCAGTTTGATCCCTTATGGTGAACAGTTTGAAGTTGGTGACTGACAATCCACGATGATGCCGAATCACCAGCGGTTAACGAGTCACATACGCAAATGAGTTACACCGCCTTCATAAACCCCGCCCCAAATGTAAGCGCCGCCTTTGAACCGTAACCAGGGGAACCCGCTATGCAACAAAGCGATTTAATTCGTATAATCAGATCATTCTAAAATAAAACAACAGAACATAAAAAACGACACCGTATATCATATCATAAACAGCATCCCTGTTTCAAAACACAAGGATGCATTTTCCAAATCGATTTTCATCCCCCTTCCAACAACATTTCTATAAAGTTGAATTTGGGACATTTTTTGTTTAAATTAAATTAATTTGATTTTTGCAGCATATACTACTATGTGTAGTGGAGATCAAAACAAAAACACCCGGTTTCGCATAATGTGTCCATAGTATGTCCATCTTTCAGAGTTCTTAGGAGTGCTTTAAATGAAGCACTTAGAGGATGTCTCGCACAATGACATCTCACGTGCATATATATATGTGTACATACTTATAAACTAAACTAAACAACGTCGCGACGTTACTAATAATTCATAACGCAAACTAGAATAGACAGCTGTCTCGGCATAGGCTGACCATCACCCAGCACTTACACCGCCCATGGGGACAGATTGGGTCAATGAACCGACAAGAGGGGAAGTACTACATTTAAACCACATAGTCAGTATTTAAAAGCTGGCTGGCGTGTAGCCGGAGCTGCCTGACCGGATGCGCCCTCTCCGTAAACCAGAAAATCTCCCACCTTTCCCGAGGCTCCGTCTCCGATCAGCACGACTTTCAGCTGCCGATCACGGCTGTCTTCCTCTGAATCCGACATGGTGCCGACAGATACCGAGCGGAGCGCTCCGAGGGACGTAGGGCTGTGATACGGACAGGAGACGAACCTGATCAGATAGAGATTAAAATGACCAGCACTAAGCAACCAGGCGCCATGTTCGTCCTGGAGCTGGAGCTGGATATGTACCATTGTATTCACCCAGGGAGACGATTACTTAGTTTACCGATAAACTGACGGATCAATTTTTTGAAATGCCGTGCAAAAATGTAAATCAACGCAAATATAATGCCAGTGTACATTTAAGTGTAATTTCTTAAAGAATGCCGTGATTTTTAGTGAACATGGTAAATGGATGCGTCTAGCTGTGACGCGTCTCCGTCGCTATGGTAAACGGGGTCGGAGGTAAAGAGGCCCCCTCCCCCCCCCCAAAAAAAAGAAAGTTCAGACTCTCCCATTTATGTCGTGTCTCTTTGCCTGTTTTTGGTACCCAGACAGTAAGTACAATCAGAAATGAGACTATAATCTGGGGACAAATCAGGAAAAAGGAAGAGATGGGTTCCTTAGTCATTTGCGAGTTACTTGATTATCTTATCGGCATGTTAAAGTTTTGCTCACCTATAGCAAGCGTCGCCCCATCTATGCCCATGCAGCGTGCAGAAGGCTGGATAGACATTATACCTGCTATTTTGTGGGTGGTTTATGTTTTACAAGCTTAAACAGTTGTGTTACTGTGGAAACACGGCGGCTTTATCGCCTCAAATACAATACCGCAATGCATTTTTCCTGCACACACCAAACCTCTAATGGGTATTTTGGAAGCAGTAGGAACTTGCACCTGGAAACGGGAAAATGCAGGTGCATTTGCGAGACTGGCTGAACAACAATCAAGGTGCATAAGAACGACGTCCGCTAGTCGCAGGCCTACCTCTAACCATGCGCTAATCCATAAGAAAATAAATTATCCACATGCCTCATACACTTTCTAATTACTTCAAATTATGCAGAGCTGGTAATAAATGTAACATATGCCGTTAAAAATAACACCTAACAAGATCATTAGAATTACGGATGACTAGTAGAAAAATAGACAGAAAATGTTTTTAAAATTTGAAAAGCATATTTCTAAAACATTAATTGGGTTTAAATTACTCAAATGTTGACCGTTTTATAATTGCAGTTCAGTACAGTTTAAAGTTACGTATCAGGTGAGCCTTTTTTGTAATTGAAACGGAGTAATTGTGACTATATTGTCATTATAGACAGATTACATTTATTTGTGAATTATGTACAACTACTAAAAGCAAAAAAGAAGCATATGTTAAGTGTAATTTGATTGCCGGGTGTATACATATCTTGATTTATAACAATCCACGGCAGTGTTCGTGGCTCTTATTTCTGGTAGTTTGTTATTTTGGATCTTCCGTTAACCGTATAGGAGGGATTACATGATGACCTTACCATGTGCTATGTTAATCATGATGAATCAGAGGGCTCGTCTGAGACAGTAAGGATTCCAGAAAATATATTAAATGTCTAACATGGCCACCCAAATAGAGGTGTCCAGGTCAAATGGGAGAGTATATTTATGAACGAGCGCTGAACCGCAATGAACCGCTCTTGCGGGAAACAGGACGAGGAAAGTTTGATATTGCAAAATATTCCGCTGACTGTAGGTTTTCAGTCATATACAGATTTGAATCAAAGTAAACCCAAAATTAAAAAATCAAATGTTCACACATATTTGAGACAAGCAGCAACGACACAACTCGGAAGACAAAAACACATTAATTACTAATTGTTTTTTTTTCGCCCTATGTAGACAACAGTATTTGTGCTACAGGTGTGTTCTGTTAGCATCATACGCCAAATAAAACTTTGAATACGTTTATTTATTTATTTTGGAAGTATTTTTTCTATACTGTCTGAATAATTTATTTGGTAGGCCTATTTAGACATGTGATGTAGACCTTTAGGTTATTCCGAAAAAGGAAACGGCTTAGCCTAAATGTTTTTGCTTCACAGATTATTAAAAGTTATACGAAGGCCAAGGCACAAGCTATTAAGTCACAAAAAATGTAGAAAAAAAATAGTAATAAATAAAAGCAGAAATGACAGTTACGACAAACAGAGGACATAGCTGGACTGTTTTGTTTTTAATTTGAGGGGGTTGGGGAGCATAAATGGGCATTAATGGGAAACCAAAGCTAGACAAAACCTGACGGCTCAAGGAAAGCACTTTGCGAACAGTGTGTTTATGATTTTTTTTTAAAATTAGGTACATTAAGAGGGGGAACGCTGCAAGATAAGATCACTTATAGCTGTACAGTGTGTTCTGTGTTGTTTCAGAGCACGATGTTTTAAAGATGAACGGTCCGCGATTGGCTCCTATGCGGCCGATGTGAACTGCAGCTGAGGATGATTGTAATTTAGCTGTGAAATAAAATGTTTAAAGTCCTTCAGATATACAAAAGGAGAAGATGATGTGCTTTTATTATCAACAACTACACAGATTTTGTCTCTTTACAATATCATCTATCGTAGGCTACTTTAATATCGCCTAGAGTTGGATAAAAGTATAATTTTATCCTAACGTTACATTTTGGGTTTACAGGGATATTTATTTCGATTGAAATTCTAGGATTTGCCTCTATTAGAATAGCCTTTTCGTGAAACAGTTTCAGGAAATAATTTCTGTCTTTCTCCTTTCTCTGTTTTTGAATTATTCTGTCTTAGTGATGCTGCGATGTATCATACACACCCATGTAAAGCGCTTTGGTGTGACTGTTGTGCAAATAATTGTAAAAGTATCAAATTTTGTATTTACGTTTGAGGCAAATGGTTAATTTTTATTTGTTATAATTTTATATGGGTTTTGTTAATTATATCAGTCTTTTTGCAAGTGAATGATTAATTTATACACAAACACACACACATAAAAACGATTCGTATTCTCGCACGTTCTTTTTTTAGCCTGCGAAGTGCCAGATAGCAAACATTACCGTAATTCATAAAGTAAAAGCTGAAAAAAATGCAGGATAAATTCAGCCTAAAGCGAAGCATTCGTTTTGAAAAACAAATTTAAGTTCAACCAAGTTAAACGAAACAAAACTGGTTGGACAAACGAAACAGAATATCACCTTAAAGTTGTCACTGAGTGTTTATATCAAAGGGCTTTGTTCTTTGTCTGAAGCAGCAGGAATTATTTGGATAAAATGGATCCGTAGATATGGTGTATATATATATATATATATATATATATATATATATATATATATATATGTTAGACAAACACGCAGAAGTCACGTGTATCTGCAAAGGTGGCGTTATCTGTGGCCTTTTTCTGTCCCCCAACCCACCTCTGCGCGTGGTCCTACACAACATTCATTGCTCAGGAGCCACGTTGACTCCTGCATGAAGAACTCAGACCTTTACCACCACAACGTCTCCTCCACCGCAAGCAACAGGAATGGCATCCCAGCCCCATCCACCCCCACCCAAGCACAAGAGTCCCTTTTTGTGCAAAAACATCTGAACCATTCAGAGATCGTGTCTTACCTCGGGCACAAAACAGCAAGATGATGCAGTGAAAATCGAGGCGCCGCAGTTTAGTTTTTCGCCGTCCACTGGAGACGATGAGCCCACCTGCAGCAAGGGCAGCATTGTTTTCATAGCATGTTAACTGTTTTGCAGGATATCGCACAGATAACCAGTGCAGTCGATATAGGCGACAGCGCAACACAGGCCTAGAGATAACGAGGACATCACACGCAGTATTCTAACAGATAAGCAGGCTAGATGTATGCGACAAACTAAACACCCAGTGTTGTGTGCAGTGAAAAACCAGATTAAGTGAGGTGCGTGAACGGACAAACCCCTTGACATTTTAAAATCCGTCTGACAATATAAAGCTACGTCCGTGATACCCGCATCGGTCTGGGAAGCTAACGCTGCATTGACGAATGGGGCGCCTTTGCATAGTTTATAATCTTGTATTTACATTTTTATTTCTTTGTACTTCTGTCTAATGAAATCCAAAATGTGTAAATGTAATAAACAGCTAATTTGGTGCATTTCGTTTTGATATAATGGAAGGTAACTATTCTGCTCTATTTGACGTGTAGTCCTCGATTCGATGGAAATTTCCCCAACAAAATCACAGCTTCTTTTTTAGTGTGTGTGTGTGTGTGTGTGTGTGTAATATGCATGAGACTTTATAGGCTTTTAACAATTTGTCCCAAAACCCAGCTTTTTTTAGTCCTTTCCTTGACCAACATCATCGCGATTTTTTTTATTTAAGACACTGGAAATACAAACGTCAATCCACTGATTTGTTTAGATCGACGGCTGAAATTTAAAATGATCTGTATTGTGCTGCTACACATTGGACTGCTGTCAAACGTGACGTTATCTATACTATAAGCGCTTATCGTTTCGAATGTCGATAAGGAGACATTCAAATACTTCTCTCATAAAAACATACATAATTGACTTAATACCCTATGTACATGTGACAAAAAAAATCTTGACTATAATTAATATAGACCGAATGAATTAGAAGTGCTTACTCCAACATTACTATCTTGAATATAACATGAAATTGGGTACTTCAGTAATTCTTTTCTCGAAATATAATGTTTAAAAATAACAAAAACAATCGTGAAAGATACATTCTTGTTAATGTAATGCTGAACAAGGAGAGCATATTGTTTAAATATAAATGTCATATAACAGGTCAAACCAAGAAACTGAATGAATATGGTGGATATTGTGTTGCCAATGGATAATCTTTCATCACCGAGATTATTTAACCCAAACTAATAAGAAGCATGCACAACCACAGATGACATCAATGAAAGTGTTCAAAACACGTGTATACCGTCCTGTCTTGGTACAGGACAACATCTTGGCACCTGCAGGTGCTATGGGCGGCATAGGCAACTGCCTAGGGCACCGACATCTGAGCGGGCGCCGACTTGCCACCCGGGGACGCCGGCACTGACGCTCGCCTAGGGCGCCACTTCGGCTACAGCCGGCACTTTGTAAGTGGGAGATACTTTTCTATAGAGGCCCTAAGGTCTTAACCGCTAACTGCTCTCCGGTTCAGTCTTAACGGTTACCAACCGATTTTTGCTTGTCCATTTAGACTGTCCGGTACTCAGTTCAACGAAAAAAAGTAATGACATGTATCATATCACCACTTCATTCGTTTAGTGTCATGTAACACGGATTTCCGTTATATTACAACCGTGCACAACCGTCTTTACTGATGTTCATTTTTTTAATTTATGAACGGCCTTTAGTTACACTTTACTAACGGAAATTTGGTTATTCATTTAATTCCAATTTTGACTGGTTTACTTGCTTTATTTTACTATAATTTAAGGAAATGTGAACCCAAAGACCCTCCAAAATGAAAAATCTAAATCGACACGAGGTAAAAAAATATGGCGGTATTTTTTTTGTACCATTTTTATTATACGGTTTTGACGCATAGTCTGTAGTAGCCTACTGACTGACTCACCTTTCCGGGTCCCGGGCTCCAGAAAATTTAAATTACGTTTGATGGTTTCTTAGAACTCAGTATTCAGTGGTCATCCAATGCCGTAGCCCACAGAAAAGCAATAGGAAAGGCTGAATTAATGCTCATTTTTGCCGCTGTCTTAAAAACAACAGTATTAGAAAAAAATAGTCTTGTGAAAATCCCACCGGCGACACTAAGCAATGTGTCCTTTGAAATTATGCCATCGTAACCTGACATCTTTAAATATAATTTCATTATCTTATATTCTAGAATAGATTTATCCCGCACTGGCGGAAACATATGGTCCACGGGTTTAAGTGTCAAAAATGTAACATTTGAAATGGTAATTTTCTGTCATTAAATCTGAAATGTGATCTAGAACAACAACTGGAACATGTCTCCAAGCTAGGGAAAATAATTTCACTGATTAAGTGCCATTATGTGTGTCAAGCGCACTCTATTAACGTGTATAAAGAAATTGTCTTTGACGTGCAAAATCTTACCAAAAATATACAGGCATTCACATGATAGTAAAGATGTTCTTATAAACCGGTAAATTGCGATACCATGTTAAAGTTGTAAATCTTATGAAAATAAAATGGAACATTCATCTTTACTAGGCTATGGTGAAACAGAATAGTCACAGCGAATAAATTACAGCTTTTAACACTGAACTTTTAAATTGTATTTCAGCAGACGGTCCCTCCTAAATTATCTTTCTTATTTAGGACGATCAGCAAAATGGCAAAAAATTGGAAAATTAAAATTACAAATATAATTTCGATTTTAGAATGCGAAATGACACCGAAACGTTCAATAAATAAAGCGAATGGAAAATATGTGTAAATATACTTGTATAAATATGTACTTCCATGCCTTTCAGCATTTATTTTAAAAATATTAAAGACGCTGAAGCACACAGGTGCGTTTGAGTGATCTGAGGACAAAGTCTGCATTTGTCCGCGTGTGTTTTAACTTTTACCCGCCTTCTTTTGTAATGTAAAAGGTAACATTTTCTCTTTTTGGTATTCACCTAAATACCTGTACAGGTAGTATAATATTATTATTGGTTGTATATCCGCATATAGACATGGAATAGACTGGATTAGTTTCCCATTGGAATTTTTATTTCAGGATATCGGATAAATATTGGCTAGAATACACTGGATAATTATGGATAATACTGATTTTTTACTTGTTAAAACTAAATATGTCCCGAATATACAAATACGTTTATAAATATAATTCAATTTCATTAGATGACGACCTCATTAATAAATGTCCAGTTTAATATTTATTGATTTAAAATAATTCATTCACAGACTGGAGTAGGACAGTAAACACACCCCTGAACAAATCCACTTAACATTCACAATTTCCTTTTGATGAGCTAGTTCAATTTGTATTTTTTAAATTAATAACATTGTCAATAGTCAAAATAATTTATATGCAATATTTTTGTGGTTAAGCACAACATAGCCTACGTGAATTTGGATAGCTTTTTATAGGAAAATTATCACATTTCTATTGTACGACTATATACAAGGGACAATTTAAGAAGGAACCGATTCAGCACCAACCATTAGTCATGTATTTCAAATCGTTTAAACGTGTTCCTATTTAAATAAACAGTGCATGAACACAATTCCTAAATTATAATTGAAATTATGTGTACTGGCAAATGACTGAATTCCATAGTCATTAAATTTTATTCAATTTACATGCGCCACCAAAGTTAGCTGCAGTGTTGAGGTGAAAGGGCACGTGCCGTGCAACAGTAGCTATTGTCCTGGGAGTAGTGTGCTCCAGCTTTACCTCTCCGTTAGGTTCTGTCAGAGTAAGCATAAATATTTAAGGGATTGCCATTTAATCGTCCATTCATTTACTCGCCCAAAAGGTCAGTATGTGTGTTCTCTTGGACATATACTATTGGTGTCTCTCGTTTACGTGAAAGGGGCTTGTAATCTGCAAATACTGTGGTAATATGTCTGACCAAGCACATGCTAACGACAGGGCCCGCCGTTTTTACCTGGCTGAATATGGCTATATAACCACTAATGATGTTGGCGCGTTTCAAGGTTGAGGAGCACCTGTGCTCTGTGACGTTACCTTACACATGGCACACAAATACCACTCAGAAGCACAATGCTTTCTATGTAGTTTCTGAGGAATCTATTATCATTGAAATTAAATTCAGAACAGCATGTAGTGCTATTTAACACACGTAATATTGGTCCAGAATTTCGTTTGATAAATTAATGTTAAAATGTTATGATTTATATTCTACGCGTATAATTGCACAATATTGGACACATTTTTTCAATAACGTCCATGTTTAATTGATCGACATATAATTTCTGGTGTAATCAGTAAAAGTTTTGCTATCAGGCTTAAATGGGGGTTTGAAAGAAACCCCGGTAAAACAGACGTATGCCGACACGCAGTCAGTGAGCGGCTTTAGCCTGCCCATGCAGGCGGATCCACCTGCTAGGTGCTTCTCCTTCCTTCCTGTCATTTGAACGCGCCATGAGAGAGAATAACAGCTAGAAAATCATTCTAAACAATAGAGAAAACATATGGCTGTAGTTTTACATTGATTGCACAAAATAGTTGAAGTCCATCATATTGTTTTGTCATTGTAAGAATTTAAGCAGTACACTAAACATTTGTGATGCGTGGGCAGTGGTGGCTTGATGGTTAGGGTGGCGCACTTGTAATTGAAAGATTGCAGGTTCGAATCCCCCACCAGCAAGTCACCACTGAGGTACCCTGAGCAAGATACCGTCCTCAAGCACTGCTCCCCGGGCAGCTGAATTAGCTGCCCCCTGCTATGTCACGAAAGTCACATATGGGTCACATTTCTTTGTTGTGGTGTGTTGACAATGACCACTGATCTTAATTCTAATTAATTCCATTTTTAGGCTGCCGTTTTAAGAACTGCCCAGAGACAGAAGATGAAAATTGGCCTGCATATAGGCCTATTCTGGCCCATTTACAGACTTTTTTTCTATTGATCAATGAGCACTGTCCCTGTCCAATAAACAAACCAAATAAATGAATTGAATAATATGACAAGGAGTATACCTTTGTCAATTCCTTAACTAGATTCGAACATGGTTGAACTTCAAATAAAAGGCCTATTATTATTTTGCTTAGTCAGCACTTCATTCAACGCGACTTAGATTGATAAAAATTTTTTTACCAAGACACACGCCTGTATGCATAATAGTTGCGAGTCACTAAGCACCTTCACAGGCGCAGATCATCAGCCACATCCTGGGACTGAAATCGACAGTCCCACGGCTACAAGGCTGAACCCGGAAGCCTCCCTCCTGCCCAAATTATAGCCTGGTTCACTCATATTTTTTCTTTGTATGCAACGAAGAGCATGAAGTCGATTAAAATGTAATAATCAAGTACAGACTGTTCCGTCTGAGCGAAGGACGGACGTACCCCCACAGAAATTAAGATGTGTTATTTCCAGCGGTCGCAGTACTATGAAAATGCGTAATAAACAAACTGAAGACTAAACGTGTAAGATTTCATTTTACACCTGCAAAATATTTCTATATGCTCCGTGCATCCTAATCACTGACATTTGTTATTGAAAATAACTATGTGTCACTGGTGCGTGAATATTTTATCACACGTTGTGTGATAGGCTATTTATGTATGTATGCACTCATGTAGGCCTAAGTACTGGTGTTATAAAAAGCACATTTTAATATATAATTTCATCAAGCGAGTTAAACCAGATGTGTCTTTATGGAGGCATTGCAGTGGCAGGGCACTGGAGTCGGTCTTTACTGAAACTCGACAAATTCTTCCGTGAAAGGATTCTTGTCCTGCAATTGACTTTGATGAACAATGGAAACATCGTTGGAGAACTAGATAGCCGGCTTACAGAATGAATATCTATCTTGGAAGAATAGGAGGTAGTCAGAAAGCATTTAACAGCGCCCAAACAACACGACTGGAATCGCAGGCATGGTCTACATTTAGGTGTGATTTTAATGTTACGCGGCCATATTTTCTGTTATTCATTGCGTCTTTAAAAAGTCGCTAATAATTATTTGAACGGAACATATAATTTTTTCTTTGATTTTTAAATTTTAATTACAGATGAATTACATGTGTTAATGTATCACTCAAAATAATAAGAGTTATGCCTATAAGAAACAACACTTTTGCATAAAAAAACGGGACTGTTATACAAAACCAAAAAAAAGGACACAGTGGAACTAAGCATGGAAAATGTATTTTTAAAATGTGAAAACAGCCAGTATCTTAAATATTTGCGTAATCGGGCTTGTTCTGTAAAGTATAAAACATATTACATTTATTATATGTAAACGAAATTATTGCATGTATATTATGCAGTACTGACGGTCAACGCTTGTTGTATCAAGGTTGTATCAAAGCTTTTAAGAGGTGTGATGTTAAAATGCTTTGTTTAGTAGCCTATAAGAATGTATGTGAAAACTAACTGCTAAGCTTTACTGCCTGATCAGGTACAGGCAGGTATTCTCCTGCCAGTGGATCAGCAAAACTCTGTGATCTCATTGTCCCATTCATAAAATTACAATGTAAAAAGTCATGTTTGAAATCGCTCTGTAGTCTTAATACTGGCTGTTTGTTGTTGATATTTACGATCCCATTAACTATTTCAAATTATTTCGTCACGTGCGCCATAGCTAGGCTGCGCACCACTTTGATCGTAAAATCAGCTATATCAAGATGTTAGTATGTCACCACTAGTTACAAAATCTGTTGAAATATAATCTGCTGAATGCAGGAATTATCCAAAATATAAACAGTATCGCGTTATATATACATTTATAACTTAACACAGAACTAAACAAATTAGAATGCCCAAAGTCAAACGGCCGTAATTTACCCTTGAAGGCTTTATCTTGAAGTTTCTCAGATATATTGAACCACGTCTTGAAATCCACTTTGGCTGCCACTGTCAGTGCAAAATGTATGAAAAGCTAGAAATGAAAATAATTTGATTAAAGGTAAAATATAGCATGTAAATAACATGCACTAAAACGTATCTTATATTTAACACTCAATGTGATAGTTACAACGTGGCACGCTACTGGCGCATTTTAAGTATCATTAAAATAAACTTTCCTTTTTAAATTAAAAAAACATTTAAAAATACATATAAGTATCAGTGGATCTTTTATCAAGTACTGGGAATTAGGCTGTGTTACTATTTCTACGACATATCAGTTAGAGACTTTTTATTACTAAAACTATTGATATTTCACAGAATTCTATAATTTTTTTAATAAATTCAGTGAAAAATAGTGAGTGCACTTTCGGTCTTTGTGATACACAAGACATATGAGGGATTCCTATTAAAATTATTCTTAATGTTATGTTATGGATGTTTTTCTTATATAGCGTAGCAGGATCTATGATACGGTCAAGTTCATTTTATCCAAATAATATTATTTATAATTATGGACTGAAATTTAATAAACACAAAAGATCAATAAAACATATAAGGCTTAATGCACATACAGGACCTATTCTTAAAAAATGTCCGCCTTTATCCATAATAACATTCACTGTAGGCTAGCATGGGCGCTAAGTGGCATTCAGACAAGGCTTTTGGAGATGTGTCTTTAAAATGTCATGGCAACGTATGTTACACACATGTTAAACGCATGTCACATGTATACGATTTTTCTGCTCTGCAGACCTGCGGTGCAAATGGAGTTTAACTGTGTAAAATAACTGACGCAGTACATCATCAATGTAGTTGCAATGATCTTTCAATAAATCAGTGAATTTTCAAACACAGGTGTTTGAGAACTTGATGTTACTGTTTCTCTCTCAACATTGGCTGATTTTTCGAAATATGTATTATTAATCGCTTTGCAAGCTAAAATAGAATAAGTATGACTGAGAAACTAAACATGAAATAGAAGACTACTTTTTCATTGCTTTTGTTTAATAGGTGAAGTGATTCTCAGTAATTAATGCAAATTCACTTTATACTTAGGTTTTCTTAATGTTAGGCCGATATATTATCACTGTCTCCCAATCGGTATATCCTTAATCCCAAATGGAAATGATTGAAATGCTTCCTTGTTACAAAAACAAAATGTTCATATACTTTACATACCATCAATTAAATAAACAAAACGCTGAAAATACGAGTATTTCGATGTTGTAATATATTTAGTTTTAATGTGTTATTTCAGTTAACAGAATAATTCACAACTATAGAAAAGTAAATTTTAAGAGTTAAATCGCAAATAATTCTGCTGATCACTACAGGATGATCCAACTTTACACACTTTCAAAACGATAAACATATCAGCTTTGAAATTAGACAAAATATAAACTACCTCTAGGCGTGGGAAAGTGCCAAATATAGATTTTCGGTACCATACAACATCAGGAAGAAGAGAAAGCAATAACGCTTGTTAACAGGTAACACCGAACCCCACCAGAATCTCCCTCCTCAGCTCAGTCAAGGTTCTTGCATGTTTCCTGAAAAATTAACGCCCAATGATCTTGAAATGTTTCACGTAAAAAGTTGCATTTATTTTTGTAAATCAGCAATGCTCCTCTTTCTTCGTCATACTTTTGATAACGCTATTTTTTAATCCTTGTTTTCTTTGAATTAGTTAGAAATACAATGTTTGGGGAACATTCAGGCAATGTTTCGCCCACGTGTTATTTGGTGTTAGCTCTTACTGTCCTGAAGATAACGTGCGTGTATAAACATTCCGACAGCTCAATCCCAATAACAGTAGAATTTGTTACCTGGGTCATCACCGGGAGCTCTAGTAACAGATGGCTTGTATGTTGGAACACAAAACTCATTGGGTAACGAAAACAATTTGAAATACGTGTATAGCAGTCCATACATTCAGAAACAACAGGCTATTTTCAACAATAGTCCAACACCGAGACTTTGTAAAACAGGGATACCATGAGGCAGTTTACATCGATCCATTGAGCAGTCATGTTCGTTTTTTTATTTAAAACAAACTATAGTCTCTTGTAATTATTTTATTGTGTGAAAAATAAATATTCTCATGATGTCCCATTAGCTCATTGATTTCCAGCGCAGGCAGAGAGCGTCCATGCGGGAAGGCAGTATGCGTAGGGGTAGTAATACGACGGCTGCAGAGACAGGAGCGGGGGCCGCAGCAGCTCTCCGGGGTTATATTGTCTTTGGTCGTCCCGCACTAAAACTTTCACCGCTACTTTCTTCGCGGCCGGGGCCGAAGCAAGTAAATCTGCGGCCATCTGACGACGCTTGGTTTTGTATCTGCGGTTCTGGAACCAGATTTTAACCTGCGTCTCTGTCAGCTTCAAGGAGGCCGCCAGGTCTGCTCTCTCTGGTCCGGATAAGTACCGCTGGTGATTGAAGCGTCTTTCCAGCTCGAATACTTGCGCATGAGAGAAAGCGGCCCTGGAGCGTTTTTTCCTCTGTTTCGGCTGATCAACGCTTTTATCGCAAGTGGAATCGTCTAGATTGTTGGAATCTAAAAAATATATATGCAAATACATTACTGTATGAATTATGTTTTATTTCAACAAATTAAATTAAAATTAAAAACTTCAAAAACGACAGAATAACACCGACTTTCTCTGCAAGGCCTCTGCAAAAATGTTTGTCTCTTTATAAAACTTTAACTGTCTTGCATATCAAATTGGAAAATGGCTAGGAAACTAATCATCAAACACAGCAGTTATTTATACACTGTTACATTTAATCACTTATGATAAGGGGTTATTTTGAGAATTGATTGTTTTATCTGATAACACGTCAGGCATTGTACCTAATAATGCTCCATCTACAAACCAGAATGCATCCAAAATGTATAAACAATACTGGTAGGTATTTTAACACAATAACATAAATATATGTGTATATTATTTGTGTCGATTTCTTTATTTTAATTTGGTACTCTTGCACTGTAATATACGATTTCATCATGCACAGCCAACTCACCGGAGACGCTCGCAGAAAGTTCACAGTCGCTAAGACCTTTCGCCATGTCTCCGGCGGCGGACTCATCCATGTCGTCCTGCACGCTGCCATCCAGAGCGTCCGAAGCCGACAGATCCAGGTCCTTTTCAGATTTACACACCGTCATTTTCTTGCTGTCATTCTCATCGCTCAGACCTGAGTCTGAGTCGTAACCTTTCCTGTCGCTTGCCATGCAAGTTCCGTCTTCGTTCTTACATGGAGATGGAAAGTCCTCGGACGTGCTGTCCATGTCCCCAAATATTTTCCACGTCGCCTTGGGAAAGTATACGTCCAGATCTTTCAAGTGCCGACTCTCCTCTTTTTTGTTCAATATAGCTTGGATGGAGAAAGGCGTTAAAGTGTTGCTGCGAACGGCCATTTTATTACAAGTCTTTTCTTTTTTAAACCAGCGATATTTCACAGATTAGTTCAAGAGCATTTTATTCCTCATCAAACCCTGGATCCTACTTTTTCACTGCCGGGGTTCGGGGTTTCATTGCGTCCCCGAATCTTTCAGACAACGTGCTGAGCAATGCTTACTTCTGCGCGATCCCTCCCCTTTGCCAAACTGCTCTCTAGTCAAAACCCTTAGCCGTTTCCTGCCCCTTTTCACCCAGTTCTGCTAACGTCCCTCACCTGTGACTGACAGGAATCCCTTGCGATTTTCTATTGGATAAGAAATAAAAATGTTGTTTTCTGATTGGTCGGCTGCACGACTGCTAACTAATAGTATGTCAAGGCACTTAATTTGTCTTGTAAAATTTTAACCCTTTACCTATCACCGAGGAATCATTCCCGTCTTTTATTCCATTGTCTTTAACGTAGGTGCCTTACTTGTAAGTATTTCTTTCATTTCCCCCCAAATTATTAGTGCTTCCTTGATTACATTTGATAATGTTTGTTGGTTAAAGGCGATGAAAACAACGGTAAATAAATATACGTAGGCCTATATGGAAAATGGATACTGAAGTCAGTTACTGATGCATTTCTTACATTGGGTGTATAAAAGGATGGGCTACAGGTACGTGTATATATTGGGTTACAGGTGTGTGTGTGTGTGTGTATCTATAATACGACCAGCTTTGCAGTTAATTTATTGTGCTGTTTTATATTAAAAGACGGTCGCATAACATGTAGCGCTGTAAATCGATCTGCAGAAGATGATACGGAAACAACTTTACCCGAGAGACCGTGAACGTCCAACGCAAAGTGACAAAAGGTCACTATTGAGAGTCTTTCTCAGAGAATAATAAAACCTTTTTTAACTTTGATGCCAATATTTTTCAGGCAATTATTGCATGGTAATTATTGTCCGTAACAATAAATTTAATGATTAAAAAACTGCAAGTATTAATAGGCTACAATGAAGTACTAGAAACATTCTTTTATTTAATGGAAACAATCCAACAACGCATTGTTGCGGGAAGTCTAATCAAGACTATGGGCCTATCAAAAAAGTGCACGGTATACGGATGAGATTTATGTATATTGTAAAACAGAGGTAGAGATTTTGATCGTCTCTGCTTAATTTGAATATCCGAAAGACATTAAGAATATATTTCTCGATTTTTTTAATTTTTAATACAAATAAAGAAAATATTATGAAATGTGTAGGATTTTGCGTAAAACAAACTAGTTGCGCAATCACTATGAAAACACAATATATCATTTTAAATAATATGATACATACGATTGAAAAATGAAAATATGTAGCTAGCATGCAGCTGAATAACAAAGTAAAAATCAATCACACTATTGTAATATATATATTTACGGAATTACATTTCTTGTTAAGTAAGTAGATCTCGGAAGTTTTCCAAAGAAATTTTGAATGTTGAATTCAGAGCAAAGAATGTAATCCTTTATGTATGACGTTGGTAATTAGCCTACGTTTTATGCAAAACACAACGATGTAGATCTAGAGATATATGTTTTTTTTTTGCTTTATTGTAAATATGATTCAGTCCGAGAGAAGTATTTTTTACCAAATACAAAATGGGTGCAGCGCGAAAATCGTATCCTGGCGGATGTATCACATGTATTCAAATCAATTACAGCCACGAAGCAGTCCAATACTACTACTACTACTACTACTTAATAATAATAATAATAATAATAATAATAATAATAATAATAATAATAATAACGTGGAAATTGTCAGGAAAGTGCATGGGGTATGTATGTTTAAGTTAAATGTTAAATATAAACAGGAGCGGAGATTCCAGCAACGCATCTTTTCTTCTTCTTCTTCTTCTTCTTCATTATTATTATTATTATTATTGCTATTATTATTATTATTATTGTTGTTGTTGTCGTTGCTGTGTTTAATAATTACATTTAATACAATTAAACACATATTTGCTAAATGGTGAAGTGTCATTTTGTTTCTCATACAATTCAGGCAACAAAATTTTTACATAGTTAATTATCCATCTATCTTGCAACCGCTAAACGTGGGCTGGGTCGCAGGGATAGATTATTATGTAAATAATATTTAGAAATAAAATAAAAATAGTTATATCATGTTATAATTATATAATATTACTGAATACCTACGCTATTGATCTTTATACATCAGGATTGATACACTAATACTGTATTAGGCTTTGTTAGTAATTCAAAAAATGTTGTCACGCCCACGTTTATATATTATTTAACTTTCGGAAATATTATACTATTAATATTATATTTATCCTCGAGTTCATACTTAATAATTGTGCACAAAATTTTCCCTTCATACGCCTTAATGCAACGCACTGAAATGTTCGCTGGGACGATAAATGTAAACTTCGACTTTCAAGGATATCCTGCCATCTAGTGTTAAGAAAGTAGCCAATTTCTAACAGTTTTCCGAGTAGATTATAAAACTATTTAATTCTTTGCAGATCGTTTTAGACGTATGTCCTAAAGGTTGAACGCATTGTCGGCTAGGCCTACACAGTGGGATTTTCCCAGAAAAGAAACGGTTATGATTTCCGTTTGCTTTCTAAGTCGTCATTAATAATACGCTACCAATGATAAAAAATATATAGTTGTCCCTTATATTTTCTGTTGTCATGTATTTTAAAGAAATGTAAGACAGCGCAGATTTCATTTGGTAATAACTCTAATAGTTGTGATTGGAAAAAAAACATACAGGATTGGTAATATTAGCACATTAATTGCAGTACAGTGGCATTAATCTTAAGTGATTGTGCAACACACTTTTCAGTAAGCTGTGAACTGCCGCCAGAGGACGGTTATCAATACAGTTGTAATACAAAAAACGTTTTAAATGTTTAATTTATGCCTGTTTGTTTCACTTAAACATTTCGACCAAGTGAAAGTTAATATAAAACATAATTAAACGGTGTCTTTCAGTTTTTGCATATATTTTGTTTGCATAATTCCAACCAACTGATTTTCGTCGAGATTTTCTTGATATTCCCTCTAACAGTATAAGGGGAATTGACCCTTAATTCGTTCACTTCATTCGTGCTGCTCGTCTTCCTTTCATTTTAGACCGAATTAATGGATAGCACGGGTGGCAAAATAGGACGGAACGAGGGCCCCTCGCTTTCTGTAGGGTGGTTTAAATATTGGCGCCGTAGTACTTCTGTAGAAGTGGATGGATGCACAGTGAGTGATTCTGACGGGCAGTGCCTTGTATGTCACACAAACTGGTATTATTCCTTTCTAAATCCTTCTCCATTTTCAGGGGACTGACTGGGGTGCGTTCCAGGAGAGCAGTCGATTCGTATTTTTTCTTTATTGGAAATTATGTCAACAGACCATTCAATATAAAAACAAAACGTCTAAAACGTAAGTCAGCTTGCCCGCTGTAATGATGTAAACAATTGATCTGACTTTTTCCAAACAAGCGCAACCACCCAAACTATGAAAAATGACAGCACACTCAGTACGTCGACTGTACAAATACCTTGTAAAGCCTTAATTCCTCGCAGGTTTTTTCCGTTTCTTAGTTTGTTTACCAGTCCGTGACGCCTACATGACAAATTGTTATGCGGGTTTTATCACACCTTTAACATTTGCTTTGTTTTTAATTATACTTGAAGCTCTTCATTTGTACATTATGCACGTATTTGATATAGGTGCAGTTTTAAGTGCATTGTTTTTTTCATTATGCTGTTAAGTAAACAAAAGGAATGTGTAGGCTTCTGTTTCCTTCTGTTATATTGCACCAAATTATAGAAAAAGTAAAAATATTTAATCTGGTTTGTTTACACCTGGTGCTACTCTACTAGACTAAATGAAAAGTTATTGCCTTTTTAATGGAACAAATCATTTACCCTGTAAATAATTGAACGTCGTTTAATTGGCGCACGGTGGAACTGGTATGAGTCAAGAAACGCATAAGAAACACCGCCCCGTGACCACTATATATCTGTGATTGTGAAGTAACAATACGGGCGATGAAATGAAGGTGCACCGCTTTCTAGACTGATCTTCACAGGTCTGCATTACCCCAAGCTCTACGCTGTGTTTGTCAGGAGGTCTTATCCTTGACGAAGTGAGATATATGTGGACAGATCGTAATGCACTCCTCGCTCCCAACGCAAGCTCTTTCCAAATTGTGTTCAGATGTAAATGTGTGTAAGGGTATTGCCAAGTGTCATTTAAACAAATGCTCTGAAGTCTTGTTTTTGTGTCTTTCCAAGTATCAAATCCAGAAATCCACTTGGACAGTAGGCTACCCTTAATCAAGTACTATGCCGAAAAAAATGAACCAAAAAAATCTCAGTATGCTTTTAGCCCTCTAAGTAACAACGGCTGCTTTCCTAAAGAAAAATGATCCTTGCATGCGATTGATGCTAAATGGAACGATTCTTTGGGGCAGCACCTTAATACTGTAAATTGAACCGTGAGATGAGGGGGAAACGGAGCTGACTGCTTCTTGGAAACCATTCAAAACAGCTCAGAGCAGGCTACTTTACCACAAGAGACTCAACAGCAAGGAACCCATTTCGGAGGGGAGACAGTTACAGTCCAATTAATATGTGTAGATACTATAGAAGTGATTTATTGCAGAATCTAGAAGGCTATTCTCTTGACAAATGAGTTACCGTCGTCCTTGGCGCGGGCCAAGACAACGAGAATTGTTAAGAGATTTATACGAGGCTTTTATTCCGCAGGTGCATTAGAGTCAAAGTGCTTTCCAGCCGTGCTTTCAATACACTCTACTTCAATAAAAACGTCATTCAAAGAAAAAAAAACGCTTCTAAAGTGTTGTTACGAATAGGCTGTTTAAACAGGACACTTCTTAATTTAGACAGAGATTCTGCTCTTGCAGGTTCATTTATTTCAAACCATTAACATTAGGTAAACCTTGTCTGCTTCTTGGGCATGATACTCGGAACACATGCAGTTCGCTGGGTTCTGGCTTCACCCACCTACCTTAAAAATCTCCGACACAATCAGAAAGGCTTTACATCAAAATGCTTCAGGCAGACACTGAGTTGCAATTCGCACTGACCATTTTGAATAAATACTTCACGTCTTCATAAACCTATTAATTATTCTGCATTCATTGCGTGGGTCATTTACGGATTTCCTAGACAATTTAGCTGCAATTTAGGGGAAACGGACGCTGAGTGAGACATTACCCATTTGGTCATTAAACTACAGTCTTAAAAGTGGTTTCATAGTTTACTACACATCTGTTTTGGGAATGTCAAATCATACCATTACTTCTTAATATTAAGGGTTCAGTACGTTTTATTATGCCGTAGGACTATACAGTTTTCAGTCGGTTAGGACCCAACCTGTCAGAGAACAATAAAACTTTATTTTATTTTTTCCCTGTATCTCAGACCTTAATTTTCGTGCGTTCACGCGTCCAGCTCAGCTAGGCCTAAGAGTTAAGAGGTGTCTGGCGTCATAAGTGCGTAATATTACTGTCACGATAACGGAAAAAAGGCAGCGCTACTCATTCACCCATTTTCCAAGCCGGCTGATCCTATGCAGGGTCAATTCTGCTAAAATAATGAGCAATATTTACTTAGTATTTTCTATAAGTCAAAAACTAGTAGCAGTAATAATAATAATAATAAATAGCGGTAACTGAAAACGATGAGGCTATTATATTTGAGACATAGCAATACAAACTATAATAAAGAAATCAAGTAGGCTATATCAGAGCCGTATAGTATTGAAGGATCTGGAGAGAACTTGTCTGCTCATCGACATGTTGGTCCTACTGAAAGAAATCTCCCTGAAAGCTAAATTGTCCAAATACAAAGATATAAAAATAGAAATTGAGAAGATGTTGGTCATGAAAACCACAACAATATCGGTCAGGGGCGTTGCTAGAGATTTTGGGCCCCATGAAGGCATATTATATTGCATCCCCAGACCAGTCCAGTTATTTTCCAAATTTTGTAGGCCCCCTGGAATTGTCCTAACTTTTCCCCTCTTTACCCTGATACCAGTGGTAATAGGTGCTTTCGTTCTAGTCAAGAAAGAGATGGAAAACTAACAAACAAAATCCCGGGTAATATCAGGATACAAGAGGTCCAGAAGATCGTCCTCCTTGGCACTGCTCATGTACGGAGGAGGACATTATCCATCATGTTAGCCAAAGGTTCAAGGGATGGACTCGGCTCCATGAGTGAATAGAGCAGAATTTAAAGGATGACGTTGATGATTATAATAATAATGCCTATTGTTGTTGTTATTGGCCTTTACAAGTGCATCCCTTTCACCGAGTTAGTTAGCTTTGTACAGTTGCTTTTTAAGTTGCTTGTATGAAGACGCCAGCAAAAAGCGGTTAATAAACCAGCTATTCAAAAAGAGCGGAATAATTTTTGTGTTTCAGAAGCGAGACCCTTAAGGCAGCTCCATGGACTTAGATCTGCCTATAAATAGCGTTCAATTTATAACGGCGCCCAACGAGAGACTCGGGAAACGGTTTGGGGCGGCGTTACCATTACTGCTCTGCTCATTCTGCAAGACATAAAATACCAAAAAAAAAAAAAACGAAATAATTGCTCCAGTGTGGACGCAAATGATTTGGGATTGTTAACGCCGCTGGAGGATGTAATGTCTTAGCAGAAGCACACAAGCGGTTGGCGGTAACTGAACGGCGCATTGTTCGCCTGCCAGTTCAGGTGGCGGCGAGAAAAGCATCCAAGAACTTTAAAAAGGTGTTAGACTAATATTTAGCACTGGATTTTCACACCAGGAAATAGCTGTGGAGAACACCTAGATGAATCGCATTTAGTTCTCCAGAGTGCTGGAAAACTCGGAAAAATCCCGGTTTCGCCCTTTCCGCTTATTTGCTCGTTGCGCGCAAACGATCATTTAAATAGCCTACATCGGTTATTGGTATTACATATGCAAAAAATAAGTTTATTTGAATCATTGTGCTTTGCTTTTCGTCCTCTTTCCTTACGCATTAAAATGTTTATTCACCTCAACTTAAATTCCGCCGATTCCTCCTAAAAGCAGCAGCTAAACTTTAAACGAACTACGTTAAAATGCCTCAGACGGCCATAGAGAGACCTGGTGTGGACATTAAATATGCCGCGAGGTTTCACCGAAGACTATAATTATACTTGGCTGTTCACAGGTCTGAGGCGGTCTATCGGTTTGATGACAGTTTTAAATAACACACACTTAAAATTACACCCAATACATATTCACAGTTCTCTACAAATGATTTATGCCCACGGTTCACAAATAAATGGCGCTTATTTTCCCTAATTATATTAAAATATTTTTCCTTGGTATTAGCTGAATGCCAGCAGGTAGAAAATCGTGAAGCTGGGGCTGGCTACTCTAAGAGGAATACATAACAAGCAGCACGGCTCAAATGGCTTTTAAAGAGCTAAAACTGCGCTCGCATCATCGCTAAAACAAGGAGTACATCGCTGCAGGAAACCTGAGCTAAATCAAAGCCAGACAGCAAACACTGCAAAGTGTTGATTTAACACGTGTTTTGTGACTTCGTATATGAAATAAAAATAGCAAGTTCAGGACAAGCAACAAACAGGGAAAATGGACCATGTTTTTCTTTACATTCACAGAATGAATATGAAAACATTTGCTTAAATGATATTTGATACATGATAAAAAGGTGACGAACTTGATACATAAAGAATAAACCTTAACATTATCTAAAGAAGTCAATGTCATCCTCATAAACCGAGTAATGCAAATATGTAACTTAAAACTGCAACTAACAAAGTCAATAATAATAATTATAATAATGGTCGAGATCTACATGTAGTAAATCTAACTGGCATGGAGAATCTGAGCCAAAGTCACTGACAGGATTAGAAACATCAGCAGTATCATGGCTGCAGACCCCTTCATAATAAAAACACTCAGACGTGGAATGCATCATACTTAACGGATGACACTGTTAATATCGGTAATAACTCTTCCCCTCTACTCAGGTAACTACCAGCAGAGTGTACAGACCCTGGGATTAACTAGCACAACACACAGAACTACCGTTAGTTAACCTAGACCCAGAGAAGAACCCACTCTGGAAGCAGCACGGTGAAAATATGCTGAATATGTACAGTTAAAACAGCCAGTGAACATTAAAAATAAAATGAGGAGTATAGACCTAAATCCCTAACTAGGCAGCACGGTTCTGGGTTAGGGGGGGCATCACAGGCGCCCACTGAAGCTCATCGCTTTGTTCTCTTGGTGGGAGGCTCTTCTGACTTCTGCCCCCCTCGGGTGCGAACTGTAGGGGGGCTGGCCTCACGTTTGCGTCCTTGGCCCCTACCTGCCCTGTAAAGAGGAGATGCAGCAGTTTGTTGGTCACATGGGGAAAATATGCAGTGAAAAGGTAAATACTGCACACACAGACAGACACAGATACACAGACAGACACAGACAGACAGAGACACAGACAGATAGAGAGACAAAGAGAGACAGACACAGACAGACACAGACAGACACATAGACAAAGACAGAAACAGAGACAAAGAGAGACAGAGAGAGAGAGACAGACAGACACACAGACAAAGACAGACACAGAGACAAAGAGAAACAGAGACAAAGAGAAACACAGAGACAGAGAAACACAGAGAGAGAGACAGACACAGACAGACCCACAGACAAAGAGACAAAGACAGATGCAGAGACAAAGACAGACACGGACACACAAAGACAGACTAAGTGAGACACAGAGAGAGAAACAGACACAGACAGACACACAGACAAAGACAGATACAGAGACAGACAGACATGCGCAGCATGCAGACACACACATCTCCATACCGCGTGGCTGGGGGGGTGTCCTCCTTCCCACTCAGTTTACTCAAGGCGCGGGTGGATGGTTTAGGTGGCTTGTTCCTGAGGGGTAAGGGGGGGAGATTTCTCTTGTAAGCAGGAGGCCATATATTTGGGCACTAAGAGCAGCTCTGCTGAGCCTTTGGCCTGTGGATAGCATTCCTGCTGGGTGCCTAAGATGCAGGCTGAGTGTGTCCCCAGGCGTCCCCGGGCTACAGGCGCCCCCAGGCACGCTCTTACCTCTGGGCCTCCAGGCGGGTCGCTGACCGTGTCGTGGCTCGTGTCTGAGTCTCTTCGTCCTCCTCATCCTCTGCCTCCTCGTCCACGTGCATCTCTTCCACCCAATCGGCCGCTCTCTTGTCCTTCCTCTCAGACAAGGTCTTTTCTGCGTGGTACAGTTGGCACGTTGGGCTCCTTGCTTTCCACACAAGCCCCCCCCCCCCCGGGGCACAGACTCCGTGCAGGACACAGTTGAAGGGGCCTCCTGTCACATGGCTGCATGTGCCTGCTGGCTGCGCTCCCTACCTGTGTCCTCATTCACTGTGCTGACGGGTGCAGCTGCCTTGGGGGGCCGTCCCCTACGGGCCGGCTTCTTCTCTGGGGGGGCTTCCCGCTCCTCGTCCTGCAGGGAGTCATGGTAAAGCTAAAGGTGACTTCCCATCTCCCTCCTCACCCGGCTCACTCGTTCCTTACGTAGGCTTACGTTTTGGGCTTTGCTGTCAGCACCAGCCTCCTCATCCTCCTGGTCATCAGACTGGCTCGCTGGACGAATTCAGACACACAAATTAGAGAAACCTGCTTTCAACTCTTTAATGGGTGTGAGGGGGCAGCGATGCGTCTCCCCGGTGAACGGCCGTACCGCTGGCGTCTCGCGGGAGTCTCTCTCTCGGCCTCGGCGCTCCGTCGCTCTTGTCTTCTGCTTCTTCAGCTTGAGAATCCTTCAACAGCAGGCAGAGTCAAACGCAGAGCCCACAAAAGAGCTCCGATACAATCAGAGCACTAACACCACACAGTAATAATAAAGACATGCATCTGCCTAGGTGTGGAAGAGGACACACTCACCTCTCCAGACTCTGGGACCTCCTCAGATCTCTTCCTCTTTAAAGCTGCTCTACCTGTGAGGACATTATGGGAAACACATGAACACATTTACATGGGATTTGAGCCCACAACTAGTGCTGGGCGGTACACCGGTTCATACTGGAAACCATTTTTTATTATTGTTATGATATGATTTTTTCTTATACCGCAATACAGGTTTAAATAGCCTACACAACGTTCGGAAAGTGGTGCAGCTGGAAACTTTAAGGGGGGACCTTTTTCACTGCTGCACCGCTAAAAACGTACCTTAATTATTCCTTGTTTTAAAAATCAGAAATGAAAGATATAGCTGACGCTGGAGAAAATAATGAGACAAAAAAATCGATTCTCAGATACTAATCGATATAAAAAATTTGTATCTGATTAGATACTCATTTTCACCATTATTGATACCAACAATGCGGTTTTCGCCATTTGCCACACTTCACACAGCACCGCTACAGCACACTCACCTATTAAACACTTATCAAAAATGTTAACTTGGCCGCCACACACCTTAACAATAGCCGTTTATATATAAGCAGTTAGCCAACAAACATGTTAGCCGTATGTCATTATTAAGGTAGCTGATAGGCGCAATGGCTAATAATAAAATAATATAGTTAATGTGGAGAAAATGCAAAAATGTAAAACAAAAATGTGTCCTGTAAAATCCTGGAAAAATGTGGTAAACGGCCAGTCATACTAAAAAAAAAAATAAAAATACCGTTGTATACCGTGAAACCGATATAACGTTAAAAAATACCATGATATAAATTTTCGGTCATACTGCCCAGCTCTACCCACAAGCTTATGGGTATGGAGACGGATCCCTAACCAGCTGCACAGCACTCTGGGAAACACATGAATACATTTATTTGGCAGATGATTTTGTCCAAATAGAGGATTGGAAAGCAGGGTCAGCTAGAATCTGGGGTTAAGGGTCTCACTCCACAGCCCCACTGGTGATATAATTACGCTGCTGGCCATGAGATACGAGCACACAATCCTAAGGGTACGGACACTGATCCCTAACCAGCCGCCAAGCTGAAATCCCAAATCCTAAACTTGGTTAGAAGCTCTGCCACACTATCGTAGATGAAGCCGTTACAGGCACACAGTGGCCTTGCCGCAGGACACACGCCACTCACGGCTGTCCGAGGGCTGCTTCACAACCAACATTGCTGGCTCCTCCTTCTCCTTGGCCTGCTCCTGCATAGCTTTACACCCCAACACACAGCAATGCCCCTTCATGTGTATTAAATAGAGATGGCCGATCCACATTTTTTCAGGTCCGATCCGATTCCGATACACAACTTCCGATACCGATACCGATTCCGATACAAGAGCTCTTTTTAACTTTGTTATACTTTATATATTATTTTTTTTAAGCTAGTAAATACAGATGGAAAAAATGTATGACAAAGATATTTAATTAGGCTACTACAAACACATAACGTACTGTTCCACCTCCTTTGTACGTCTTGTTTTAAGCGTTTCTGAGGCATTTGCAGTTCAATATGAATATCTTCAAAGCAAGAATACACAAGTGGCCAATGGTAAAAAATTTGAACACATTTTTTCTCTCATTGGCGTCAGCTCAGTTACACTTTGTTACGACGGCAGCCCCTCTTGTATCACAAGCTGCAGCGAGTTCGCAAGACAGTCCAGGTTAGCGACTCCCAAACCATCCATTGCTTTTTTTGTCTCGCAGTTGCGTGCGCTTTGTTAAGTGGGATTGTCCATTAAACGCTACTCCCACCTCTCAAAACTTTATTGTACAAAGACTGCAAATCGCTGAGCTACTGGTTTCTGTTCAAAGCGTAAAACAGCTGTCTTCTTAGAGATTGCCAAAAACTAAATAAGTAAGGACCTGGATCAGTCACCAATGGCCGATACCCGATCCGTCAAATAGGTCTGGATCGGTGCCGATACCGATCCGATATCTGTAGTATTAAACACAGCATTTTTACTCAGAGGTGCTCATGAATATTTACTGATTAACAGTCAAATGTTTGGTGTTTCATTCATAATAATTTACAGACAGAGGTTATAGCGCATATTATTTCCAATATTGACCTGCTCATTAATACCAATGACCATTGGAACTTAGCCACACAGAAATGGAAGCCCCTCCCACCTGTGCCTGGAGGTCGGCCCACTCGTCCACGACGGCCGCCCCTCTTCCCGCCACTCTTTTCCTCCACCTCCTTCTGAGACAGGGAGGAGAAAGTGCTTTAAAGCAGGGAGCTGTTTCTGGGACAGCAGCCCAGAGACTCGATGTCTCACCTCCCCTGCTTTGTCCTCTGTGTCACCGAGCCCCTCAGCATCACTCCTCCTCTGCAGGGTGCCTGTTTGGGAAGCAGCCAGTCTTATAGCACACACTGCGAGCCCCGCTGTGACGGCCGCTCAGGCGGGCCCGCGTCTCATGCCCCGACTCTGCACAGCATTACACGTACGAGTTTCCCGTCACGAGTTCTGAGGACACTCACTCTTGCTGGATGCAGGATGCCGTCCTCGCCGCCCCATTGTTCCTGCTTTCTCCACTTCCTTCATAATGGGACACCAGAACACAGGCTGAGTGAGATGCAAACCTAAACAGACTCAAGTGCTGATTACGCATTCGCAAGCTCGTCACTGCTGAGCCACGACGTCATTTCTTTAAATGACTGCTTGTTATGGGATGTTCACATTAGATACTTGCGCATTACATAAATGGGCAGATATTTCATCTCTAGGTAACAATGAGAGCGACTGACCCCTTCCACAGCCTCTCCTTCCTCCTCATCTTCCTCGGGCTCCTGAGATGATACTAATAAAGGAGACATCAGATATGTGTCGGAAGAGACAGTTTCCCGCCGCCAGTGTCACATGACCTTAAACCCACACACATCTGTTTATATCTGTTAGCGAATGGTCTGTGGATGAAGGACTTACGCATTTCCTCCAGAGGGGGCGCTGTCTTTGAAGACCTTCTGCGACGTGGCACCTTGGACCCCGAAGATTTCTCGCTTTCATTATCCTAGAGGAGATGCTCAATTTATTCAATTTAGTCAAGCATGCAGGCTGAGAGCAGATAAGAGATCTGTACATTAATCACGCAAGCTATAAACGACCATTAATTAAAATAGTGATCAACGCCTTCCCAAGAGCTGGCATGTACGCTCACAGCAGTGCACGCTTATGACATCACAAGTGATGGGAGGGATTTCCACTCACACTTTCAGGTTTGGGGCCTGGCACTGCACCTTCTGCCTTTTGTGACTTTCCTGCGGGGGGGGGGGGGGGGGGGGTACAGAGTCAGGGGGTCACAGAGGTCCTTCCGAAAAGCCCTTGACTCAGAGGGAGAGACCTACCGGCATCTCCCCGGGGGGTGCTCAGGGGGGGCCTGCCCCTGCGGGGCCGAGTTTCCTTCACGTCGTCTGCTTCCTCTTCCTGTTTAAGAGAAAACATGCATAATGCCCAGTATATTATCCAGTATGGTACAGTGGGGATCCCGGGAAACACAGCACAGCACAGCACAGCACAGCACACGCATGCATGCATGCACACACGCGCTCAGCCACACACAGCCAGCCCTGGAGGCGTGAGGCCACAGCTCGAACCCTAAGCCTTCATGATGCCAAGCATCTATAGGCGTTCTCACACCGAAGGTTAGTCGACTAGGTCCTAGTGTCAAGTTCCTGAGCCATCTAGCTCCTGATCATTTTTGTGTCACTTTCCCACTGCACAACAGAAACTGTGAACTTTATGCTAAATAAACATGGGAGATGCAAAAAGCTCACAGGTTAAACTCCACACATAAGTGGAAACTACACTCTCACCCCAAAACAATGAACAAGTTGCTCTTTTAGTTATTTATTAGTTATTGGGGCATTGCTCACGCATTCTAAAAATATGAGGCAAAACTTATTGCTATAAGCCCCTCTCAGTAAAAGGGACTAAAAAAAGGTTCTGGAACCACTTCCAAGGGAAAACAAGTTCCTGCGATGGGAACGCACCTTTTTCTAAAAAAACCTGATGCCAGTTCAGCTTAAATTGCATGCTGCTTGATACAGTTTTATACGTTCGTTATCTAGACCTAGCAGACTTAGTATTTGCTTAGTTTAGAAGGTCCCGGGGGGAGGGGAAACGATCCAAACACAAGCACTGACCTCTTCTTGGGTTTCTGTTCCGGTCTCTTTAAGCTCACCCTCCCCTGGTGAAATCTTACCTGCAGAAAACAGACAGCATCACATTTCATCAGTAACCCTGTCCTATATATAAGAACAGAACAGCAGAATGACATTTCCCGCATTCGGGTGCAGAGACGGGACGGCTTACTGGCATTCCTGGCAGCAGTGAGCTTCTGGCCTGGCCTCCCCTTGCGCGTCATCCTGCCCTCTGCTCTGTCCTCCTACACAGCCCAGCAAACAGGCACTTTCATCACTGCCCTGACGGCGGAGCCGACACGGTGCCAGCATGCACAGCACACGGGGTTACCTGCTCCACTGGATCTGCTCCCGTCTCCTCCTCCAGCCCATCTGACTTTGAAGCGCTACCTGTAACAGAGGAACCAGCTCAGGCCGTCTGCACAGCGTCACGCAGACGGCAGCGCAGACGGCAGGTGTCACTCACTGGCTTGTTTAACGAGTCTGGGCGGCCGGCCTCGACGAGCCTCCTTAACCTCTCGCTGCTTCTCTGACTGATCCTCCTTCGGACAGGAGACATTTATCCCAGCTTAACATCTATATTTCTGCCCAGTTTAACCAGGTTTCTTTGTGCTCAACTGCAAATTATATACTAGCAAAATGAAAAAGAAAATTATTTAAAACAAATTACGGTAATCACCAGCATTAAACGGCTACAGTGCTGGACAATTAGACTTACAGTTTCTGGCTCCTTGCAGTCATGGTCTGATGCGTCCCTTCCTGTACCTACAGAGACATTCAGTAAATTAGCGGAACGTGAGCATTTTCACTGGGAACATTAATTAAGCAAAGCACACCACACAGAGCTCACTAGGGTCCTCGGCAGCTGCGCTGGATGGCTCTCCATCACGTTCAGCATCTTCAGGCTGTAGCAGGACAGGGAAGAAAAGCAGTGCTCTAGAATGATAATACTTTATCGATCCCTGTGGGGCATTCCTCTTTTTGCCTACTGAGACATGCAGACACATATACAGGCGAGAGCAAGCTTGGCAGCGAAGGGCAGCCACCTGCAGGGGCACCCATGGAGCTGGGGGTTAAGGGCCTTCCTCACGGGCCCATGGACATGTTACGGTTCTGCTGACGCCAGGCTCGAACCGGCGACCTTCTGATGCCAGGCACAGAGGCTTTGCCCGCTCAGCCACTCATTGCCCTCAAAGGGGCACTGAGGAACAGGCAGTCTGGGACTAACTAGCCAATTACAGCACTGGCTACACATCGAGACACGGCCGGCTGCAGCGAGAGAGCCGGACAGCCGGTCACTGAGCTGGAGCCCTACCTCCTCAGGTCTCCCTGCAGGGTCTGATGGTCCAGGCTGCTCCCCGCCTACACAGAGAGGGGATCACAAGGCTTCAGTTCAGCCAGACGTCCCCTGGGATTTCACATCTCATTTTACAATTTTTTAGCTGCTTCAGTTTGAAGCACATAACCGCTCACCATGTATTGACATAACCAGCGGGAGTGTGCTTTGGTGGATCTAGCTTACCGACTGAGCTCTGCATGTTCTCACCCTCCCTAGCAAGAGACGTTTCTGAAGCATGGACCTCTACCGCCTCAGCATTCACTCTGACCTCCTCTGTGGGAGTGCAGGCATCACCTACACAAAGAAAAAGGTTGACAGGTCGCGACTGACCCCAAAAACATCTGCTATTTGGCACAAAGGCTTCAAACAGGTTATGCGTTTGAATCCCAGACTGAACAGAGCAACCAATGATATTTTCCAAAAATGGTGGCGTCCCAAAACATCCAGAACGTCATTAAGAGTGACAGCTTCTTACCCGCCTCTGTCAGAGTCATGATGATCGGCACGATCACATCCTCTTCCTTTTTATTCCCATCGACTTCCTGCTCGACATTCTGCACAGGAAGCCATAGAGCATTTGCACTTCCTGCTTAGACTTGAGGTAATTCTTTCCCTGGCTTATTTAAACTGAAAAGAAACTTACTACAAGCTTGGATGTAAAAGCCAACACAAACCACCAAGTGACTACATGCCCTTGATTTCAGAGAGCTGTATCAGATGGCAAACAGCACTTCTACCTAAGCAGTGTGTAGGTCGATATGATATGCAAAGTCGAAGCCATGGGCAATCACACAGAAAACTCACATGGCATCCAGTTTTGGAGACCTCTGTGGGTAGAGCAGGCTCAGTACTGCGGCTTGCAGGCACGTCTTCTGGAAAAGAGGATGAAGACACATCGGTAAGACATCTTGCCTATAGCTGGGAGGACAGTGCCACCAATTACAGCTCTCACCTAGGTGTAATGGCTCAGGCAACGCGACGTTCACGACGGCCCCAGGATGCTCCTCTGCTTTGGTTTCTGGAGTATCGTCACTCTTGTCTGGATTTTCCAGTTTTTCACCTACAGCTTCATCCACCTTCCAAAACACGGGCACGTGGAAGATGTAAGAATCAGTAAACTTCTTTGCAGAAAGACTGGATGGACAAACGAGTAGAGTTTACCTCCATCTTTTCAGAGCAGTTGTCATCCCCTAAATCACCAACCATCTGGTCACCTGGTGTTTTAGAGCTTACACCTGCAAACACACCACTACTCTGAGACTTCTATCACCACAACGCAAACAGTAATGGATGAGAGGGGACAGAGTGAAGATACCTTCAAGATCTGGCTGGACGTTCTCAGAGAAGTCAGTCTCTTGCGAGGTCTTTGGAGGTGACATTTCCACAGTTTCAATGGCTATTGTGACGCCATCGGTAGCCTCGTGGCCAAAATTCCCACCAACTTCTGGAGGACAAGCCGCTTCAGGCTGCTCTGGCTCAGATGAGGTGATAGTCAAAGGTAAGTGTGGGTGAACTGCAGTCAGGCTGTGACATACCGACATGTCAGGGTCCATGGAGAGAAGGGTCAAGGCTGCTTCTTGCATCTTCAAGTCTGCCTCTTGCAGGGAGATGCCTGGGAGCAGCTGTCCCATCTCGGGGCTGACGGTGGAAGAGGAGGCACAAGATGCCAACTCCATGCTTCCTACTTCTTGAGGAACGCTACATACTTGTTCTTGTTGGTCTACTCCAAAGTCCTTATCTGCACTATGGCTTAGTGGAGTGTCTGCTGATGGCTCTTCTGTGGGACTTGGTGGGCGATTCACTTCTGCGGAAGCCGGCTGAAAGGCCAGGTCATCATCAATTTGCATTGTAGCGTCGTCATCCTCAAGTTCAGGAGTGATGTCACTCAGAGCATCAAAAGTGTCATCTACTATACTTGTGGTGGCAGCAGAACCCACAACCTCACAATCCGTGTTGTCTTCTTGAGTTTGGAGCTTGTCTGGAGGTGGAGTCTCTGTCACAGAAGGGAAGACTGAGACACCAACTGAAGATTCTTTCTCCTTCTCCTCACACTGGGCCTCATCTGTTTTTTCTGCATCATTACCCAGTTTCTCAGCAGTCTTTTTGGAGTCCCTACTCTCTTTTTTCTCGTGTAAGGTCTCAGTAGAAGCTTTGCTGTCCTCCTTCAAACCCCCATCCTTCTTCTTCTCCTTGGATGAGTCTGACCTGCTGCTGATTTTGGCACTTTTGCTCTTGCTCTCTGAACTCAGAGCTTTCTTGTCCACTTTAGGCACTGGTTGAGTTTTGGGTTCCTCCTTGGATTTGGATCTGGACTTCTCTGTAGAGGTGGATTTGACCTTTGACCCAGACTCTGCATCCCTAGTCTTGTGGTCAAGGTCTGTGTCAGGTTTCTCAGACTTTAGGTGTTCAGGGGGAACTTGATCCATTTTTGGTTTGCGGTCAGCATCTCTCTCACTAGGCCTCGTGTCCTTAGTATCTGATTTAGGGCGGCTCTTCTCCACATTCTTGTCTTCGGTGAGGCTTTTGGATCTCTTTGCAACCTCTTTGGCATGTTTATCCTTCTTCTTCCCACTCTCAGATCCAGGCTCGATGTCAGACTTGTCCTCAGAAGATCCTGTGGTGTCCAGGCTGAATGGAAGTTTGGTATCACTTTTTATCAGAGGAACCTTTTCCACTTTGGTCTTTTCGATCTTCAAGGCATCTGCTGAGGATGACACCTTTGCCTTCTTAGGGACATCCTTTTGAGAGCCTTCTTCCAGGGCCCCTGCCTCTGAGACAGACACCCTGGACTCACGGCCTGATAAGGAAGTCCGTCGATCCCCTCTGGCTTTGCTCTTCTTCTCTGCCTTCTCGTCCGGATTTGCCTTATTCACAGAAGCTCCATCCTTCTGAGAGCTTTCCTCCATATGTGCATCATTACCGCTGCGACCAAATACTGTGGCCTTCTCAGCTTTTGGCCTGTGTTTGCTGCGTTCGTCAGAAAGACTGCGCTCCTTCTCAGCTCTGTCCTTTTCTCGAGCATGTTTGGGGATGTCCCCGTGCTCCCTGCGGGGGTGCCTGTCGAACTTCCCGACTGCTCTCTGTCTAAGCAGCTCTTCGGACGCCTGCTCCAAGTCCAGGATGAATGAATGGGTCTTGCTCCTGTCGAGCAGCTTCCTGGGATCCCGGGCCTCAGATGGGCTTTCCCCACTGCTCTTTCTCCTCCATCCCTCATCTGATGCAGCTGATTCAGATATTTTCCGGATGGACCTGGGCTGCTGGCCCTTTGAGAAGGATCCCTTAATTTCCTGTGTCAACACAAACATCCATGAAGCAATATGCAAATGTCACCGTTAGGTATGTCTGAAGAGCTCTCATTTAAGAATTACTGCCATTTAAAAAAGTTACAGTATAATCTTACTTTAAAGCTTAAAGATAATCCACTACTGATAAGAACAGTGGCAATGTTACTTAAAAAGCAGTCCATTTACTTTTAACGATTACATCGTTATGCCCAAACTCATGAAGCCAACCAGCATATCTGCATAAAGAAATGTGCTACTTGCATCAGGCTTCTTCAGAAGCTCTTCCTCTGCATCTCCTTTCTTCTTGTTGCCAACCTCATCCTCCTTCCTGCCAATCGACAAATGACCTCACTGATGCGGGGAGCACTGGGCCGTAGACGTGCACACGCCTCAAAGGCTCTCCTCTTCACAGCACACTCACATGCACGTACACGCAGGCACACACTCACTTTGAATGCTTTCTTCTCTTCCTGCTGATGGCTACCTTCTTCTCCAGGACCTTCTTCTCCTTGCGCGCCTCCTTGCCAGATGTACCTGGGACCTCCAGGCTTGGAGGCGACGTCTCCATCTTCTCCTCTGTGGAGGAAAGGGTGAGGGAGGGACGTGCTTTTCAGGACAGAAGCACTTCCTCGATATGCACTTGTTTTGTAAGATTAGTGGATAAAGAGAAACATAAAACTCAATACAATAAAGAAACGGAAACTGGCCTAATGCACAGCTGCAGTATAAGTAACAGTATAAGCCAGCAGTACCGTGACTCTCCTGCTGGGACATTTTCTGCCGTCGCTTCTCCTCCATCCTTTCCCGGTTCTGCTGCCTCTTTAGCAGCCTCTCTTCTTTGTCTTTGGCCTGAGGGTGAAGGTGAGAGCACATACTGTCATGAACCTCAGGCACCATGATGAGAGGAGATAGCAGTCGACGGGTGGCTGGGCATTGCCACGGGTCACCGGGACAGTCAAGCACCAATGGCCCACTCACCGCATCACGCCGCCTCTGCTCCACGGTGACCTCATCGTCTGAGTCGCTATAGTAACGGGAGTAGAGGAAGGGCTTGTGGACGTAGGCCTGTCGACCGGCCCGGGGCTTGCGCTCTTTGGTCTCCATTTCCATCATGGCTACCTTCTTCTCGACCTCCTCCTCATCTTCACGTGCAGAGGTGGAGATTTCAAACACGACTCATGAGCCAACCCCATGATAAATATGAAACCTTAATCTAGCCCTTTGTCAAATAATTCTTGAGATATATTTTTGAAATACTAAAGCCTTCCGAACAGTGACACGTCCTCGTGAAATGCTAGTGTATACTTCTGATGTAAAGTATAGGTTTAATTCCAGCCCATTTTGGCGGACCTGTCAGTGGCAGGAAAAGACCACACGCACCCTCTGAGATGATCTCCCCCTCTTCTGTGCTGTCAGACACTGGTGGCTCCTCTTCGCTCTCCTCTTCAAATGACGACAGGTCGCTGGTGTGGACTGAGCTCACTGTGATGTCGCTGAGACCTTCGAGGTCCGAGTCCTCCAGGGAGTACTCTGGCATGGACAGGAACACGCGTCACACATGAGACATCCAACAGAGAGCATCACGACAGCAACCAGAGAAGTCCAGCAGCCTGTACATTTACGTGACAGAAACTACTTTACTTGTGTAAACTGCCCACAGTGTATTGTGCGCACGTGTAAGAGCATGTCTGCGGCCTCGGAATGCACCCCTGCCTCATGCCATGTGCTGCCTTGGATGGATTCAGAAACCCAGAGATGCTGGCTAGAATAAGCAGCTGGATGATGGATAGACAGATGTGTATGCTGCTGTACACATTGGAGTGTTTCCATTATATTCACACTTTTAATGGATACAGCTGGCTCTTCTGTAAATCTCCAAACTGACTTGGCTTTCTAAAGCACCTGTGTCCAAATAGGTCTTGAGTAAGTGCCACTAATCTGTAGCACTGGTACATGATCTGAACTGACTTCATTCCCAGGTTAAAGGCCCTTACTGCAGTACTTATCAACCACTGGACCGCAGGCCAGGGGCAGGCTGTACAACTATGGCAGGGAAATGTGCTGGTCTGTAACAGGCTGCTCAAAATACACTGATGGGTCAACGAAATTTGGCAAGGGGGACCAATGCTGCCCTCCCCTGGGCTGCCAGTGTGATAAATGATGAATAGCTGGCCCTTGGGGTTGGAAAGCTTGACAAATCCTGCTCTAAGTTACACAGTAAAGAGCGACCTGTATAAAAACTAACTAAGCTGTGCCAGTTGTGCAAGCTGTTTGTATGTGTGTGGCAGCATCAATGACACACGCATCATATTTAAAAGATAACATAAAATTCTACTCAATTAAGGACAGAAAAATCTTAGGGCACATGGTGTCACTACTTTCCTGGACCCTGATTCACAAAGCAGAGTATAAAGCACGAAAATCTCAGGGCGTCGCATTCCCTCTTTCTGAGTATTAATAAAGCGTGGAATACTTAGGGCATTGTGCATGCTTCATATTAGTATTAATTAAACGCTGAACATTCTGAGCATCATGTGCCCTGCCTCCAAGTGTTAATACAATTCTGAACACTCAGGGCACCGTGCACCTTCTTTCTGAGTATTAATGAAGAGCTGAATGCTTGGGGCATGATATGTCCTCCTGAACTGAATTGAGTCGAACTGAATTAATTGAATTGAATGCAATTCAATTCTATTCTATTTATGTAGCGCTTTTAACAAGTCATTGTCACAATGCACTTTACATATAACTGGTCCAAACCCCCACCAAACAAGCCTGAGGCGACACTGGCAAGGAAAAACTCCCTCTAGCAGGAAGAAACCTTGAGAGGAACCAAGACTCAAAAGGGGACCCCATTCAAATATAATGAAGTGATCAACACTGGGGGCATCACATGCCCTCTTTCTGAGTATTAATAAAGCTCTCAGTGCTTGAGGCATCACATACCCTCTTTCTGAGTATTAGTAAAATGCCAAACGCATGGGGCGTCACTTGCCTTCTTTTTTAGTAATAATGAAGCACCGAATGCTCAGGGCTTCACCCACCCTCTTTCCGAATATTAAAAAGGTGAACACTGGAGGCATCATGTGCCCTCTTTCTGAGTACAAATGCAGCGCTGCATGATCAGGGCACCGTGCACACTCTTTGAGTATTAATATAGCACCGAACGGTCTGGGCATCATGCCCCCTCTTTGTAAATATTAATAGAGCACCAAATGCTCAGAGCTTCGGTGAACCCTTCTTCTGAAAACTACTAAAGCACTGAATGCTCAGGGCATCTCCCATCTGCTTTCTGAGTATTAATAAACTGTCAAACGCTCTGGGCATTGTGCATCCTCTTTCAGAGTATTAATAAAGCTCCAAACACTCCGGAAATCACACACTCTCTTTATGAGTATTAATGAAGCTCCAAATGCTTGGGGCATTGCGCACTCTTTCTCAATATTAATAAAGCAGTCAACACCCAGGACATCTTGCACCATCTTTCTGAGTACAGGTTGTCGTCAACTAGCGACTGTGATTGGTTCCGACTGACTGGACATGTCGGCCCTTTATTGTATATACAAAATAAATGTACAGCAAAATGATATCATCTTGAAGTCATACCCTTCTGGTTAACCTTTTTATCACCATTTTCTTAGTTCATTATTATAAACCTGCTAAGACCCACCGGGATAAGAATGTATACTGTACTGTGACCAAGGGCTCCCATTGACGACTGTTTTTCTCTAGATTGATCTATCGACTATTTTATCGACTGGTCAGCCAATATAAATGATTCATATTCCTCCCGAAAATCAACTTCACCATTTAACTTAATTTTATTTTGACAACAACAAACTGTGTACCTTTCAGGGCTTTAGATAATGTACGCTGGTTTTTCAGCACTATACGGACATTACTTTCACCTGCAGTTTGACAAGCAGATTAGTATGCCAAAAAATATCAAAGAGATGTTTATTGTGATGCCCAAAAGTGAATAATCTGTATAAATATGGCATTTCCTCATGCTTATTAGGTTGGAGGAGCACACCGCATGGGACACAAGCGATGAGCACTGAAGTCGCGACAAAGGAAGGGACAGATCAGCAGCCACAACATCTTTTAAAAGAGGAGATACTGTAGTAAAACAAGGTTTTGTTTTATTTAGCGTCCATTTTCATTTACGAAAACGAAACTGGAAAGAAAATCAGATTGGAAGGTGACGATCTGGAAGCATTTTATGCTTTTAACAACTAGTAGCACGGCAATTTTCAATCTTTGTAGAACAACAACTTTGTAAACAAAGTGCATGCAATTGTGCGAGACAACACGAGTAATATGAAAATGCAATGGATGCTTTGGGAGTCACTGGCCCGGGCTGTTTTGCACAGTCACTACAGCTTGTGATACACGAGGGGCTGCTATCGCAAGGAGGTTACGCTGTTGCCAGTGGGAGAAAAACTCTGGGCATTTTAAGCAATTGCCACTTGCTGTAAATGTCCCAAAAACACTTAAAACCAGGTGGAACAGTACTAGTTTCTAGTAGGCTAATTAATTTTTTGGCATACATATTTTCATTTGTATTTACTGGTTCAAAAATGTTAATATAGAGTATAAATATAAATGTACATAGATATTTATTATCTTAAAATATCAAAGTAAAAAGAGCTCTTGTATCAGAATCTGTATCGGTATCGGCAGTTGTATGTTGGAATCAGATCGGAACTGACAAAATGTGAATCGGCCCATCTCTATTAATAAATAGCCTCCCCCTCTTTCTGAATATTAATCAAGAGCCAAATGCTTAGGACATCATTCCCCCTCTGTCTGAGTATTAATAAAGAGTCAGACATCACTCCCCCTCTTTCTGAGTATTAATAAAGAGCCAAACGCTCACAGCATCTCACCACCTCTTTCTGAGCCTTAATAAATAGCCAAACACTTAGGGCATCACTCCACCTCTTTCTGAGTATTAATAAAGAGCCGGACATCACTCCCCCTCTTTCTGAGTATTAATAAAGAGCCAAACGCTCACAGCATCTCACCACCTCTTTCTGAGCCTTAATAAATAGCCAAACACTCAGGGCATCACGCCACCACTTTCTGAGTATTAATAAAGAGCCAAACGCTCACAGCATCTCACCACCTCTTTCTGAGCCTTAATAAATAGCCAAACACTCAGGGCATCACTCCCCCTCTCTCTGAGTATTAATAAAGAGCCAAACACTCAACAGCATCTCACCACCACTTTCTGAGCCTTAATAAATAGCCAAACACTCAGGGCATCACTCCACCTCTTTCTGAGTATTAATAAAGAGCCGGACATCACTCCCCCTCTCTCTGAGTATTAATAAAGAGCCAAACGCTCAACAGCATCTCACCACCACTTTCTGAGCCTTAATAAATAGCCAAACACTCAGGGCATCACGCCACCACTTTCTGAGTATTAATAAAGAGCCGGACATCACTCCCCCTCTCTCTGAGTATTAATAAAGAGCCAAACACTCAACAGCATCTCACCACCACTTTCTGAGCCTTAATAAATAGCCAAACACTCAGGGCATCACGCCACCACTTTCTGAGTATTAATACAGAGTCAAATGCTCAGGGCATCACGCACCCTCTTTGAGTCTCTCCCTGGCTTTCTGCCGTATGTGCTGCTTCTCACTGGGGGCCTCTCCATCCCTGGCTGGAGCCTCCTCCTTGGGCGTTTTGGCAGCCCTGTCTTTCCCATCTTCTCCTTTGACATCCGGTGCTTCCTCTGCTGACTCTTTGACCTCCTCCCCTTCCTGCTGCTCCTGCTGAGGTGGTGGAAGCTGCTGCTGCTGCTCCACCTGTTGCTCTGCCTCGCCAACAAACTCCTCCTTGATCCCTTCAGGAGTGTCACCGATTTCAGGTTCCATTTTTGGAGTCCCCAGCTCCACTTTCTGTTCATCCCCCTGACCCTCCTCCTCCTCCTCCTCTTCCACCAGGCTCATGTCCAACTCTCCAGGCTCAGCCTCCAATGCCAGCTCTTCCTCAAGGGGCTGCTCTCCCTGGGGGCCACTCCGCCTGCCAGCCTTGTCTCCTGGCCTTTCGCCACAGGTCCAAGCATTGGCCTCCTGGTTTAGGGAGGTGATGGTATCTAAGATAGACATGGCATCGCTGGCCGTCGACGGAGCAGGTGTGGAAGATTGCCCTGTACATGACAAGGAATTAATGTAATTCATAGGATGGTGCAGGTGTCAACATGCAGTGTTACCCAATCTGCCACACAACCTCACCAGAACAGATTCCATTTTACTAACAAATATCATTCTGTCTACTGCACGAATGCCTCAAAAATGCCAGGCGACCCAAAGAAACCATCCCGTGCTACCTAGAGCCATCAGATGGTGCTCCTGCTTTTCTTCTGGCTGAGCCAAATACACTGGAGACTCATCGGCAGCCTGCCCCGGTGAGAGGAACTCGCGGACAACCTTCTCCACCTGGGGTCTGAAGGTGTGGTGGATTTTGGGATCCACCACTTGGGCCACAATGCGGTCGACTCCTTGCTCAAGCATTCCAGATCTGATAATTGAAGGGAAAAAAATGACAGATCAATGAGGGGTGAGAAAATGTATAAATCATTCCTGACTGATCTCCATAAAAGGAAGTAACCGATAACAACATAGAGAAACAGAGACAGACAGGGCAGTATAGATCAGTTCAAAGAAACAAAAGGCATTATAGATCACTTTAAAGGAACACAGGGAAAAAGATGAGTCTGACAGAGGGAGGGTCACCACGTATCCAGATCCCAGAAACTGTTGGGGCAGAAAGTTTTGGGGGTATCACATGTCTTCTTCCTAAATATTCATAAACACCAGTGACATCACGCACCCTCTTTCTTAGTAATAATAGCAACGATTTTGCTGTTACATATATGTAACACCACGATTAATGCTAAAACACATTTATAGCTCTTAAATAACTGGAAAAAGCAATGTTTTTTTGTTGCATACGCACTGCAAGACCAGCTGTCTGATGTTGTTCCTTAGCTGGTTCTTGTTCAGGTGAGGACTCCATGTGTGGTTGGACAAGTGGTTGGATACAAAGTTATCCACACGTTGCCTTAAATTGAGATAGGCAGGCTGAAAATAAATAGCATCGGTTAAACCATAGCAACTAGACATCAAACAGTTCATAATTACTGGCAAATACTTATCCGCACGTCCTATACTTTCCGAACCAGATAACAACCAGCAAATATACACTCGCTATACACTACACCCATACGTCAAAATGAATGCATTTCAATCAGGGAATAATCATAAATATAACCATATCAAATAACCATAACAAATCATAACCACTGACGCAGCTAACGGTCTAATAAACAACTACATTTATAGAGCGGATATGTTTTCATATACATTATTTTATAGTTTCCCCCCGCTTTTTAATAACAAATTTCATTCATACCTTTGTGTCCACGTCCGCCAGGCAGTCACGCCTGAACTGGTCAAAGAGGCCCTGGGTTTTTAAATGATTCACAATCATAGAGACCAGCTGCGGGTCTCCAGGAGGTAAACCCGCCATTGTAAATCCCAAACGACTAGACTGAAAAAATAAAATAATATGAAAACACGGGAATCATTCAGTTAGCACACCTCCCTTCTCGAGCTATATTTTGATTCTACTCTAACCTCGATGACCCGGAAGTTGAACTTGAGTTACAGGAAGTGTCCCATTTACTGCTTTCGTCGTGCCCGTAACGACGCTCCGCCTACTGGATTTGAGGGGAATTGCTCTGTTTTTCTATGTTTAAAAATAAAAAGTGAATCACAGAAAAATGTTCAGGTTTTTTTATTTTTATTATAACAAATAATGATGTTTCTTATAACAAACAGTGACATTTAGGTAACACGTACAGATTTTTAAAGAGGGTGTACAAGGCATTTTCGCATCTGAGTTCATATTACATTTACACATCTTACCGTCCTCAAATAAACTTGTAAAATAATATCTTCTATTTCTACAGTGACCTTGATTGTTTTGTTCGTGCACAAAGATAACTAATTTAGATAGGCGATCATATAGAAATCAGAGAACACAAGGAATCCCGCCCAACACGGGGAGAACATGCAAAGTACACACAATACAGAGAGTTTTATTAGATTTTTATATTGATTTATCCTCATATCATCATGTATCATGTACTTATATCCATTTTCTATTTGCGTTTAACCTATGTAAATAATGAGATACGATTTCATGTTAATAATTTTACTAAAGCTAATGAACAGTATAAAAGCAACGCTGAGTCTGCCTGGTAATCAGCTGACTGTGCGATTCAAACAAAGTTTGGGTTTGAAACTGTTTACCAGAACTGACCACCAGATGGCGACATTTAGCCAGATAACCCTTATTCTGCAACTGAAACGTGATACCGTGTTGATTGTTGAACGTCAGCCCACACATGGACATTGACACCTATAGCAGAAGTCTCGGCATAGTTTAAATGACAACATTGAGGATCTTCTGTGAATTCGTCCAAGAGAGAACATAGTGGTAATCAGCAATAAGGAGCTACTTAAATGTAGATTTTTTTTAGTGAAAATTTAAATTAACCTTATATATGGAAAATTTTATAAGGAAGCATGATTAATTTAAACCTTGTTTTGTTTGTATATGTTTCAGAGTTTTCCACTCTGTCTCAACAGCATTGAAATACAGGGTAGAGGATAGTACAGTTCTTCAGTTCGTCACAGCCATGTGACAGGAAGCAAACAGGAAACTTCCGGTGACACATAAGCTCATCTATTTTTTATCTGTCTTCTATTGTTCTTCATCATCCTGGGGTTTTACCAGTGGCCTTGTGACAAGTGCAGTGTTAGACCTGTACCTTTGATAAGCTTCAATAAAAAGGGAAGCAAAATTTGTAACCTTCACCCAAAGGTGTGACTAACTGGCTTGTTATGCTGCAGTAGAAAGTTACCCCAGGAGGTATGTCACAGTAGTGTTTTATTTATGTGACACAGTACAGCATATTTAGCTTTACAATCATCACATCATGTAGGGACAATAGAAGGATTATTTCAGTGATGTAGCATAATAATACAGAAAACACCCTGTTTGAGGCGGAGCTGCCTGCTGTTTGTCCCGCCAGACACAACAAAATCTCCACATTGCCTGATTGTCTTTTTAATTTTTTAATTTTTTTTTATTTAAACCTTTATTTTATTTAAACCTAATTTTATACAATACCAAATAATACATAGACAAAAACATTTAGCAGTTTAGAAACAATTGCATGTATCCTTAAATATGTCTTTTAGGTGTTTTTTTAAAAGTAATAACATCTATAAAATTGTTCAGTTTTAGTGATAATTGTAATGAATTCCAGTCAGTTGCGGCTGTAAATTGGAATGATTTACGACCAACAGAGGACCTAAATCTTGGATGCTTCAATTTAATGAGAGAAGACGTACGTGTGTTATATGTAGGTTTAGGTAAAATCTGCAGCAAATCTGTCAAGTAGGGAGGTGCGAAACCAAGAAGTGTTTTATAGATAAAAGAGAACCAATGTATGTCGCGACGAGTCTGCAATGAAGGCAGTTGAGCTGCAGAATAAAGAAGACAGTGGCGTGTGTTAAATGGCGCGTTTGTGACAAATCGAAGAACTGAGTGATAAATTATATCAAGTTTATGTAAAATTCCTTTGCCTGCTGTTCTATAAATAATGTTGTCTCTTGGCAACATGTTTACTACATCATGTTATTTTGTATGCAGAGGGTGGTGATGTTCCAGGCATTCATATTTGTATCATAATCCTGATATGTCACTGAGACCCTGTACAGGATACCTAATTTTGGAAGATCGATGAATAGGCAGGTACTACGCGCTGATTTTCACAGTGTCCTCTTCCAGTCTGTGTGGTTTGATTTGGTGAGTTAAGTAGAGTGGAGTGTCTGAAATGGGAAACAAGGGAAGGTGATTGTTTATTTTTAAAGGATGTCATAGAAATGGGCAGTACTTCTTCGGATATGTATGAATGTGACAGGCATGTGTAGCCTCACAGTTGTAGGGCTATGGATCTGATTCCTGCCCCTGCTGGATAGCAGAGAAGCTGCGCTTCAGGGAGAATAAGTGCATGTGTCCTCTGGCTAAATAAATAGCTGGATAAATTTTTGTAGCAAGTCTACCTTGTGTTTCACAGAAACATGTAAATTGCCTCATCTACAGTGACTGACTCGAAGTTTTGTCATGTCACTGGAATCCGCTCAAAGACCTTTTTATGAACTGGGTGATGTGGCTCAACACGTAAGCAGAACAGTGTTTAACCCAAACTTAACCTTTCCCCCATTTTTTAAATTGACACAGCCATGTGAGCTGTGAGTTTCAGAGCTGAAGGGTCTCCCATCCACCGTCCCCAAACATGAGCTACCTCCTCTCTCTGTGGCATAGTGAAATCAAGTGAAATTCCAACTGCTCTGAAGACCTCGACTTCATATTTGACTGATTTCTCTTTTCAGCCAAAAGCAATACATACATCACCCAGTTGTTTGATGAGATGAGAAGATACTTGTTCCATCGCCTGGAAGAATAAGATGCAGCTTTGATTGCCCGGCATCTGTCAGTGCTGATTTCTGAGCATTTTCCTTTCTGAGGCACTGTGTTGCCGTTCCTGCTGCCAGTGAATGACCTTCCACAGTGCATCGCCAGGACCAGTCTGGGCAAGTACGCTGTCTGCAGTACAAGATAGGTTTAACAAAGGCAGTTATGCTGTCTGCATTGCAAACACCACCCATCTGTATACTTGTTCAATGACATTTTTGAAATTTAATTCGGCTTTAAAAAGAAAGAAAAAAGACAGAGGAATGTAGTCAACAGGGTGTGTGAATCGTAGATGGGGAGCAAAAACAGACAGGCATGTGTGCGGGTTTTACTGACTCTCATGGATGGATCTGGTTTGGCTATAATTTACAGGTCAGTTCTCTGCCATGCAACTGGCGTGAGGACATGAGCAGATAGTGGGGAGTCAGAAGAGGAGCCCAAACAAACAGCTCACACCACCTGAGGCAGCTGACATGGATGCTGCTCTAGTTTCCAGTTCAGAACTGGGTTCATGATGGAGAGCAGAGATAGAACTCTGCACACACACACACACAGGTTTACACACAAATCCACTGACTGCACATTCCTTCCAGAAGAGCCCCTCTCTCTCTCTCTCTCTCTCTCTCTCACACATACAGACAGGCTACCCTAGTTTCTCCACTGGAGAGTGAGGTTCCTGGGTACCATTCATCCTGGTAGCAGAGGGTCTGTCGGTACAATGAACTCGCTGTGCAGCATCTCGGTTCATGAGCGCTTTCTGTCCATCTGCAGAGTGCCTTCAGTCTAATATTCTTAGGCCTCTGCAGCTTAAAATGTCTGTGACCAGTCGAATTATGACACAGCCCACAAAATTAAGATCATCAGTTCATCTGGCAAGAGAAGGAAAATAAAACGTATTGTTTAGCTGAATTCCTCGTAATTCAGCACCATGACAATCCCAGAATGACACAAGTGTAATGTTCCCTGTACACGAAATTAATCTCATCGTCTTGTTACCTGTCCAGTGAACACAGCACTAAACTAGGACTTCAGAGTCGTATCTTTCTTTTTTTTAATCTAAGTATACTTTCAGCGAATTATCTTTTCTTATCTTGCACCAAGTTGCCGTAAATGAGCTGGGTGGCATGGGGGATCTACTGCAGCTTTAAGGGGGGTGTTTCCTCCGTATGCTCCCATAAGAATGAGGAAACGGGACGGCGTCACGACAAAAAGAAAGAGGGAAGGAAAAGGGCGTTAAGGGACCTGCTGGCTCACAGTCCCCGCAGAAGGATTACCGCGCTGTTACAGCCATGGTCGATATCACGCCAGTCCAGAGCGGTAAGTTCTGGATTAACTTTATTACCAATCCGTCTCCAACAACGTTAAACTCGGGGACTGTATTTTCCCCATCCACTGAGTTTAGTAGTTGGATAGAAAAGACGGATATTGCCAGCATTGGTGTTGAAGAGGGTTGCAAAGGACGATTCGATTTAATAAGTTTTAATTTAGTGTCTTTCCACGCTGTTTTTGAACATCTAATCGCTACGGAAGAAGCGGGTGATTTAAGACCAGTAAAGCGCGCCAGTCGCAGTGTGTGAAAGATCTGACTTGCATATTACCTTAGTACTTCTAACATGGATCCGATTTAATCAAAAGTTATAAATTACGACAATGAAGCTTCCAGGTAATAAGTGTAGTTTGGGGCAGGGTTTGTGTGTTTCAGGAGACCTTCTGGTTAATGCTTATGATCTTTTGAATGTTATTTTGATCTGATCGTTTGAAATGTATCGTTCTTTGGCTTCATTGTAGCCAGATCCAGAAGCGAACCTGACACGCGGCGCGAGCCTCTGCCTCCCGTAAACCATAGTGTATCCACCCTTCAATCTCTTCTATGCATTTTGTATCCTCCATAAATTTATGGTCATTTAAGGTTTCTCCATAGCATGCTTATTTTTTTTCCTTCTTTTTAACTAATGATACGTTGAGCACGGTTTTTCCCTTCGGTTTCGGAATGTTGTTAACAGTATACAGCAGCAGTTATTGTGTTAGTGACTGAAGTCCAGCAGGCACTGAAGGTGAAGCACATTGATTAGGTTCCTGTGTAGAGTCTGACAGGGAGTGTACAGGCTCTCTCTGACGGTTACAGCCTAAAGTAGTCCCTGAATGTATAGAATGTACAGACATGCAAGCATCATCACCTGGTGTGAAATTCTTTGCCCCTTTGTTTAATTTGGGTGCTTTGTGGTATAGAAGTGTAATAGATTTTAATGTACATTCCCACTTTAGTGTTAAGGATACAACAGGCAGTCCCTGGAAACCAGATGGAATGCTTCGTTCTTCAGGTCTATGCCTCATCACCACACTTTCTGCTCTCTCCTGCCAGTTTAATTTAGTGTAGAGTTACCTCACTATTCAGGGTAGTGTGTTGATAAGGAAGCCATCTTTGTCTTGTTACAGCTTTGGGAAAGGTCAGTCCTTTTAGGTGAAATATGTGAAGCTTGCTACCTTTCCACATTTATGCATGTGATCTACTTCCAGTGTAGCTTTGAATGAATATTTGTTACACTAAACTAGCTTAATAATAATTAATTAAATTCAGGCCCCTGTTTGTTCACATCACTGTTTGCTGTATCTTATCCAGCTAAATTGTCTGATTGGTTTTCTGTAGTCAATGGAAACTCAGTGAGTGTGTCATTATATTGAGCTGCGTACAGAAACTCAGAGCTGATTGGTAGATTTGCAGCATCACGAACTCACATGACCGTGGATGTTGTCATGATTTACTTCTGTCTCGTGTCTTTTGTTTTCCATCCTTTTTTATTATATTCAGTGTTCTGTGCTCCACCTTGGAAGGATTTTAAACATCCGTCCTCATATTCTCATTCCTGCTGTATGCTGTTGTTTCTCTTTGAAACAGGTTCACACTCTCTGTGTTATTTTTAATTGCAGAGTAATCCTGAGTGACTGGCTGCTGGTTGGTTTAATAAACTTGCAGGTCATCAGCAAACATCTCTCTCTCTCTCTCTCTCTCTCTCTCTCTCTCACACTCACACTCACACTCACACACACACACCCTAACCCAAGGCTGACATTTTTAAGACCATCAAGGTTTGCTGTCTGTACATGATGAGCTTCTGTGATTTCAATGGCTTTTATGTTGCCAGAAAGTGTAGCCTAGTAGATGGATTATTGTGCCAGAGGTGTTGTGAGATTGACAGATGTGCCTGGCACCCATGAAACAAGTTTTATGTCTGGTTTTGATTGTCAGACTGATTTGTGGGCTGCATGTTCACCAGGTTGGGGTCCTGGGTATTTAGCTTTTTGAGGGGCTGTACTTTTTTAATACACAAAAATATCTTTTACCCGTTGAATTATGGGATTAACAGTGTTTATAATGCTGTTGGTAGTTTCAGGTTTTCAGCCATGTTTTGTAAAGGAGCTAAACATTAAAAAAAAAAAAAATGCATGATTGAACAGCGTCCACTGGAGAGGTTGCACTTCTGAAGGGAATCGGTCCATCTGCATTCCCAGTAATTGAAGTCTTGCTATGGGCCTGAACACCCTGGTTGATGACTGAGTTCACATGAAGGACATTCCTTCTCTGATTACTTTGAGACCTAACATGAGGAAAGATGGAAGACTTCGTCTTAGGATTCTGGTGTAAAAAAGGAAGATGGTGAAGATGGGAAATCAGCCTGTGCTGTGCACTGTAAGCTAAGATTAAATTAGAACTCAGAAAACAACGATAAACAAAGTTTTTAAAAAAGTAATAATAACAATGAAGAGAGAGAAGCTTTAATGCCAAACAGATACAAGATCAGAATGGCATGACACAAAATAAAAAAAAATAAAAAAAATAGTATAACATTGTACATTGTCGAGCCCGATAATACAGCTTTTTTTCGAATTCAGCACAAAATTCACGGCCTCGCCGGTGTGATGTCATGAGCTGCCAGTAACAGTTTTTACACCAGTGGAAACCCAAAAATGTTAAATACTGTGCATTTGGTTGTCAGAAAGACTAAAGGTGGAACTAAAGTTAAGCATTTAGTTTTCCATCCTCGGCCTGTTTTAAGTGTTGCATACTGCGAGACTCGCTACTTTTTTTTTCTTCCCATTTAATGTGCATTAAATGCAGTGAGACTCGCTACCTGTTATCCCTGAAATGCGTTCATGGAAAGAGTGAGTATTGTTAAAGAGCGTTTATTATTACCTTGCTTGTACTTACTTACTTTCTGCCTTGTCTTTTACTGATTATTCGATTTAAAGTTATGCAGCAAGACAACGACGTTTGTGCAGTTCGCCGGTTACCGTTTACCTAGCATTACGCGAACAGTGTTTGGCACGTAATGTTAAACTTACCGCTGTAGTTTTCCTATTGATCTAAATATCAACGCAGCTGTTACATAGGTAACATGTTTTAATAGTACTATTGTAGTACTTGTTGTTGTGACATTGTTGCCTGTAACCTGGCTAAATATCGATGTAAGCTTTATTTATGATCCCATAGACCACACACACATACAACACACATGTGCATCTCACATCCCGCACAACCAGCTGTCACCCACTTGTCACCTGCTTTCAGAACTAAAGTTCAATAAATATCAAAGAAGACCTCCAGTCCCTGATTCTCTAACCGGAATCAACTGTTCATGTTGGCCGCTTCAGCCAGTGTAGAAGTGCTAAGCTGCACTGTATTTTGGTCCTTTGAGCCGGATTGAAGCAAGTCAATGCAATATGGACAACGCAGTTAGAGAGGGAAGAGGCCAACGGGCCCCGCAGAGTGAGTCACCCCCCCTTCCCGTCGTGGACTATGAAGCTGGTTACTGCCCTTCTGATGCCCACCCTCCAACAGCTTCTTCCCATGCTGAGAGCAAAGAAGCGGCGCGAGGAACGCCTCCGGTAGCGTATCCAGCTCTAGCTCACGATCCGGAAGGGATCCATACGCTCTTCTGGTTTCTATCCACCTCAAGCCCTCCCTCCTGTCCAGACTGCAATCCTGGAGGAGAATATTAGACAGCGTGAACTTGAGAATCTTCGCCATCAAATGGAGGAGGACTTGCTGGCTGATTTTAAACACCAGCGGCTTCAGGCCCAAGCGAAGGCAGCACAGCAAGCCCAAGAGGAGGCATTCCAGGCCAGAGAAGCCTTAACTAAACGCCTGGAGAGGAGTCGCCGCCTGAAGCAGGCTGAGTCTGACTTAGAACTAGCCAAACTAGTCACCTCCATGCTTATAGCTGACACCAGTACAGCATCTTCTGAAGCCCCATCATCACCAGTGAGTTCTCCGCAACCTTCAGTTCATCTCACTGTCACAGTTACACCGGCTATGTACATGATCCCAGCAAACGGGGGGCAGCGTGAGGCTCAGTGGGCTAAGCCTGTGTGCCTGTAATCAGTAGGTCGCCGGTTCAAACCCAGCCTCAGCATGTCTGTGGGTCCTTGAGCAAGGCCCTTAACCCCCCAGCTCCCTGGGCGCCGCTACGGGTGGCTGCCCTTCGCGGACAACTTACTCTACAAAGAGCAAGTTGAGGGAGGTGTAAAGAGAATTTCCCCATGGGGATCAATAAAGTATCAATTATTATTGTTGTTATTATTAATACTTCTGACAGTGATAATAGGAGACCCAACTCCAACACCACCTATTACGACACAACCAGCCAGGAGCACGAGTGTATCATCTACTGCAGCACGTCCTGCATCTCACAATCCTGTACTAACACCTTCTGTCCCACCGCCCCTAGGGTCATCGGTAGTACCTGTCCCACCGCCCCTAGGGTCATCGGTAGTGCCAGGCCCACCGCCCCTAGGGTCATCGGTAGTACCTGTCCCACCGCCCCTAGGGTCATCGGTAGTGCCAGGCCCACCGCCCCTAGGGTCATCGGTAGTGCCAGGCCCACCGCCCCTAGGGTCATCGGTAGTTCCTGTCCCACCGCCCCTAGGGTCATCGGTAGTGCCAGGCCCACCGGCCCGGACTGTGATGGCAGCATCATTCATAAACCCAGTAACAGTCCTCACTGGCGGCTACAATGCCATCACATGCTGTCCCCTGCATGGCTAATCAAGTACCAAATCGTGCTCTAGTACCAGTATCAGTGCTACCTTCTACAGTGCCATGTTCAGCAGAGCCCTTGGCAGCCCCAGCTGCATCACTGCTCTACCGTGCTCCACCAGCACAGCATCCCATGATTGACGCAATCCCGCCTTATGATGCACAGCCTCTCCCTAATTCAGCATTACGTTGTTACACTGCCCCCAGCAGTTTGTATGTGTGTGTGGTCCCAGGTGAGCAGGTTGGTCGGTTCCTGACTCCAGTCCAGGCCAGTGCTGGGAGCCTCGATTTTTCGATACTCAGCCTTGTACTTTGCGCCTGCTTTTGCCCTTGCTGTGTGTTACTCCTGGTGGTTTCAGTACCGGTTTTGATCCGTCATTGGGGTTAGGAGCTTGGTCAAGCCCTTTTTGGTTTAGTTAACCTCTGTATTTGAAATAGGTGTTCACTGGCCTGTGTGTTTAATTTCACCTGCAGTAGGGGTGTGGCTGCCATTTTTATTTTCTTGTTGGTTGCGGGAGGGTTTTCTTTGCTGTTTATGGGTGGGGAGTTAGGGTAGAGAATTGTCCTTTCTTATTCTAGCTGTTTCCTAGGGAAGCTATGTGTTGACAAAATCAGTGCTTTCTGTTTGTTGTTTTGGCCTGGGTCCACCCTGAAGCTATGACGGTTGACTTTTTTGTGTGTGTGTGTGTGTGTGTGTGTGTGTGTGTGTATAAATAATAATAATAATAATAATAATAATAATTAATAATACATTCTGCATGGTGTCCCTCATTGATCGTGCACTTCTGAAAAGATCCACACTCCTCCACCACCTTATTCATTTATTCGCAATAGCGCTGTGTGGCCCAACCCTAGACTGGGTCGTAACAATTGTGCAGCCTGTTGGGTTCCATCAATTTGTCCAGTGCCCTCACTAGCCATGAACCTGGAGCCCACAGTGTCAGATACCATTCCCCACAGCATTCAGGCATTCCCAGCAACAGTCCCTTCCCGTCCTGGTTTACTACCACAACCCGGAGCAGTGCTGCTAATCGCCTCTGCATATGGCATCCCTAGGCCCACACTGCCAGTGTTTCAGAGCGGAAGTGAGAGCCACTTCGCTGCTCTAAAAATGACACTGGATAATCTGCTAAGCAACCATAGCCATCGTAGTGAGCAATATAAATATCAGGTGTTACTCAGCCACCTGAAGCTGCCCAGTGCTCTTCAGTTAGCAAAGGCCTACATGCATCACCCATACACTGCCACACTTCAGGCACTGCAAGAGAAATATGGCCAACCCAGACAGCTAGTCCAGTCAGAGCTGGACCCCATCCTGAATACCCCAGCATTTAAAATAGGTGATGCAAACACCTTTGACTCCTTCGCTCTGTCTGTTCAATCCTTAATGGGCATGCTGCAGACCCTTGAAGGACAGAGTAGGTATAAACTCATGTGTGGGTCCCATGTTGATAGGGTGCAAGATGCCACCCACTTATCGAGACAGCTTTGTAGAGTACTGCCTAAATTGTGGTATTTTGCAATCAAGCACAGATAGAACCTGCACCCTCCCAGACTTGGCTGACTGGTTGCAAGTGAAATCACAAGCAAAATTAATCTCCAGTCGTACTGCAACCCTATTCCCAACTGACCTTCCTAGGCTGACCAAGAAAGACCGAGGGGTCACTTACCATAAGGAAAGGTCAACCCCAGTACTCCTTACCCTCAAGAAGGAGGCCACTCAAACTGAGCCTGCTCAAAATAAGTGGTCTGACAATAGAGACCACGGTCTCAACTCCCGAGAACTTTAAGAAGCTTAGCATTAATCAGATTGTCACATGGATAAAGGAAGGTAAACGATGCTGGAGGTGTGGCCATAGCCATGCAACCTCAAATGCTAATGCAAGGTCTAAGGAACTATACCTCACTGTGCTGCATGACTCAGTCAGTGACACACCCAATGCAGTCCTGATGGGCAGCTTGCCAACCACAAAGGTCTCGATCTTGATTGTCCAAACCAATCCCAGAGTCATGTTGAAGGTGGTAAAGGTCCTCCTCTACAATGGTAGCCATAGCATGGAGGTTCAGTAAATCTTAGATGATGGATGTACAGCACCTTAAGCTCTTGTGGACCCCTGAGACCCTCCAATTGCAGACGGTCCACCACAACATAAAACAGCTAGAGGGAATGACCGTCTCATTTGAGGTGTCATCACTATCAAGGCCTTCTGAAAAACACCTGATTTCCAATGCCAGCTACACTCCAGCAGAGTTACCACCACCTGAAGGGCCTACCACTGCTTCCAGTGGACCATGTGAAGTTGCTACTACTCATTGGGTCCGACATGCCTCACCTACTCACTGCTATTCAGCCCATTCGGCAAAACTCACTAGGAGGACCCATTGCAATATGCACCCGACTTGGATGGTCACTTCATGGCACAATGCGTCTTATGCAGAACTCAGGTGGTGAGCGACGATGTCTGCATATTACAACTGCTTCACCCAATGCAGAGCTGCTTCAAAATGTATAGCCCTTTGTACAGCAAATTGACACATTGCCATATTGTGAGAAAGCGGTAACCCGATCAAAACTAGACCAGCAAGCTTACACCCTGCCGCAAACAGCCACTGTCAGGGTCAACACAGATGTTGTACAGCGCTACGCAACACCTCTTCTTCGGCACTCGCCAGTTATCATTATTCATGCGCCGACGGAAGTAGTATTGCCCAATCCCTGGGCTTGCACAAGACCCCACAAGGAAACAATCTGGGTATGTAGCCAAGCTGACACCTCAGGAAGCTGGTAAGATGCCTGCACATGGTGCATCTCAATGGCAAGGACAGGATTGTCTTTAACTGTTCCTTCCAGTACCAGGGTCAGTCACTCAATGAGTAATTGCTGCCTGGCCCAACAGGTGTCCTGCTGAGGTTCCGCCAGCACACACAGTTAGTCAGTGGTGAGATACGTATGTTTGACTGGGCAGGCCTTCTGACTGGGCAGGCCTATTGCCTGGTGATCGACCAGTCTTGAGCTTTCTTTGGAGAAACATGCGAAGGGAAGAGGAACCAGCTATCTACGAATGGCAAGTACTTCCTTTCGGAACAACTTGCTGCCCATACTGTGCAATCCACGCCCTCCAACGACAAGTCCAGGATCAAAAGGCCAACATTGCTGGATTGGCTGAAGTCGGCACACAGGCATTCTACAACCCCAAATCAGAAAAAGTTGGGACGGTATGTAAATTAAACTGAAAACAGTACTTAGTTAAATTATCTTTGACCTGTATTACATTGAAAACAATGCAACAGCACATTATTTAATGTGTTCCTCATGAATTTTATTGTTTCTCAAAATAAAATTTTATTGTTTCTCAAAATAAACACGTACCGTATTTTCCACACTATAAGGCGCACTAAAAAGCCTTTGATTTTCTTAAAAAATAACAGTGCGCCTTATAATCCAGTGCGCTTTAAACGTGGATTAATTTCTGTTGTGCATACTGAACTCGAAGCGATTTTGAATGTTTTAGTATGACTTTGGTAAACTGCAAAGCCGCACCACTAGCATTAAGGCTACAGTTATTGTTAATAGGCTGACTTTTGATTTAGCGGTATAAGACTCTTGTTTTTTTACGTGTTAGAGTAGTGAAGACGCTCATAAACGTTTGAACAATGTTGACAGTCATTGTGAACACGTGATGTAAAATAAATTTTGGTTGACTGGCTTATCTGACTGTTTTGTTTTGCTTAAAGCGCCTTAAAGTCCGGTGCGCCTTGTATGTGGAAAAAGTTTGAAAATAGACCACTGATTGACGGTGCGCCTTATAATGCAGTGCGCGTTATAGTGCGGAAAATACGGTATTCCAATTTTAGGGGCTGAAGACACCAAGTGATTAAGTGTTTCAGGTGTAATTTTGTCCCATTCTTCCTGCAAACAAGTCTTAAGGTGGGCAACAGTACGGGGTCTTCGTTGTTGCATTTTGCGCTACAAAATGCGCCACACATTCTCTATTGGAGACCGGTCGGGACTGCAGGCAGGCCAGTCAAGTACCCGAACCCTCTTCCTCCGCAGCCACGACTTTGTAACGTGTGCAGAATGTGGTTTTGCATGGTCTTGTTGAAATATGCATGGGCATCCCTGGAAAAGATGTCTTCTTGAAGGCAACATATTGTGCTCCAAAATCTCTATGTACTTTTCAGCATTAATGGTGCCATTGCAGAAGTGCAAGTTACCTTTGCCATGGGTACCGACACAACCCCATACCATGACGGACCCTGGCTTTTGGACTTGTTGCTGGTAACAGTCTGGATGATCCTTTTCTTCTTTGGTCTGGAGCTCACGGCATCCATTTCTCCCAAAAAATACCTGAAATACTGATTCATCTGACCACAGTACACGTTTCCACTGTGTGATGGTCCATCCCAAATGCCTTCGAGCCCAGAGAAGTCGACGGCGCTTCTGGACACTAACATAGGGCTTCCTTTTGGCACAGTACAGTTTTAACTGGCATTTGTGGATGTAACTACGTATTGTGGTACTTGACAAAGGTTTGCCAAAGTAGTCCTGAGCCCATGTGGTCATATCGCTTATAGACGAATGACGATTCTTGATGCAGTGCCGCCTGAGGGATTGGAGATCACGCTTGTTCAGCTTAGGCTTGCGCCCTTGTTCTTTACGCACTGAAATTCCTCCAGATTCCTTGAATCTTTTAATTATGTGATGCACTGTTGAAGCTGAAATATCCAAATCTCTTCCTATCTTTCTTTGAGGAACATTGTTTTTAAACATTTCAATAATTTTCTCACGTACTTGTTGGCAAACTGGCGATCCTTGGCCCATCTTTGCTCTGTAAGGACTAGACCTTTCTTGGATGCTGCTTTTGTACAAAATCATAATTACAATCACCTGTTGACATCACCTGTTTCAAATCACATCATTATTCAACCAATTTACCTCATTACTAGCCCTAAATTGCTCCTGTCCCAACCTTTTTTGGAATGTGTTGCAGGTCTGAATGACAGGAAAGGATTTATATTTACAAATGAAATGAAGTTGACCAGACAAAACATGAAATATTTTGCGTTCATATTGTCTGGAATGAAATCCAATAAATTTAGAAATCACTACTTTTTTTTTTTTTTTTTATTTGCGTTTTCCTTACTGTTCCAACTTTTTTTGATTTGGGGTTGTATGTTGATAACTGCCTCCGTAGCACATCGGATCCATTTGGACCCAAGGTTGTGGTGGTTCATTTGAGACAGCTTCTGTCAGAGGAAGGTTTCCAAATCGGGCAATGGGCAACAACCTTCAGTCGTAGAACATCTCCCACTGGACGCCAGATCTTCTAGCAGTGAACTGTGGCTGTCACAAGCAGTACTGACCTACAAGAGCCAATGCTTGGTCTACAGTGGAATTGTCTAAATGATATGCTGGGGTACAAACTAGTGCTGTCCCAAACCAATTATTCTTTAAACGATTAATCTAGCAATTATTTTTTTGATAATTCGACTAATCTTACAATAAATTTTTCGATTGATCTGATGATAAATTTATTGATAAGCAATTAATTTCAAGTTAGTCATTTAATATAATTCACCCCCTCCCCCACACACACATCTGAATTTCTCATTAACATCAATAGGATTTCTATGTTAGACTGAAGTTAATAATCACTACAATAGTTATTTCAGTACACAAGTTTGATTTTAATGTTGAAATAGATGCTGAAACATGGAATGATTTCATAACTAGAGTAACATGTTTTTAACACACTAGCAAAGGTAGCTTATAGTTAAGCTAAGTTCAGCGAGCAAGGAATGATTTAGGCTACAGTGTGTAAGAGTAGTTGTCTCAGAATAAGTAAACAAAAAATATAAAACTGCTGAAACGGCGTCATTAACATAACCTACAGATGCCATGGCTCCTCACTTGCAGGAGCAACTCGCAGAACAGAAAATTCGATTTCAGTTAAACCCACTAGCTGCACCACATTTTGGAGGGACCTGGGAGCACAAGGTGAAGTCAGTGAAGGCAGCATTGAAGGTCACCTTGCGAGAGCAGTCAGTCCCCAAACCTGTTCTACGGACTCTTCTCGTTGAGGTTGAGGGCATTTTGAATGCCAAACACCTTGGCTACGTATCAGCCGATGTGGCTGACTTAGAACACTGAACGTGCTCCTCATGGGACATCAAGACTCATCCCTTCCCCAAGCCTTGTATGACAATGAGGACCTGCTGGGAAAACGACATTGGAGGCACAGCTAGGTGTTGGCGGACCACTTCTGGACTTTGTGCCTCTGACACCATCTGCCAGGCCTACAGGATCGCTAGAAGTGGAAGACCGATGGCAGGGAACTCGTTGTGGGGAAGGTGGTCCTCATCATAGATCCACAATTCCCACGCACACCCTGGCCTTTAGGTACAGTGACTCAGACCTTCTGTGGGTCAGATGGTTGGGTGCGTACTGCCACAGTGAAGGTAAGGAATAAGACCTATACATGTCCAGTCATCTGACCGATTCTGCTTCCCTAGTTCAACGATGAGGCAGAGGATGCCCCAGACGGTCTTTCTGCTTGAATGACAATTCTGATGACCGACAATTTGGGGCAGCTGTGTCAGAAAGATTAAAGGTGGAACTAAAGCATTTTAGTTTTCCATCCTCGGCCTGTTTTAAGTGTTGCATACTGCGAGACTCTCTACTTTTTTCTTTCTTCCCATTTAATGTGCATTAAATGCAGTGAGTCTCGCTACCTGTTATCCCTGAAATGTCGTTCATGGAAAGAGTGAGTATTGTTAAAGAGCGTTCATTATTACCTTGCTTGTACTTACTTACTGCCCTGTATTTTACTGATTATTCGATTTAAAGTTATGCAGCAAGACAACGACGCTTGTGCAGTTCGCCGGTTACCGTTTACCTAGCATTACGCGAGCAGTATTTGGCACGTAACGTTAAACTTACCGCTGTAGTTTTCCTATTGATCTAAATATCAACGCAGCTGTTACATAGGTAACATGTTTTAATAGTACTATTGTAGTACTTGTTGTTGTGACATTGTTGCCTGTAACCTGGCTAAATATCGATGTAAGCTTTATTTATGATCCCATAGACCACACACACATACAACACACATGTGCATCTCACATCCCGCACAACCAGCTGTCACCCACTTGTCACCTGCTTTCAGAACTAATTCAGTGTTTCCCCTAGGTTTACAGCTTGGGGGGGGGGGGGGACACGGACACGGACAGGATTCATGGTGTTCATGTGTTTCTTTTCATGACAGCAGTCAATATAACAACTAAACATCAGAACATTTCTTTTTATGACAATTATCCACAAACTGTGCAGCTTTTGTCACTGCAGTGTATCTTTCTGGGCTTCTGGAAGAACATTTCTAGAGCCTCTTGATATGGGAAGTCAGAAACGTCTGGCTCATTTATTGAGATCCGCATGCAGGTTGCAAGATGGTCTCCTTGCAGCCTATTGCTGATGTTTGTCTTGACCTGCAAATACATTAACTGTTAGGCTTTAAAAGTGAGCTGATAGCTTAAAATACTGGTAGTTTAAAGCAGAAAATCCCATTGTGAAACGTATTTATTACCCTGTTCGTGGGTGAGAAGTCCCTCTCACAGTTTACACTGCTGACTGGGTGGTTGACGTGACATATTTTCCGACGCGCTCTCTGTCTGCTGGTGGACGTGTGCTCACCTGTGTGTTGGGGTGGAACTCCGCCATGCGTGATACAGAGAGCAGAGGAGAAATGTAAACAAGCGGCCGTGTAGAGACAAAAAAGACAAGCTGTTGTGTAAATAACATAAGGCTATTTAGTTTGTTTAATAAAAGGATAGACCTGTTCTATAGGAAAGGTAACCTTAAATTACTTCTGTTGTGATCTGGCGCCATAGAAAATAAAATTTAAATAAAATTAACTTGACCTTCAAGGGGGGGGTGGGAGGTGCCGTTGGGGGGGTGAGGCACCCCCCCTAATATAATGGTAGGGGAAACTCTGTAATTGAAGTTCAGTAAATATAAAATATAATCAGTCCCTGATTCTCTAGCCTGAATCAACTGTTCATGTTGGCCGCTTCAGCCAGTGTTCATGTGAAATGTAGAAGTGCTAAGCTACATGTATATAAGTACCAAATGTAGAAGTGCTAAGCTACACTGGTATACAAGTACCAAATGTAGAAGTGCTAAGCTACATGTATATAAGTACCAAATGTAGAAGTGCTAAGCTACACTGGTATATAAGTACCAAAAGTATGGTACCTGCTGCAGCGGAAAAACGCCCTTTGTGAAGCGGACATACCACTGACTCTATATGCTCTCTTTCAGCAACTAAGACACCAGAGAAGGATTCGGGCTCCAATGGTCATGCGCAGTACATCGCCTTGTCCCTGGTGCCCGTGTTCTTCCTGCTCGGCCTTCTGGGAGTGCTCATCTGCCACATCCTGAAGCGTAAAGGTTACCGCTGCACCACTGAGGCCGAAGATAACGAGGCGCTGGAAGACGCAGAGAAGGACCCCGAGTGTGTCGCAGGTGAGTGCTACGCCTCTGTCCTTGGGTGGCTGACACTGCACAAAATACATTTTATGGTCAGAACATGTACGAAGATCTTATTTTTGATGTTTACAGTGAGAGATTCAATTCTGACATGTTGCCCAATGACCGATTGAGTAATCATATCTGCATAACCAGACTCTGGTTGGCAAGGGCGTAACTTTGGCTGGAACATTGAGGGGGTCGAGGTCTCCACCCATTACTGGGGAAACATGATTATTGGGGGGGTTATATTGGCTGGATCTGATTATTGAGGGGGTCATGACCCCCCTAACCCCCCTGGAAATTACACCCATGATGGTTGGTATAATTATAGTATTTGCAGATTTGGGTATTTTGTTTCCTCTGTTTTGCATGCATCACCTCGGTCCCCTAAAATAACTGTGTGCAGGTGGGATCTTAGCTGCATCTTCCTGCTGTAACGATGTAGCAGGGGCCACAACAGGTGGTCAGCCGAGTTCAGCTGCTGACCGCAATACCAAGGGTCAGAATACCGCATGTTTGCTGCTCTATGCTAATGGTATTATGCAGGGCTGCCTTTGCTGCCCTGTGTTAATGGTATTGTGCAGATATAACATCGTTGTCACACACTGTAAAGAACCTCCAAACAACATGCATGTTTCCTGTAAGTGTTTCACGTCGCCTATCACAGCCTAGGGAAGGTGACTGGTGGGGAACATAACTGTGGTTGGAAACTGATTTGGGGCCAAGAGGTGGTCGGTATTCCAAAAATGTCATGTCATATATTTTTAGCTTATAATAATGGTCCACATGATTAATTAACATTACTGCATACATTCCACAACAAACATGATGTATATTGTGGCGTCATTTAAAAAAGCTAAATTGAGATAAAGTGAGACGGATAATTGACAAAGAAGTGAGATATGCAGACAGCGCTGACATGTTATACGGACTGAAATTGCTTTGTTTCACTTCACTGTTTGTGTCGGAGTACTGACACAACCTCAGAACACACGGCCCTTGCGTGATTGGAACTTACCGGTTTGTTCTGTGGTTATAACACCGTTAAGTATTGCGCTTGTAACTGGGCATTCACTGGAAGCTCAGCTTAGCCGCATATATGCCTAGTCATGTATTGGCGCCTTTCCACTGGCATACAGGAACCGGCCCGTACCCGAGCCATACTGCGGAGAGAGACTAGTTACAGCGTGGTTCCGGCTTGTTTTGAGTTTCCACTGCGGAAGGGTCCGGTGGATAAAGGCTGGGTTGCTGGATGTGGAGAGTGACTGTGACATAAAACCAAAGAGATGCTTATTTATTAATATATAGTACATCATGACGTGTGATAGAACTTGTATGAATAAAATATGAGTTTCGGAAATGCATCAATACAGTACATATGCGATACTAATACTGCATAATATATGGAATATGCCCTTTTTCCAGGTAATCCATGCATAGAACACCGGTATCTTCATGCATTTCGACTAATCAGATAGTGGTGATGCAACCAGCTCAGTTTGGTCACACTTACAGCCCTGCCAGGGCCATGCCAACGTGGTCACAGCTTGGTTCTTGGTGCCATATGTTTGTAATGTGCTATTTGCTTTACTTGTTCTTCGCTTCATAAAAATGGCCACATTAGACTGCTTGCCGATTGCTGGTCAGCACTGATCTGGGTGAAAATCGACCATTTCTGGACACTAGCTGATTGTACCATGCAGCATTGAAAGGCCCATCTGTACCGAGGGACCTTCTGATTATAACCACTGCTGGAAATGTCCTGCTGAAGTTTTTTTAATTAGTTTTTGAAAATCACTGAAGTATATTTCCCCCCCTAATCTTCTATATTTCAGGGATTTGGACATAAAACAAAATTCTGACTTGCTCCCACAACCTTTAAAGGCTCTGTCGTGGGAATGGTGTGGTTGATCCGAGTGAAATTCACACCTTTATATCCCTTTTTTGTTTTAAATCAAAGGCAGAGTAACCGATATCTTCCAGGGGGTGTGGGAAAGCCTTCCAGGTCCTGCACCATTCCTGCAGTGCTGTTCTCCCAGCCTTGTGAAAGTCGGATTCAGGGCCGGTCAGTCCTGTAGGTTCCACCAGGGGTTCCCATTTCAGGGGAGGGGGGGGGGGGGGGGTCTGGCAGTTTCACTTTGCCTCGGATGGGGGTGCTGGCACTGATGCTCGCCTAGGGGGGATTTCTGCTTTTGTGAGGAGTGGGCCACATATCCTACCTGATGTGCTCTTCCACAAATGTCGTGGTCTTTGTGTTAACCAGTACTGGATTTGAATCGTGCGGCAGCACTGGTTTGCAGTTAACAGGCCAGGAGAGCCAATTCCTGCTCCTATCTGTTAGCCTGCAGCGGGAATGTTGAAAATGGAAGTAATTTGTGTCGAGTAATTCAAGGAACTTTGAAAGCACACTTCAGTGCCTCTAACTAGCTTAGGCTTGTTGGAAATGAGTATCTTACATTTAATGTGATACAATAAGCCATCTGGGGTGGCAGGAGGATAAGGGTTTTATTTCTTTGTGTCCGTTTCGCTTTAGGTTGGAGGTAATAAAGAGCACTGAAGATGGGAAAGTATGGGTTAGTAATTAATAAATTATTAGTACGAGTGCTATCTTGATGAATGAAGTCTAGTGAGGCCTACTGATTGGTTAGGGATAGTACTTACAGACAGAAGGGGATAAAGATTCCAGCTTAATGTTTCAGTCTGGAACGTTTCATTGGTTTGTCTTTCTGTGGTGCCAGAAAATGGTCTGATTATGTTAAACCTGCCTGGTCCGCCTGCTTCCGCTGGGCCTGTGGGCAAAAGTGAAAATCTCTGCAAGGTAAAACTAAATATTTAGAGAAGCTGTTGGAGGAACAGTTTTCCCCAATTTGAACTATATTTTGTCTGTTACTTGACTTGGCATTTCCTGTTAAGTAATTCATGTGGGGGGTGGGGTGGTGGGGCAGGGTGGGGTTTATGAATTATTGTGTTAGGATGCTGTGCCTGTGATTGGTAGGTCACTGTTAGGCAGAGTGATGTCACTGTCACCCGCCTGAGCGAAGCCCTTTACCCCCAGCTGACCTTGCTTTCGGAAAAATGTATGTCACGTTGGATAAAAGCAATTGCTAAATAAAAATGTACAAAAAGCTCTCGTTCCTACTATACATCAGTTGTTTTACCTAATCTGCTGTGGCAAAGCAGCCATTGGTCGACGCGGAGAGGAAGGACATCGCCGTGAACTGCCGGACACGCACAGTTCTCTGGTTTGGGCCGGCTCATTCTTACAGGCGATTGAGTTTGTACTCTGTCTCTAGGGCTCACTGTGAGATGAGAGGACTTCGTCTGTGCACTCTGTAATCGTATTTGTTATGTATATTGTATTAATGGATCTACTTTTTTGTGGTGTGTATATATACGCATACGCACACATACTGGTTAACAGTATATGTAGATATACATGTATATATACACCACAAAAAAGTAGATCCATTAATACAAGTATTCTGTCTTTTAGCAATCAATTCAGAACTTTAGTCAAACAGGCTGAAGTTTTCAGTGAATGAAGATGCTGCTTCTGTTCCACGTAGAGGAGAGCGAGTGACACAAGGGGGGAGGATTTCGGTCTAGCGGGAAAATGCCCACTGCACTGGATGGCCAGTCATGGCCTGGTGACACCCACTATGATGTCATTACAGGTGCCCCATATCATTCGCCAAAATGACAGCGTCTGCAGTACCAGGACAGTGGTGAAATGGGCCAGATTTCTCTTCTGTGTGCGAGCATAGAAGGTTGAGCTTTGCTTTGGTGAGGAATGTTTGCTGCCTCTACCTATCAGAACTGGGAGATCTGTGGTTTGTTTATCTGCAGTACATCGTTTGCTTCTGCCTTCTGTTCTGCGGTTTGCATTCTTGTGAATATTTATGGTGAGATTATGAATATTTTACCTTGATAGTTGGCTGCATTGTGGTGTTTTGAGCTGTGGGTACTGTTGGGGTGGGGGGGAAGTTCTGTTAGATGGGAGGGGGCTCTTAGAAGCTCTGGTCTTGGCGGCAGCATCAGACCCACAGGCAGTGTGGCGTGTTTGGAGTTCAGGAGAGGCGTCTGTCTGGCACTGAGTTGGGGTCCGGAAACATGGCCGGCTTCTGAGGAGAAAGGCAACCGCCGTTTGTGTGCTTCGGGTCGTGAAGTACAGATGTTCTCAGTCAAAAGTCTGGACTAAATGGTCCTTTTTAGACCCCTGGTAATTCTCACTGGTAAAACAGGGTATAGGTGTTCATGGAATTGAAATGAATGTGATAATTTTGCTGGATACGCGCCGGAAAGATGCATTGTGACGTCTAGTAACCATCACATGTCCCATATTACATATTTAGACTCCTCTCACTACTACTACGTAGTGACATTAAGAATGCACCCTGGTTAAATGGTGCAAAGAGAAACCGCTGAGTGAGCAGGCAGTGCCTCCATTTAATGCCCATTTAGGCAGGAAGAACTTTAACCTTTTAGGAAAATTACTTGAATGTAAGAAATTCTATTCATTCTTTTTCAAAGCTCTGAATTGTACTAATAGGCTTGTGAAGTGGGGAATTTGTAGAATGTGTAGAGTTCATGACTGCTGGTTGGCTGGGCCTCCTGTAGGCTCCTCTTCTCTAGGAATGAGTTGGTGGCTGACTTGTGGGCGTGGCCTCTGTGAGGTCCCTGTTTTCAGTGTGGGTGGAGCTTCAGGAGAACATTCTCAGCCCAGGGGCAGAACAAGGTGTACATTGTCTGCAGGCGGTTGAATCCGGGAGTGACTGCACCTCGCTACTGAGGTTCAGCGAGGGTGTGAGTCTTCCGCAGCATTAGGAGCTTTGCATCATGCCAGCTTGAAGACTTTCTCCCAGATATTCTTTTCCATGTTGAAGGAATTTTGTCTATTACTTTAAGCATACATTTCTTTCCAGGAACGGACCCTGTTAGAAACTGTGGTCTTCTCACAGAGACTATAAGAAAATGATCTTTTCAGACCAAGTGTGATATGAACACATATGTGATGTTTTCTATTCTTCTCAGGAAAACTACTTTTTCAAAGATTTCTCTGTCCTGTGTAGGAAATGTGGGTGTGGGATTTCCCCTTGAGCCCATTTTGTGAACGGCTGGCAGAGGTCAGGACAGGAACCGGCTCCCCCTACTGGCTGAGGTGTAGGAAGATCCTGCAGTGTGAAGCAGCAGAGTGTGGCCTGGCCCCTGGGATTTCCTGAATCATGTTCCCTCACTGGCGTGAATGTGAGACGCGTGGAGGAGGAGCCACAGGCATGATGATGTTCCCTGACGCACGTGAACGTCCCGAACCAGCTGTGCTGGCAGATCAGAGATCTCACTATTAGGAGTGAGAATTTGGGAGCACAATTTGGAGATGATGATGATGATGATGTTGCAGCGAGTGGCCACCAGCAGCGGGTGCCACTGATCTAGCTGGAGCATCCACCACATTAGTGACAGGTTTGACTCGTTGGAGGACAGACCAGTGGGAACAGGACAGGTGCTATGAGAGCGTCCACAGAGTTTCAGTGTTGCTTTTCCGTGGAAAGCCATGAAGATCTGTATGGTCGTTAGAATGGGTTCCGGCTCTCTGTCCTCATTTAGGAAGAATTTTGTGTTTTCTGCTGTCTCTTCTGTGAGGGAGTCCTGTAGCGAATCAAAGTGTGGCTCTCTGTGGAGGAGATGTCCGTATCTAGGGAGGCTATTATTTTTATAAGTATTATAATTTCATTACGAAAAAGTAACTGCAGAAACCAAAAGTCTCCTTTGCTGGTAGGCGTGTTAACCTGAAACTTACACAACGCTTTTTCTTGTCACGTGCGTTTGGAGGAACTTGGTGAAATTCTTCTGCTACAGCTGCTGGGCAGTAGGGGACAATGGGACAACCTGTGCAATACAGGACAAAACCATGCAATATAAGCATGAGTAAACAAAACTATAATGGATATGTGTAATGGGACCACAGTTCAGAAAATAAACAAGGTGAAGGTGGAATATAAACAATGGCATCATAATGCAGTGGGGGGTAGATGCAGGCCAATGGCGGCTTGGGGTGAGAAGAGTGTGTGAGCTGGGCGGCTGGCGTCCCCAGGGAGGGCCTCGGGCCCCTTCTGTCTGACTTCATCTAGGAACTGAAAAAGTTTGTACTGCAGTTCCTGCTTGAGTTCCCCCGCCAATCACTTGGGCATCTTTAATATGATTTTGCAATGGAATGCTGTTGGGTAAGCCTTTAAATGCCGGTTGTGAAATCCATGCTGCTTAATGACCAGAGAGCTCTTGTTTGTCCTCTTCCCTCAGAGCTGAACGACACCTTCAGTGACGCCAACAATGACACGTTGGGCCGGATCGTTCATTGTATCATGAAGAATGAAGGTAAGGGGAGCTGAGCGTCGCACTGGGGATTCTGGCACCTATCGGTAGTGCTGTCAGCCTTCTGGCCTGGGATTGGATCTGTGGTTCTCAATCCTGTTCATGGTGCCCTCCTGCCAGAATGTTTTCATTCCAACCCTACCAAAATCAGGCTCATATGGTCCTTAATAGGCTAATAATGAATGTGGCAGGTTAAAAGCAGTGTGGGTTGGAATGAAGACATTGGGGGGGGGGGGGGGCACCAGAAGCAGGATCGAGACGCATTGCACTAGGTCCCTCCACAGGCTCAGCTGGTGTGCGTGAGAAGGGCATCGCTGGGCCCCAAGGCTGCAGGGAGCAGTGATGTATTGGTAAAGACATGGACTCGTTCTGCTGAAAAATTCCCCCGCTTTACTGTGTTTGCTGATAGGTATAATCCGGGTTCACCGGACTGGCCCGGGGCAGGGGTACTGCTGGTTCTCGCTTTTGATGTCTCTAAGATAAGAGCAGGTTGTTCGGGGTGATGGTAGCCAAGGTCCTCACAGAGCCATTGCTAGGTCTGTCTGTAAGAGTCGGGCTGTTGCCATGGTGACTTGGTGTCTAGAGTGCAATTTAATATTTAGACTGGGGGTAATTAGCCAGCACAGGGCTTTGCCTCCTAAGGTTCACTTCTACTTGGATTTCATATTCAAATTGTTGAATGAAAATATTACTTAATGTTGTCACTAAACGCTGTTTGCATTTTTTTTTTGTTCTTCCAAGCTAACTCTGATGCTCTGACCGCTATGGTGGCTGAACACAGTGCTGAAGGTGATAGGTAAGATGGCTACAAGGTGTTTTCTTAAGCTGTGCACACAAACACAACCAAAGTAACATTAAATGTGCGGTGGACCATCAGGAAATGATTTGCTGGTACTCCACTAGGGGGCAGGAGTGCACTCGAGATTCTTGGGTTGTTTACTGCTAATATTGCGATGTAGGAGATGCCGTTGGCTTATGATGACATGCTATAGTGACATAGTAAGATACTGTCTTATAAAAGTTTTTAATTTTATTGTTGAGCTTCTTTTATAAGACATTTTAACACTCTCTAGCCTAACTTCTCTACCATTCCTGTATGTAAACTGTTGCAAGCCAAGAGAACATTACAGCATGGTGTGCCACTCTGGGGCATGGGGGGGTGGGGCAAAGCTCAGTAACCATGGATACAGACTAGGGTCAGTGGTTCTCTTGGCCCCGCCTGCCCCCACTGCGCACTGCGGTATCAGGGGCTCTCAGCATAGGCGTGATGTTCTGTGTTTGGCCCATAGTCTTAGGGTCTTGCCCTGTGGGACCAGGGGGGGATGCAGACTGGAGCACGTTCAGCTACCCCTGGAGGCTTTAAACCTGATTAACAGAATGGAGAAGTGTGAACGTGTAATTTTTCGATTACCACACAATCACTAACTAGTAGAGTTAATATGCCTGATAGGATCATCTGAAATCTGGATCCTACCCGGGATGTAACCATGACAACCTTGCCTCACTGTTCAACAGGCCGACTACCCCAACCACTCCTGTGTCACCTAACGAGGCAAATACGCCACTATCCCCGGGGGCACCACCGGGGGCACCCAAGCACACCTGCAGCCACCTGCACACGGTGGGAGGAGTGGCCGGTCAGAAGAGCATCTGTAGCCGCTGTAACCAGAAGAAGTGGCCCCTGGTGAGGAGGCCAAGCCGGAGCCGTCCCTCGGGTCAGGTGACCGTGCTGTCGGTGGGCAGGTAAGAGCAGCGTCCCCTGGAGGTTGGACTGGAGTGGCACTGGGGAGACCGGGAGTCGGAGTTGACCTGTTTGTGACATCACAGTAATGGGCAGGGTTCCACAAGTGTAATCGTGGGGTTTAGTTTGAGGCTGACACTCTGCACCCTCCTGGATGTTAGTCATTTTTTTTGTCTTAAACCTGGTCTGACCAACTGATTTGCGTTTTTAATGCCTGTGTGATATTTTGCCTCTTTATCTCCTGTTGGTCACACGGTCCTCCACTGAAACCGGCAGTCTCTGTCATCTGATTCTGTTGCTGTTTATATGTATGTGCTCCATCCTTCTTCCTGTTTTTGTAGGATATCTGAAGCAAGTATTTTAACATTTAGGTTTAGTGAGAGGGTTAGGGTCACTCTAGCTTGAGTTTTTGGAAAATTATTTTAATTAATGTTTCGAAACAAGTTTGTGAACTACTTGGAGTGGTGTGTGTGTGTGTGTGTGTGTGTGTGTGTGTAAGTGTGATGAGCATACCTGTCAAGCTTTGGATTTGAAAATAAGGGAAATTTTCCGGCAGCCACCCCACCACCCCAACCAAGCTCCAGTATCCCTTACATTTTAAGACAGGTGTACAAGAAATCTAAAATAACCACTTGACATTTACATTTTATTTTCATTACACATTTTCTTTTAATTCCTCATGTTCACTTGTGGCTCTCTGGCATTCACTAATGACTTATTATACAGATTTGTTGCAGACTTTGTATCCTTGTTGAAGTCGTCACAGAAGGTGAAAGTAACATTGTTTTTAGCACACAGTATTGCCATTTTAACCTCCGCATTTATGACCTGGTTAATGTTGTGAATGACCTGCAGACTACAGCAGGTGGCAGTTCTCGCGAGGCTACTGACAGTTCAGTTTGGAGAGGCAGAGGATTTTTTTTTTTTTAATGACATTAAAATATGGGAGATTTACGGGAAAATACTAATACGGGAGGACTGCGGGAAAGAGGGGTAAAATACGGTAGTTTCCCGGCCAAAACGGGAGACTTGACAGCTATGGTGATGAGCCTTTGAAATGATTCCGGTGCAGGAGAAAACTCTCTGTGTAAATTTGTACCTCTGATGGGATACTTCAGTCCAGAAATGGAAACATCCCCATCCAGGCAGTGCCCTTGATGTTTCACACCAAGCACTCTTCAGTTAAGGCGTTACGTTTGTCTTGGCGTAGACACAGCTGACGAATGGTTGGCAAACACTCCTTCTAATCTTAAATGGGCTTCTGCATTTAAACCTGCTCCTCCGGGTGCTCAATATCACCCACATTCTTCTCAGGTTCCGAGTGACAAAATGTGACCCCAAAAGCACTCGGGAGAGGAGGTCCCTCCGCACAAGTGACCCGAATGGCTCCGTGCCGTCCTCTCCCACTGAGCCGAAGAGCAGAACCCCCTCAGAGTCACAGGTGAGTGCAATGTAGGATTGGAAGGCTTGTATGTAGCTGGTGTGACGTAACTGGGCTGTGGCCTTGTCAGCTTATTAGGGGCTTTTATGTCATCTTACCATGAAGTTTGTTTTCTTACATTTTCTTACAGGAAAAACAAGACAAAGGACCGATTTAAGGGTAAGCTTCTCCTTTACTGATGAAGCGCTGTAAATGATATGCTATTATACAGCTAGGTCTAAGGCTAAAATGCATAAATTGACGTTATAGAATTAGGCTAGATTTATTTGAGACTTTAATGCTGAAATTCCTCCCACAGAACCAGGAGGATCCCTGAAGAAGGATCTGGGGGCCTCACCCCCCTGTCCCCCATGGAGAGGTGCTACAGTCATTTATGTACTTTAATCCAAGAATCAGGCAGATGCGGTGGGGGGAGGCTCACTGGAGACCTGAGCAGCTTCTCCCACAATGGCGCTGATTCGCAGGGGGTCCGTGGACGGTAGTGACCTTGATCCCAGGCTGCCACCTCCGCTAAACCTTCACCCCCCCCCCCCATGCCCCAAGTGTGGGCGGAGCCACAGACCAGCGAGTGGAGGGTCATGTTACCCCACGTTGGCCTCAAACAGCTGCTGCACAGCTGAAAACACGGAAAAGTATTAGAGAGGAAGAAGAGGGAGAGGAAGGCATCAGTGATATCATGTCATCGTGTCATTACCAGAAGCGGGTTTGTGTGAACGTTCTTTAAAATCCAGCGATACAGTTACAAGGAACAATGTGGGTCACACTGCATGTCCATCTAACCTATAATCACTGCAATTAAATTGTTGAGAAAGCACACATTTAAAAATTTATTTTTTTAACTGAGCACAGATTCTCTGAACACTGTACTATGTATTGGTTTACAAATGCTTAGTAATGACACCTTGTGTGCGTGTGAAGCCATTTCCTTGGTTTCTGCATGCTTGGCCTTGCCCTTAACTCGCTAAAGGCAATAGAAAAAATCCACATCCCCACTGCGTATACAGCTTGCAGCCACACCAAAGAACTCTGCTCAGGGGGATTCCATACTGCAACTCCTTTGTTGTCGATCTGTCTTTTTGGCCCTCTATGGCTTCCATAGTTCATTAGTTTATCATTATTCAATAAAATGAAAAGTTTTTAATTTTTTTTTTTTTTTTTTTTTTTTTTTTTTTTTTTTTTACTGTGGGGTTGGTGTGTTAAACCTCAGATCATGCACTGACAACTAACTTAATGAAAGGCTATTTAGTACTGCTTTTAAGGATGCAATGCAAATGCAAGCACTGAGTTAAGCTAGTGACCCTGCTGTCATAAATGATGCTGTCTGGATTCTGTGTGTATTTTGGCGTTAGCCGGGCGGATGTGTCTGTTGGGGTGGGCACGCCTCACACCCCGTTTGAGCTTTACTACAGTTTTAGAACCTGTATTTGAGATTTGGTTTTATGAAATCATGAAAACCAATATTTGATACTAAAAAATTTTTAAATGGAAGGTTCCAGATGTTTGGTGATTTTCTTTGCACTTGCATTTTAGTTTCTTTGCAATCTACTCAGATGCAGTAAATTGCACTGAGGTGGGGGACTTGCTTTTATTTGTAAATTATCTGTAAAAATTTTCCAGGCTACAAGAATACTACCTGTTTTGTTGCGGTCCAACTGAATAAAGCAAAAATTTTATGTGCTTTGTGGGAAAACATTTTATACAGCCACCCAGTTAAAGTCCCCAAATTATAAAAAAGATTATCAATACATTTTGTTTAGATGTTAAATGTATTCAGTGGTATTAGGAAGGTCAATGTGTTGTAGGTAAAGTTGTAAATAAAAAATCATAATCTTCATGTAAGGTGGCATCTGCTGAGCTTCTGTGGAAAAAGCCTTTACACATTAAACAACTACTGGCCCCTTGGTCTGCAGAGCTTCGACTCTTCTGAGAACATGAACGGATTCCACATTTCGAGTTATTTGGTGAGTGAGGGCAGCCTTCTGACGTATGCTTCAGTACTGATTTGACTAAGGGCTTAAATCCTGCCTTTTAGCCTTTCTGTGACTGCATTTTTGGCCAGCTGGGTCTGTGCAACTGTATTCTGTTTGTGATACAGGTAGTATCTGGTAGTTGCCCAGGTATTTGTGGACATCCTATATTTTGGATTTCAATAATTAACTGAAAATGTGTATGTACATTAGGAAATGTGAGTTTGGTGTTAAGTAGGCATTATGACCAGGTATAACATACAAATGATATTGGTGCATATCAACATGTCTCATCCTGTCTGAAGTTAGCTGCTGAGAACAATGCTGCCATCTGCAGGAAGATGTGGCAATATGTCAGACACCTGGGTGCAAGGAGTTTAACAGGTGCCACCTTGTGGCCAGATTGTATACAAAAGGATTTCCTAGAATTAACAGCAAACGAATAAGTACAACCCCATTTGTATATTGCGTCACATTACGGTAAAAAGTCTTTCTGCAAATATTAACTTGCTTTGGTTCAGGTCTTTCTGTGTTTGTACACCGGTGAAGCACGTTTTCATGCTTTACATTCTACCATTGTTTGCATTCTACCTGTTGGCTTGCAGGATTTTGTGGTCAGATGAGTAATTAGCACAAACAGACATGCGACTACGTGCTATAAGAACGTAAGAAATTTACAAACGAGAGGAGGCCATTCGGCCCATCATGCTTGTTTGGGGAGAACTTAACTAATAGTTGTTAAAATCTTATCTAGCTCTGATTTAAAGGAACCTAGGGTTTTAGCCTGCACTACTTGAACAGGAAGACCATTCTCTACTCTAACTACATGCTGTGTAAAGAAGTGCTTCCTTAAATTCATTTTTAAATGTTCTCCCACTAATTTCCACTTACGGCCACGAGTTCTAGTATTTAAACTAATATTGAAATAGCCATTTGGCTGAACAACATCCAGACCCGTTAGAATCTTGTAGACCTGGATCATGTCCCCCCTTAGTCTCCTTTGCTCGAGGCTGAACAGATTCAGCTCAGCTAACCTCTCCTCATAAGACATTCCTCTAAGGCCAGGAATCATTCTCGTAGCCCTCCATTGCACCTTTTCTAAGGCAGCAATGTCCTTCTTAAGGTATGGTGACCAAACCTGCATACGATATTCTAGGTGGGGTCTTACCAAGGAATTATATAATCGTAGCATCACCCCACTTGACTTAAACTCCACACACCTAGAGATGTAACCCAACATCCCATTGGCTATTAGTCTGCTTATGAAATACAACCAGATAAAAATGGCAAGATTTTATTAAGATGTACAGTAAATCTGCACATTCATTTATATTGCTTAAAGGTATGGTGCAGGTTAGACAGGACAGAAATGGATGCGTATCACTTAAACACTGTACAACACCTTTTTGGCCGAATAAAGGTATGAAATCAGTGCTTTTCTGTTTTGACAGTTTTGTGTGTTTGTGTGAAAGTCTGGAAGAATGTCTATGCTGGTTGATGACCCCTTAATGCTTTGTTACAGTAAACACTCCAGGCTCTCTGACAGGTGACATTCAAGTAAAGCTTCTGGCCTTGTTTCTATTCACACACCATCTAGGTCTTTGCAGTGGGGGATATTTGCAATTTTACCCCTGGGGGGGGGGGGGGGGGATTTTTGAAACTGTTCAAAAGCCTCTTTCACCTTGAAGGGAGGATGGCTGTCCACTTCAGCTCCCCAAAGGATTTCCTCTTGTGCCTTGGTGTCACCTACCAGAAGTTCTGCTCATCAACCTAGAGATGGGCCACGGTCACGGGAACCGGCAACCTGATCTCTCCATTTCGAGTGACGGGTTTCCAGGAATGTTAAATGACCTCAGTGGTCACTGCCAGATTTTCCTACCATGACAACTAGACGTGGGTACCCCCGTTCAACTTAGCTAAAGAATAACAAAAAAACATGATGAAATGGTTTTAAAACACTGTTAATCATCCATAATTATACCACCAATGGAGAACAGATATTAAAGATAAACTTGGTCATAATGTAATAACCAGCACAATTATTTTCTTAGGTAGTGTTCTCTCCTGACCATAACACTAGTAACCTAAAAAGTTTAAGCCCACAGATACATATTAAACGACGTACTGAAAGCATCTCTTTAAAATGAGTAATTTGGCCTAGGGACAAGTAAAAGGTGCTTCCTTTTACTTACGCTTAATAATTACTTACTGGTTAGTCAGGCGTCCACACAGGACATCTTTACGCAGGAGTCACTGAAATCACTATCACTGCAGCGTCCAAACTGATCATTCTTTTATTTCTTTAACAAAAGTAGTACACAATGAAGAACTTTGTAAATATAACACTTCTTTAAGTGTATTTGATAAAGATGAACTGCATTAAAGAACGCAGTTCATATAGCGCTCTGGCACGTAGTTCATGGGGAAGTTTACAAACAGCCGTGACCATCCATAGTGGCTTAATCCCTGGAAAATAAACCAGGTTTTGCTGTAATATAATTACTGCTCACATTTTTCCCTAATAATGATGGATGAGATATATATTTGTTGCCTCCAGTGAAAATTCCCACAATGCACCTCGTAGTTCCTGACTCCACAGATTGCAGAGGAAAGAGGAGATGCTAGAGGTTTAACTCCCTCCTTTCACCGAAATGATTAAACTGCTCCTTTGCATATTTTAATCCTTATTTCTCCATTTTTGAATTTTACCTTGAGGCAAAAATTGAAAAATTCATAACATGTTTAATACCTTTTCAAAAACACAAACCTGGATAACAGAAGAATTTTATCCTGTACACATTCAGAAACTGACATATTTCATAATATGTTTTTAAAGAGTTTTCAATATTTTGCAAATTATATTGCAACACACACATTAAGATTCATTTAATGAAAGAAGATTCATTACTGAACAGACCCTGCACATAATAACCGAAAATAGCTGCCGAACAAAGATTTTCCATCCAGGCAGAATCCCATCATCGGAATTGAGTTTTTCTTGCTTCTGTCCTTTTATGGTTTGAAGCTTGCCATAGGTGACATCACAGTTAGTACGATCCAGCTCTGTGCTGCATTATCTGATGAGCAGTGTTACTGTACACAGATGGTCACGATTGTACATAGTAACTTGAGAACAGCACCTGTAGGCAGATGCACACAGTCACTGCAGCAACACTGTGGCTCGGGGACACTGTACACATGCTCAGATACAATATTCATTTAGCTCACCGTGGGTACCTTTATAAATAGCAAGCGATGGCCTAGATGAATTCGGACTACAGGAGAACTAAAGTAACCTTCAAGTTGCCCATGCTATTTAAATAAGCTTTGGGGGGGCTCACCAGTCAGGGTTGGCGAAGGACTTGAATCGCTCCAAAGCAGGGCCATGTAAAGACATTGAAGGGCAGGTGCTCGAACGAGGGGGTAGAGTTACTGCTCACATTTTTCCATAATAAAGCAAATTTTGAATGATCGTCGGTTGTCAAAAAGGAGCACTAAGACACTGAAAGTGGGGCACTTTTAATCAGGCACCCTGAATGGCCCTCCGCACATGCCTGCCCTGAAGCACAGTGCCCACTGAGTGAGGGAGACTGTGAGCAAATGGAGAGACACAGACGACGACGACGACAAACCTCTCTGGTCACTCAGCCGACACGCATCCGGCCCAGAACACCTGTGCCGCACCGAGCACGTTAAGTGAGATCACATGGCAGTGGCAAACCTGCTCTCCTCCCTCCCTGGCAGATAGCGAGCAGGTGTGCCCGGTGAGCAGCGCAGAAGGCACTGGAAGCACTGACCTGAAGTGCTTTGCATATGCCGGGGAAAGGCATGTTTTAGAAAGCTTTGCAAAGTTGCCCATTTGTATATTTGTGTCCCAAGGCGGGGGGGCGGCGATGTTATCACAGCATAAGGATCTGAGGCGTACAGAAAGGAGAAGCTCTGCGTTTCCAAAGGAGAGCGTGTCATCATCTCCAAGCACAGTCAAACAGTGCAGACTCGCGCTCCAGGGAGCAGTAAAACACAGTAAATGCATTCCAGCACTGAGGTCAGGGAACATTGTGGGTTTAATTGACTTTTTTTTTTTTTTTAAAACAATCAACTACTTGGCAGTAATATGGCAAACAAAAACATGCACGCACACACTCACTCACTCACTCACACACACACACTCGCCCTAGGCCATACACAGCGGTTCACAAACATACACACGTTAAACAAGACATATAACACATGGAGATTCCTTCAATGGATAATGACCTTCACTAAAGTTTAAAAATGATAAAAAGTATTTGACAGGGTATAGTACAGTTGCTAGAATATTCACATAATGTGGCACATCTGTCAACTTTGATGTATCACAATGAATTCAGGGCTCTCTCTCTCTCTCTCTCACACACACACACACACACACCTTCCAGGTCTACTGTATTACTCCCAAAATCTGCCAAAGTGCCCATTCAAATGGAGGGATTAAGAATCAAAAATCTACACTTAAAAATACATGTTTAGACAGAAAGGCGTGAGGAGTTAAATGTTCTTAGCATAAATAACTGGATAGGACACAAATAAAATGATCAGATTGATAGAAAAAAACAAGGCTTTGTGCATTTGATGAGGATGTGTCTCAGCAGCTTGGAGGGCTTCAATGCCAGAGAGGATTAAAAACTCCTGAGCGACATAAAACAGTAGATTCACAGTATATGGCCACTACTAGGAGCACGGAAATGGAGAACCAAATATCCGGCAATGGGATTTGTGCCTCTTTTCTTTATCAAAAAAGCGCCAGCATTCAGACAGATGTGTTGTAGACAGTCTCAGGAGTTAGTATTTGGATGCAGCAGGTTTTAGAAGCTCAGAGGAAACAATAAGATGAATGTTTGATCTGACTACAAGACATGCACATAGTCCACTACTAATCTTAATATATACATTCAGTATTAAAAAGGAATACGTCACCGATGAGTCAAAACACACAGCATCATTCATAAACCTACCATAATTCCTCAGCTGTCATGCACATGCATACAGTTACGCCCTATATGCACACGGTCAAGCATACAAATTTAGTGTTAATAAATGCCATTTTCTGTGTTTTTGACAGACAGAATATATTCCCTGTTCATATGCTAGTGTGAAATGCTTTAGCATATGTGACAATCCTTTGTCCATAAGGGTACACGCAGTATCTGTGTCATAGACACAAGTAAGGAAGCCAGCTGGCATTCTGGGTAATCTCTGGATGCCTGCAGCCAGTACTGTAGTCAGTCACAGTCCTCACCCGCCATAGCTGCTTCCAGCGCGGCCAGTGCCTCGGCCACGTCCGAGTCCAGCACACTCCCGCGGTCCTCCGAGTCTCCCCCATTCTCCTGCGCGTCTCCCCCTCCCTTTGTGTCCAGCTCAGGCAACACTGTGGCATCCTCCGTTTCCAGGTGGCTTACTCTGGTTTCTACGGTGGACAGACTAGCCATGCTAGCATAAGACTCTGTTCTGTCCACATGTGCTAGGCCTTCCAGCCACTCTCCAGAGGGCAGGCCTGTCCAGGCATCACCCTGCAGGCTCCTCTCTGCGCCGGCCGAGCACTCTGAAGGCACACTGGGTGAGGCTTTCGCCGTGTTTGGCACTGTGCAGTTCTGCAGATTGTTTCCCACCTGGAGAATGTACAGGTTCTGTCCCCCCACGAGGCCCGGCTCCAAGGGGGCCGGACTGGTGTGCAGGCGGTTGATCTCATTGTTGTCGATCTGCAATTTATCGGGGTCCCTTTCGAACGCCTCGGAGTTCCCGCTGCTGTAGCCCAAGTTGTGAAAGCCTTGTACTTTGTGGCTACTGTCAACCACTATGGATTTCTGCTGGTACTGGGTACTAATGCAGCTCTCACTTTTCCGCCTGGGAATGTCGACAGAAACTGAGGGGTCATAGATGTAACTAAAAAGAAGGGAGAACAATGAGAGGAAAAGGGGGAGAGGGAAAAAGAGAGCAAGACTAATATTAAACTCATGTGCAAGCTTTAGTAAAGTTCTAAAAAATGGCACCTTTGAGTATCTTGTTTGGAGAAGAGACTTTCCACGCCTCTCCTCCTCAGTTCTAGGGCCCATCTTGCATGCGTCCGCATTTTACATACACACGTAAAATAAATCCGACAACCTCTTTCTGTAAGCCCTGTAAAAAGGACACAATGACAATGGATGCACAGGTTGCTCCTTTGTGGAAACCGGCGCCGGCCGTAGAGGAGGGAGAGAGCAGGACAGAGAAGCATGGAGCAGTGACAGAGCAGCTTCAGTAATGTCTGCTTGGGTCACCGGTGGACCTGCAAGGTCACAATGGTGCCACATGAAAAGTCATGAAAAGGAGCAGGAGTGCGAGTAAACAGAAGACTTTAGCCAGCGGCCTTTTTGTTTGTTTACAGATGGCGTAGCGAGCCGTGTGCACATCCTCCTCGGTGTCTTATGTCCCCATCCACTCCCCAGGTGACACACAGCCGGCCCAACCCTGCTGGGCGGGGAAAGCAGGAGGAGGAAGGACTGAGACACATTTGAAAAGGTAAAAAAGAAAAAAGGGGGATTTTGTGTGAAGAAGAAAAAAATACAGAAGAGAGAAATGTGCTGAGTGGGCTTTTGCTCCACCGACCGCCTCCACAGACATCAGGCCGTTGGATGTGAGCAGTGACTGTAACCTGGGCCAAGCAGACAGACAGGCGACTGTGCAAATGGGTGACACTGTAAGTCAGATCAAATTGCTCTGCCTTAAACAGTGTGTATCTCTCTCTCTCACACACACACACACACACAGACACACACACACTCACTCGTGCACAGACACACAGGTGGGGGGATCCTGCTCTCCTTACTAAGAACAGACACTGTAAACACAGCTACCTGCTCAAAGCAGAAGCACCTGTCTCCTGGGATAAGAACCAGTTTTACTGATCTTTAGGCTCACCACACTAAACCTGTTTACTAAGGCTTGTGGTGGGGAGATGCACAGCATATCTGATCATTTTCAGTGTCACACCCCTGAGCTGAACCCCCAACCCGCCAAAGCCATTAAATGGATCGGCTCTACAGCCAAGCGTGGGCTGGACCCCTGGAGGATCAATGGGTTTTCCCCACAACCTGATTAGGCAGCCATTTCCCTTCCAGGGCAAACACCAAACGTTTCAGGAATGTAGGTTGTTTGTTTGTTTATTTATTTAGGGGGTTAAGTATTTTATTTACACACACTATATGGAAAAAAGTATTGGGGCACCTGGCCATCACCCCTACAGAAACTTCTATGGGAGCTTTTCCACCGCACAAAGTACGGTACTTTCGGTACGGTACTTTCGCTTTTCCATTGACTTCCAGTCGAGTGTCAGTACCGAAAGTTCCAGTACAGAAAGTGCCAAACCAGCTGGGGTACTTCTTTGGTACTTTGGGGTGGGACTTGCAAAAGTATTTGCTATCGATTGGTTATGCAAATAGCCTGCTGAAACACAAAATACAACCGCCATCTTTTGAAACACACAGCGAACAGAGCTCTCGATCACAGCGAGAAACAAAATAAAAAGCAGTAGAATATATATATATAAAAGTAAAATGGAAGGATGGACAAGCGAGGAAACAGGCTTTAATCGCCATATGGTCGGATGAATAGATCCAGCGGGATTTGGATGGCAAAAGTTTTTGCCGTTCCGGGCAATTCAGTTTCCCTGTTTCCCCTGTCGCGCGCTGATTTGTACACGGTTTCGCTGTTGTTTTCATGTCTTTTTACGGAGTTCTTGAGGTAAACAAGCCATATATTTTAAAACATCACATGCCTTTTCGATGTTTTTACAGATAATAAATGAAATTATTTAATTCGCTGGATAAAGATATTTCTTGATGAAAACGGTATAGTATTGCTTAGGCCTATAAGACTATATTATGCGTGACGATCTACTGTATTCACATGTAATAATCAACCTGAGTGATTTTCAGACATACATCTTTGCCTAAATATTAGGAGAAACATTATTTCCTGACATCCAGGATATTTGGTTCCCCCCTGTTAAAACCGGTATACAGCAACTCTGGGCCTCGGTACTAATAACAATACTGTATTCACATGTAATAATGTACCTGAGTGATTTTCAGACATTTCACATACCTCTTTGGTTTAACATTAGGGGAAACATAGGGAAACTGAATTGCCCGGTGTGCTGCCTTGTCAAAAAATGCTACCGTAGTGCTAATCGATAGCCCTAACCCTAACTCTTACCCTAACCTCCCAAAACCCCTAAAACCCTTACCTTAACCCTAACCCCTAAAACCTAACCCTAATCCCAAAACGGTGGAACTGCACATGCGCAGAATGGCTCGATAGCACGTCTCGATAGGTAGTATTATATGACAGAACACCGGAACACCGTAATACCAAGCCGCCTAGAAGAAATGGGGCACACGCTAAACACCGAACAATGCCGCTTGAAAATAAAAAAACTAGGGGTGGGAATTTAACGCGTTAATTGCGATTAATTAATTTGAAAAAAAAATTACGCGTATAAAAAAATAACGTATTAACCCTCTGGAGTCGGCTATCCCGCAGGCAGGATATGACAGAAATTTCGCCAAACCATTTAAATAACTGCGAGTTTTTGTCATATACACATTTTAAAAACCCTCAGAAACCTTGGACGGTCTACTTTTGAAATATATATAGGTAGAAACTAAATATATTTTTACAGCTTCATGATACGAATAGAAATAACAAGAGTGACTGACTTAAGCGTCTGCATCTCGAAGCAGCTCTGATCGCCCAACCACTTGCAAATCGCGCTATTCGCATGATAATAACATGATAATCATACAGTTAGTATTGGGTAAAGAAATATGTGAATACGCCCATTGTGATTGAAATAAACAAGAGCACATGTCTGGGTAGTGTTTACACTGATCAGCTACAAAATGGCACACGGATACGTCTCTGCCGCTGAAGCTTTGCGCCAGTGTTGCCACTTTCAGCAGCGATTCTCCTACTTGTGTTCATGGCTCAGTGTGCTAAGCCTGCACGCCTGCATTCATAAGATCGCCGGTTCAAACCCTGCCTATTTAGAACGTGAATAGCGATCTTCAGCTGAGAGCGGTACTATACGCCCCCGATGCAAATAAAACAAAAGTAACGTGGTTTGCTTTTTTTGCCGATTTAACCTAATTTTAAAAACTTTAATACTTCCGACAATGGAAGTTTTGAAAAGAAGATCGATTATGGATTTAGTCAGTGTTTTTCATGATTCTACATAATGATTTCAGCGAGATATAAATTGAAATAAACTAGAGATACGCGGTCGACAATGCCCTCGTCCCCAGATCGTTAATAATAATTATTTTATTTCCGTCAACTCTGCATAGGCGCTGCATCATATTTATATGGTCACAGTTTTTCATTTTTCATTCCATCTACCAATAAACTGTGAAAATGATTTTATTGTTGCTACTTTTCTTGCGTTTCAAACTACCTTTCCAAAGTGATGTGTGTGGGGTGCAGTGACATTCCAGACTGATCGGCCATTGACAGTATGCAAACTACTACAGGTGTGGGGACACCTATCCCATCAATATTCATTGTGCAGGCCACTGACTTTGAGAAAAAGTTCTAACACTTTAGTAATCAGACCACATAAAATTTCAGAATGTCTCTTTCACCTATGTGTAGTCAACCCCTGTGTCTATAAGCTTCAGAGCTCAAAAGTCTTGGCTAGAAATGTCTATAATGTGATTTTTTTTTACAATTTCTCAGCATGTCTGAAAATAGATTTTTGAAAAGCATATGTTTAAAGTTGATTTTAACAAGAAATAGAATAACAACATTCTAAGTGGTCTCAGATTATTGGTGCTGAGTTTGTGCTGAATAAAAGCAATTATATCCCTAACATTTTGGGATAAATGTTTTTTAGATAGGTAAAATATTTTAAAATGTCAAGGCATTTTATGTTGTAATTTTTATTATTATTATTTAAGGACAATACCATTCTGAAAATGTACTTAAAGTACTTAAAATAGCACTTTATAAGTCTACCCAATATTGGCCAGGGATATTATTTTCGTTCTCTGTTTTGAATTGAAATGCAGTTTAAATGCATTTTTTTTTTCAGAAATTAAAAGAGCTTGAGTTTGCAATATTCGTGTCCATGTCTATTATTTGATTCTGTCACCCACTAAAACCCTTTTAAATTAAAAAAACATTTGCGCTTTGGTGCAAATTTTCTTGTGCAATTAAAAACGATTAATCAAGATTAATTAATTACAAAGCCTCTAATTAATTAGATAAAAAATTTTATCCAGTCCCATCCCTACAAAAAACATCATTTGTTTGCTTTCAAAAGATCGGCTTTGATCGGCTTAGCCAAAGTAAGTGTACCTACGTAAACATAAATGATGGCAGCATTCATGCAATTTGGATATTACCGAATCTTATACTGTGATAGAAGTTGACATAACAATAAACCACATTTTCCAGCCTAAACTGTTAGTTTTAATTTTGGGCTGTTTTTTTTTTTTAATCATGATTTAAGCTGCGCTTTGTGACGATGTCAGTCAGGGGCGATCACTGATGATGTCATTTGGTGCCGGTACCATTTTTTACACCAGTAAAAGTACCGTACTTTCGGCACTTTATGGAAGTACCGAAAGTACGGTACCTGGTGCGGTGGAAAAACGCCTTATGACTTCCCATCCTAAATCCATAGGCATCAATATGGAGTTGGTCCCCCCCCATTGCAGCAGCCGCTCTTCTGGGAAGGCTGTCCACAAGATTTTGGAGTGTGTCTGTGGGAGTTTTTCCCATTCATCCGGAAGAGCATTTGTGAGGTTAGGCACTGCTGTTGGACATGAAGACCTGGCTCGCAATCTCCGTTCTAGTTCATCCCAAAGGTGCTTGATGAGGTTGAGGTCAGGGCTCTGTTCAGACCAGTCAAGTTTTTCCACACCAAACTCACCCAACAATGTCTTTATGGGCCTTGCTTTGTGCACTGGGGCACAATCATGCTGGAATAGAAAAGGGCCTCCCCAAACTGTTTCCACATTGTTGGAAGCATAGAATTGTCTACAATGGTACGCTGAGGCGCTAACTGTGACCTTCATTTTAACTAAGGGGCCCAGCCCAACCCCTGAAAAACACTCCATACCATTATCCCTCCTCCACCAAACCTTACACTTGGCACAATGCAGTCAGGTGGGTAAGGTTCTCCTGGCATCTGCCAAACCCAGACTCATCCATCAGACTGCCAGACAGAGAAGCATGATTCATCACTCTGCAGAATGTGTTTCCACTGCTCCAAAGTCCAGTGGCAGTGTGCTTTACACCACTTCATCTGACGCTTGGCATTGAGCTCGGTGATGTGAGGCTGGCATACAGCTGCTCGGCCATGGAGTCCCATTCCATGAAGTTTTTGCTGGGATTAATGCCAGTGGAAATTTGGACCTCTGCAGCTACAGAGTCAACAGAGCACTGGCAGCATTTACGCACTATGCGCTTCAGCACTGGCTTTGTTACACTACATGATCTGCCACTTTGTGTCTGAGGTTCTGTTGTCCCTAAATGCTTCCAATGTGCAATAATACCACTTACATTTGACCATGGGATATCTAGTAGGGAAGAAATTTCACAAACTGACATATTGCAAAGGTGGCATCATTTGACAGCACCACTTTTGAATTCACTGAGCTATTCATAACAACCCATTCATTCCCAAATGTTTGTAAACCTGACTGCATGGCTAGGCACTGGATTTTATACATCTGTGGCAATGGGTCTGAATGAAATACCTGAATTCCATGTTTGAGAGGCATGTCCCAAAACCTTTGTCCATATAGTGTAGATTTACACTGGTCAGTAATTTTTTATACCTGCCCCAGTCATCAGTGCCTTTAAGATTCAGGGACCGCTTGCGCAAAACACCTTAAGTTGTCCCCTTAAGTATGACACTTAAGGTTTAATTGCTCCTTAGCTGATGTATTTATTTAAGGGTGTTGCACAGAATCCCTTCATGAATTTCCTCATAGAAAAACCTTAAGGAATTTACTGCACTGAAAGATATTTTACAGCAATGAAACTGTACAGTTTCCATGGAGACCATTTGTTTGCTTGCGCTCATGGCTGCCTGATACCTGTTATCGCCTCCAGTGTTAATTTTGCTGATGAAATGTTAATTTTGGCCTGACAAAGGGATTTTGCATAACTAAAACAAAAATGTGAGTAAAATATGTATTTTTGACAACGATGAAATGAAACGTGATTTGTCTAACGAATATAAATAAAAATAAAAGCCTGATTTCGTCACCACTGCATCCTTATCTGAAAAAATTAGCCTGTTTCCCTGATGTATTGTGTTCAATATGACTAGATACTTTTCGCTTAACTAAGAACTACTGAATGGCACATTTGGCAATAAACTTTGCTGATTGTTTGACCACAAGCACTGGCGCAAACTTGGAAGATACGCAGAAATGCAGGAAGAGAGAGAGAAGCAAAAACTGAGCAAATTATTTTCAAATCAGTTACATTAAATGCATTAATTTTTGCATGCATCTCCGTATTTCTGCATCGGAAAATTCGATGGATAACTGGTAGAATTCTGTCTGTTTGCTTGTCGGTGCAGCACTTATTAGTGGAATAATATTACATAATCTTTTATTCTATACTCTGCTAGCAAGATTTAATAATGTAACGTTACGGGCTGCATAAATAAAATCATAAAATCGACTGCCAGTGAAATCTATAACGCAAAATAAATTAATGATTTTTGATCATTAATGGTGTCTGCTGGGTACTCCCAGTCGCAGGACACTCTTCTCAGGATGCATTCATTTTCTTCATTTACCACCTTAAACTCTCCATGTTGCGTCAGAGTCAGAGGTACATTAAGTTTTCTTTAGCAGATAGTAAAAGGATGGATGGATGGATTGATGAATGGATAAATGACCTTCAGTTGAGGTACCATATTACCTCCAATTTCCCTCATCCTGCGGGTGTCTCTAAGGGCCTGTAACCCATACTCACCTTTTAATCATCCTACAGCAACTGCACCCCATCTGGTCAGTGGTGTAGCACAACTGTGGGGAAGACGGAGCTCAGTCAGCCAACAGGAAACATTTTCAATCAATAGCACAGGCTCATCCTTTAGCTACCCCAGGACACACACACACACACACACACACACACACACACACACACACACACACACCTTTTTTGGGTTTCATATTTTTCGGTTAGGGGGTCATCTGGAGTGACGGACCCAGGCCTGCTGCCCCTTTATTTTTCCACAAGGAAGACAAAGTGACCTTTTCTCTGGCTACTTATTTTGAGGTTTGGCATTTTGTGCCGCTCCTAAGGCCTGATAAATAATTAACGCCATGACCCGGGTGGGTCGGTTTCACCAAGGAAGGAGCAGGGGCTGCTTTCCCCACAATCAGAGAGTGAGAAGGCCTCACAGGACTCTGAGTTCCCCGGCAGCCTTCAGGCCTCGCAGGACTCTGAGCTCCCCGGCAGGCTTCAGGCCTCGCAGGACTCTGAGCTCCCCGGCAGCCTTCAGGCCTCGCAGGACTCTGAGCTCCCCGGCAGCCTTCAGGCCTCGCAGGACTCTGAGCTCCCCGGCAGCCTTCAGGCCTCGCAGGACTCTGAGCTCCCCGGCAGCCTTCAGGCCTCGCAGGACTCTGAGCTCCCCGGCAGGCTTCAGGCCTCGCAGGACTCTGAGCTCCCCGGCAGCCTTCAGGCCTCGCAGGACTCGGAGCTCCCCGGCAGCCTTCAGGCCTCGCAGGACTCTGAGCTCCCCGGCAGCCTTCAGGCCTCGCAGGACTCTGAGCTCCCCGGCAGCCTTCAGGCCTCGCAGGACTCTGAGCTCCCCGGCAGGCTTCAGGCCTCGCAGGACTCTGAGCTCCCCGGCAGCCTTCAGGCCTCGCAGGACTCGGAGCTCCCCGGCAGCCTTCAGGCCTCGCAGGACTCTGAGCTCCCCGGCAGCCTTCAGGCCTCGCAGGACTCTGAGCTCCCCGGCAGCCTTCAGGCCTCGCAGGACTCTGAGCTCCCCGGCAGCCTTCAGGCCTCGCAGGACTCTGAGCTCCCCGGGCAGGCTTTAAAACTAGAGGCTACCAGGTCTTTCAGCTAATGGCCAACAGAGCACTAGTCAGCACCATTGTATGCCTGAAGGTCCCTGCTCGGTCATCAAGCTTTAAAGCTGGTTTTGTGACCATCACAGAGTAAATGGTAAGAGAACATGCAGCCCCTCCCATGAGGCGTAGAGCTCCTCATTATGCACTAGAAGAGCCAATAAAAATCCAACAGTCAATGTGAGCAGGTCACCTGACATGTCCTACCTGCTACAGCAAGGGGCCTCAGCAGAGCTTTCTTAGTCAATGTGGACGCCCATATATGGGACAGCCAGCTCATTCAGTCTGTTCAGGCCGGTGCTGTGCTCTGAAGAGAAAAAAAATAATAAAGAAATGTCACCTTGACAACCATCACATCATCTCCCTCGGTTAGAAATAAAGGTCATGATTCCCCCTGTAACAAATGGCTTACAGATTACTACTGTGTCTGAGAATAGACACAGCGCCACTAAACACCAGTGTATTGTGACCGCGTGTGTAAACACACCTATGCTGACGAAACGCAGCTGACCCTAATTTCCTCATTTAGAGCTTTGAATGCAACCATTTGTGTATTCAGGCATCTTCAAACATCTCTGGTCAAATCCACCATCTAAAGGACACATTTTATAATTAGAGTTGCGAACTTTAATGGACTTTTTCCAGTTTCATATCAAGGATAGGATTCTCCTGGGATCTTAGCTTTAGTCAAAAATACTACCAGAGTTAGATTTAAGGAAGGCTGTTTCTGTTTGGGTAAAGTCCTCACTATTTCAGCAGGTGTGTAAGAATCCTGTAGGTTAATGGAATAAACTGAACTTAAACAAGGGGCTAAGAGACAAACAGCTCAGCAGAGTTTCTGTAAACAAGGGCCGGGTCATAAGCCTCTGGGGAGGGTCACTAGACACACTTTGTGAGAGTCGTATACCGCCGGCCCCCCCTTGTTATTCCAATCCCCAAGCTGCTTCTGGGAATTCCAGCTTGGCACCCCGGAGGCCTGGGCCCAGTGGAAACGGGGCGGCCGCATGACGTGACTCTGACGCTGGCACAAAGCTGCATTGTCAGAGAGGGTCTGGTCGGGGTGGGAGGGGCCAGTCAACACACTTAGATTTCAGGAGTGTGAACCGCGAAGCCACAGAGCCACTCCCCCTGCGGCATCACTCTACGGCCGGCGGCTTTCAAAGGCGACGGCTCTTTATTTATTCACTCAAATTAATTGGGAAAAAAGGAGCCTTTTCCTTCATACCTTTACTTGCACAATTCATTGCTTAAACAAGGGATCTTTTCCTGCTCAGATAAAGATCCAGCTATGTACACAATGATGTCTGGCGATTAAGTGCGTCACTGGCTTGCAGTGCACTGCAGAGGCTCCCACTGGCCCTACTTTGACTGCCAAAACAGCACATGCACTCTACCAGGATGCTGGGGGGAGGGTCCTGGCACAGGGCTGCTTCAATACCAAGCCACCCACCTCAGCACACAACATAGTAAATGGCACTGTGATAAGGGAATACGGCATACAGAGTTTACTCATGAAAGACTATGTTTCCCACGATGCCTAGAATCAGTTGATGAGGAGTACTAACTCTAGCGAACAAATAAAGAAGAATCTGAAGCAGCCCAAAGAAGGGGGGGGGGGTTTGGGGGCCGAAACTAAAGCTTTTTTGGAGGTTCTCTGGAAAGAAGCCAAGGTATACATGTCACTCTTAGAGAACATAACCTTCATAACCTGCAGATCACATACTGTGCTCTAAAAACATAACAGAAGTAGTGCCAGTACAGAGCCCCCACCCTGCCCCCCTCCTGAGTTCCTGAAACACATAAAAGGAAGTAAGAAATAGGAAGAGTTGATGGGGGCAGGAGGTGATAGGAGGAGATGCGGGCAAAGAGGGCTCATCACGCCCCCATCACGCCCCCATCACGCCCCCCAACCCATATGCACTTCTGCATGTCCGAAGCAGGGATCAGTTCGAGGAGCAGCCACACAGACCCCCATGTGCGCAGACGGCCCCATCAGCCAGCGCCTGTCTGTGTCCTCCGTCTCTGCATCCAGAGCCTGATTAGAGCAGCATTTCTCAAAATGACCCTCAGGGACCCCCAGACCAAGGCCAGTCAATCCTACAGGCGACACAGGATGTCGCCTTGGCTGCAGACTTGCCTGGCAGTTTCACTTTGGCTCGGATGGGGGGGGCACCGGCGGTGATGCTGGCTTAGGTTGCTGCATCAGCTCGGACTGGTATTGCTACAGACAGTCCATATTATAGGTCCCTCTCAGGAAAAACTAAGACTGTCTGCGGGTCCGTGAGGGCAGGGCCTTTCAGAAATACTAGTTGCAACCAGGTTCCAAAACAAATAAAACAGAATGTTTCCCATGTAACGTTGCTTATTCTGGCTGACGAAGAGAACAAGCCTTGTCACTGATGACAAAGAGGCCATGTAATCTTTTTTAAATTTAATAATAATCAGCAGCGACTGAAGCTCACAATGACTCTTCATTTAGCTCACAGAGTGCCCATTCTTCTCAATAGGCCAGGTGAGGCCAGCAGGCTGTTGCCAGGACGATTCGTCATGACGACTAAAGCAAACACTGTGACACACTTATGATTGACCAGACCACAACCCAGCATACTGGCAAACACTGAAAACAACCGGGTAGTTAGCAGTCTTACTGCCTGGCCAGTTAACATCCTCAGTAAACACACACCGTCTCCGTGGAAGCTGCAGATTTAATAAAACAAATTAAAAGGTGTCATGAACGCTGATACCTGAGGAATGAATGAACGATGCGCATTACACAAAACAAGCAACATCACATCAGTGCCTTCTTAATAAAAATGAGGGAGAAAATGCATTATAGGTACCCATGGCGCTCCTGGACGTGACCAGCATCAGCATTGACTAGGCTTTGGCAGTACCTAGTTTTTCCGTACCATCCAGATATTATGCTGAGGAATATGGTATTTTCAAAAGTAACACTTTTCTGGTATTTTGAAATCTTGGTGACAATTCCGTTGCTGAGATTTCTGAATACTACAACATGTATTACCATAATGCCAAGCCTCATGTACAATTGGGACAATTCAAATATAATATGTGTTTTATATTGGATATGGCAAATGATTTTCAGAAGAATTGATTATTCTCTAGTTGGGGCAGATGGCATCACTGCGAGACTGCCACCAACCAAAGATACTGGTATATTAGATGGATCCACATGTGTGCGACTAAATAATATGCTGCAGGAAATGATTGACATGAGCAGAGTGCAATCATCTTTCTGGGCCAAATGCATTAAACAGCATTTCAACACAGAAATGAGAATGAGGAAGATGAAATATTAGACAGAGATGGCAGTAAAGAGTTATTTTGTTTTGGCAGCAAGATGAATTTAATCATTTCAACCACATTTAAAATTAAAGAACAAGACCAGTATTTGGGAAAATAGTCTTTGCATCCTGATTGTGTTGCTTGTCAGCCATTATTATAGGGTTCAAATAAATGTTCTGAATAACAGCTTGTATTAAAACATGCTGGGGACATTTTTGAATTGCATAATGCCATATTATTTTCATCAGGCCTCTTAGATGGAGGTCGGTGTTTCATTTTAATAATCCACGTCTCTCACAGCCATGAGCCGTACCATCAGAAGCATTTTTCCCTATAATTATACCATGGCGTTTGTTGCAAGTGCAGTCAAGAAACAAGGCGGCGTGTTTAGATGATGTCAATACGCACTCCGTGTAAATACACAGGCTCAGGATGTCTCTCCAATTTGGCCAGTCTTCGCACTACACTCTACCCTTGAGTCCAAATCTGGAAACTTGGCTAGTGGATCAGGCGAGCAATCGCCATGACGACATGGACACCAGCACCATCTCGATAATACACATCTTAGCCAAATTCTACAAGCCTTTTATTCAATCATTTGCTTGTAGGGAGTCATGTTTTGCCTAGTTTCCCATAAAATTAAACAGCAAACCTACCTTTAAATGAACACTTCTAATATTATCAGCATCTCATTGAAGCCAAAGCCAGAAGAGGGCACCCCCAGTGGCCCCTCAAGCAGAATGCAAAGATGCATTAATCCCAGTCTTTTTGGTAGTCAGATTCTGTAACTAGAATAAACAAAGTACCTTTTTCTCTCCCCTGCTAGACTTACTTTTTACTTTCATTATCAATTTAATTTTACCAGAGGTGTATTTTAAATGAAGCTGCTCTAACAGTAAGGTGCTACATCCATTTATCATAGGACCCCCCCTCCTCCACCCCCACCCCTACCCCTCAAGCCTTTGTCACACTTCACTAAAACACCCATTAAGGAACAACAGCACACTCTAGTAAAGCTCTAAATTAAAGATGGATTCAGCCAAAGTCATGTCCTCTGTGTTTTCGTGTCGGATAGGTTAATCCATAATGTGCTCACACAGCACTGCCAGAGAAGGCCAGTGCAGCTCTGTTCGAAGAATTGTTAATATTTTGCCTTTTAACCAGGTGACCCAACGCCTCGAGCCATAACACAGCCCCAAATGGAGGGGGTAGATATCCGCACCTCCCCGCACCTCCTCTAGAATGGCTCAGAACTAGCAGACGTTCGTTATTTTGTGATTAGACATTGCAGGACGGACTGGGCAGGAATCCTGCGTTATTACCGAGCCGCTTCTCAGTCCAGCCACCCAGGCCAAGCCGAATTTACGATTTCATGATTTTTCTGCGGTCCTTCAAGTAAAGTTTAACTACAAAATATTCAAAGTTCACTATACACATTTACTGGCACAGAATTCTAAAAGCTGGTACAATGCCAGATAAAAACAAATATAGCACAGGTATGGTGAAAGTTCAAACCACCAAGGCAACTTTTTAAATGATAGTTATTAAAGTATCTGCAACATTTCTCTGTGCACCCAGGCGAGCTACGAAGCCAAAATCGCACTATAAAACAATAAATAAATACCAAGCACGACAGCGCAATTTCCATTACATTTTCCGCACATGTAAGCTGACAGATCTACTGCACCTTATCACTGTACTCCCAGCTGGCACCCCTTAGAAACGCTATCTGAGAAGGAAACAGAACCGGTCAAATTTTAAATAAAGCATAATCTGGACTCATACTGCACGTATGCACTACGAACGCTTGCCTCTATAACAACACCGTTTAGATGAATATTAATCTTCAACCGCGAAAACGCATCAAATCCGACGGGGGAATTTTTGCTCAGATCCCAGATCAAAAGCTTTAGAACTATGCATGTACTGCAACAAACTCCCAGTTAAACTCTTCTTAAATTCATATTTTTCTAAAATGACTAGCAAGAAAAATCCCACATTGTAAAAACACCTCACTGACAAATTATTTACTGTAATTACACTTAATTACACTTCAATAATAAGTGCTATGGTTATATGCATTACAAATGGAACCTTTAAATGGTCTTTTTAAATTCCACCCAGCAAAGTGTGCTAAACTCCGTTTACAACCAAATGAGCAACAGGTTTTGTCCTAGAAACACTGCAAATGAAGACGCATAAACTTACAGCTCGTTTACGAAATCAGATGTTTGCAAGTCAAAGCTGTTTACCTTGGCACAGGCATTACATCATCAGGTATCTTCAGGTATCATCGATATGTTTCCCCCCTTTAATACGTACTCAGTAGCTAAAATATATATATACATACATATATACACACACACAAATATATATATAATCAGGTCTGGAAGTATAACTCCCGACAAACTGTGTCCATGATTTCAGCAATCGCGCAGCAATAAGTTCGCGGTGTCTCTACTTCCTCATCAGACAGGTGGGGAAGACGTGTTGAACATTGTATCAAAGCTACCAGACAGACACACACAAGTACACCGCACACTATTCACAGAAATGTTGTTGTTGCACTTAATCCTGCAAGTATCATATCATGACGATGCCAAAAATAGCAGAAGCATCGGGTTTACCTGCTACGCCGATAGAGGTGTGGCACCTGCTTGCCGGAGGTATTGTTTTTTCCACTACTAACTTCTTCTCATTTATATTTACTGTCATCCATGAGGGACAGGGTACATTAAAAGGCCCGAAAGACACCGATCACACGTCAGCCAGGTGTAGTTTATAAAGGAGTGAAACAGCAGGTGATCGCTGTTGTTTCCCATGTAAGCGTAGGTGGGCAAGGAAACTCCTCCCGCAGCCGCGATCTCCCATGTCGCCTGCCCTGCCCGTCTATTTGAATTTGAGCTGGAAATCCAGGGCCCTGCTTCGCCACATTGCATGGTGCGTTAATCATATACCATGTGACCTTGGATAAAAAAAACTTTTAACCATCTGTAGGCCATTTGTATGTTTTTCCCAAGCTCTAGGGTCATGACCCAGCTCTCCACAACCATAAGGTAGTATACTTTAATATTTAGTTATTGCCTTCAAAATAGAGAGCTGTGTACAGTAGTAATTGCTTGCAACCTTCCATTTGACAATTAGAAGAATTATTGACATAATGTATAAATTATCTGTTTTTGGTATTTTTCCAAAAGTTGTAGGGAATTATGTAGCACCATACTATGGATGACATATTGTCCTCCACAGACAGCATCTCCATAGACAGCATCTCCACAGACAGCATCTCCATAGACAGCATCTCCATAGACAGCTTCTGAGTCTGTGTAAGTGAATTGGGATCCACCATCTGAAAGATGGAATGCTTTTAGATATATGGCACATTGGTATGATACTTTATATTGTTTTTGTGTATGCTGGAAGACAAAAAATCCTATAGAAATACCCTAATATTCCTTTGAAAGAAACTGGAGACATTTCTATAGCTCAGAAACATGACCCATCTGCAGATGATGACGATTGTCTTGGCAGCAATGGCAGAAACTGCATGAGCCAAGATTTTGTGAAGACGACCAGTGGAGAAGTAGCTTTAGGGTGCTTCATAGCAAAACAAAGCAAGTTACGGGCAGGATATAATGTACAAGGCAGGGAATGTGTAGTTCAGGACTGCTCTTCGAGAGGGGTTTAAGCTAGTGGAAATAAACTGATAAATACCTGGGGCTGTTCGTGCAAAATGAAAGCCTTATTCAAGAAATTTCCTCACCATTTTAATTAATTATACCAAATGTCCCTATGACCCTGTAAAGGATAAGTGGGTGGAAGATATCTGATGATAACATGGTTTAGCGTGTGTCAGATTTCATTTTCTGTCTGTTATTTGTTTTTCTCCATACTGACTACTTTGCTGTTGAAATATGAACTATTTACATAGTTTGGATTACGTTGCATTTCAACATTTCTCAGTTGGCTGCGGATAAGATCAGATTGGTCCTTCGTTATGTGTGCGTTTGAAGCGATGTTACATGACTGTCTGTCACAGATGGTCCCTCACTCTGGCAGCTCTCCTATAGGCTTGTCCATCTTGCTTGTCTGCTCACCCCACCCGGTGCGCAAATCGCATCACTCAAAGCCACCTTAGCTCTGAAGTTTATAGTTGCTCATTCAGCACCAAAAATGTGTTTTGCAGATGATTTAATCCTAAGCAGTTTAAGAAGGGTACACACACACACACACACACACACACACACAGACACACACACACACACACACACACACACACACACATTAAAGTAACTCTGAAGCACATTTCTGAAAGCTACATATGACTGCTCCTGGAAGATTTAGCTACACTTGGTACAAAGAAACTTTGTGTAACTTTTAATATGCTGTGTACATCAGTCTTCCAACCTCTTATCCTGGTCAGCAGGGACCTGTGGCCTAGAGCCTGTCCCAGGCAGCAGAGAGCACAATGCTGGGGTACAGGCCGGTCAGGATGCCAGTGCATCACTGGGCAGGTACGCATGGAGACTCTGTGGGCAGTTTTGAGAATTCAGGAAGCCTAACTGCATGTGTTTGGGCTGCAAGAACATGTGTGAACTCCACAGACACAGATCCTGGGTGGAATTCAAACTCCCCTACCTTAGAGGTCCACAGTGCCACCCTACAGGCCAGGGATGCAATGCTAAAGCAAATTCATGGTTTGCTACATACCTCAGTTTTGGGTTCAGTTTTCGGTGCAATTTTGGTACAGCAGGGAAAACAGTTTGTTTTGAAATTGTTATTAAAATTGCAAACACAAACATGGAGTATGATTGCGTATCTGTAGCAATAAACACCCCTATTGCTGTTTAGTTTTTTCCTTTTTTTTTTTAGCTTGGTCTGAATTTCCTGGCAAATAGACCTTAAATGCCACAGGGAGACTAACATGTTTCTGTCTTGCTCCTGTCACACACACATTCAGATGATGTCGTCTCGAATGAGTTAGAATGTTGGGTGTGTTTCCAGCACGACAGACAATCTTGGTCTTACATCAACCAGTGCTGGGGCGTAATTTATTGGGAAACCAAACGTTCACAAACTGTGGACTATGACTGACTGTAAGTAGCATTAGCTGTAACCAACTCTCAGCCACAATTAGCATGATGTTTTACTTGTGAAATTGCTTTCTGCCTGTCTCAGTCAATGTATTCATTCATTCATTCATTCATTCATTCACTGTGCGTACCCAACAGAAAAGGGTGTGACTGAATGGCACACAGCATACATGTACCGTCATAGCCCTACTACAGACTGTCTGAAATTTGATCTATAGAGCTTAAGATTTACTGTCTAGTTACTACTTAGAATTTATTGCCTTGCACCAGATTCCTTTCTAGAATATGGAATTGTTCCGCTCCATGGCCAACGGTCTTTGGGGACTTTAATGTCTGTGAGCTTGAAGTGGCCAATGCCTGCAAGTACACCTGTCACGTGCGGCATGTTTTCGTGCGCGGGATTGAAGAGCCGGCCTTCCCTTTGTTTCCCTTGTAGGTATAATGTAGCACGTCAGCTAAGGTTTACCAGCTCGCCGCTGTCAGCAAGATTAATGTGTTGGGCCCTCAGCCGGTAGCGTCATGGTGTCTATGAACATTATGAGGATGACTCACCTCGTCCCTGCTTTGAAAAAGGGGGGCAAATAAAGCAAGGCGACCCGTAAAACCGCCAACCACTGAGAGAATCGTCTAGTTTATGGCTGTGGGAGATAGTGTATGGCTAAATCTGAATTTGCAGATATGTCTGATAAATTACTCAGTTTTAAAGCACTGCTGTATACATGCAACCCTTTAAATGTGAGGCAGAATCTCTGTGAGAAGGTCATATTAAGACAGGATATACTCAGAGCCAGGGGACATAAGCTTACTCTAAACAGTCTGGGAAGGTGTGGTCCCTGCAGGCCTTCTATTGCTATGGAAACAGCACGCACACTTGGCACCATGGGAAATAAAAAAAAAAAACAAAAAAGATAGCCCAAAGCAATTATTCATCCATTCATCTTCTATCCACTATCCTAGTCATGGGGGAGAAGAACTGCAGCCTATCTGGGGCAACATATAGGGCACAAGATTGGGGTACACCCTGGATGGGATGCCAGTCCACCGTACGGCTCATACATGCCCGAGTTTGGCACATAGGAGCTGCTAACGAGCATAACTGCATGTCTTTGTCCTGCATGAGGAAACCCAATGCAGGCAGGATATGCAAACTCCACAGAGTCATAGAAGTGGGGTGATGTTCAACCCCCTGGACCTGAAGGTGTGAGCCACCATGCTCCCCTTAGTGATCCTTCTGAGCCACCAGATTACAGGGGCGTCCATGCGGCCGCAGGCTGCACTGCAGGTGTGTAACCTAATTAAACATCCTTCCCCAGGGTTTTCAAAACATTTCAGCTCTCATGCCCATCATTACAGAAGAGGTCTGTACAGGCATTTACCCGCGACTTTGTGGCTTTTTATAATATATTTGTTTAAAAGTTTTATTTTGCTCAATTACTTGAGACATTTGTTAGTTTATTTATTTACTTGGATGTAGTTAGTGCCGCTGACACCATCTCCATGTCAAAGTCTATCCCAATGTGTCAGTTTAACTTTAATTTAAGATAATGAATCTGAACAGCTGACCCCTGCTGGCTGTCTTTTAATATTACAATCATTTTCTATGATACGCATATTCGGGTGCTGTATAAGGATACTGGTCATTTTTAGCTATGGGAAAAAGATCCACTCTGAGGCAAAAGAGAACCATTTTATTACATTAAAAATTTCCATACAAACAATGCATACACACAATTTCATATTGCTCCAGACATTTTTTTGAATTATTCCAGTTATACAACTCTGTAACAAAATGTAAATACAACATTTATGAAAATATAAATCTCTAAACAGTTAAGTCAGTCCTGACAATACAAAGACCGTAGAAACATTCATTACCAGTACATTTTTAAATACATGTCGCAAACCAGTAAGTTATTAAAAGTCATTCAAGTTACATAACATATAATATACTGTATACTGGCTTTTATATTGACACATTCAAATATACTCTTGAACTAGCATTCCATATAATAAGATGTGAGTGGACTAATTTTAAACTTATTAGTAAAGATGATACATTATATCTTGCATGGCTAATGCATTGACACTGAATCATACCAAAATCTAAACAACTTTGCCATGACAAAATTCCAAGCCATTTATTTAACAGGGATTAAGTTCTAAACAACCACAATAAAAATAGACAAACTTGAACCTTTGGCAAATATACTGTATATTGTTGTTCTTTGTAGTGGTTTTTCTCTATATGGGAAAATAAACTTTTGAAAGATAAATACTGCTACAAGTCGTAAGATATAGAAAATATGTCAGAAGAGGGTAATGCATCAACAATGAAACAGTGACATACAATTTTATGGAGTAGCCCTTTATATTTGTATAATGCAAATAAACATGAAACAAACTAATAAACTAACCTAAACTTAAAATAAACCGTCTGAATCCTTCCCCAGGGCACATGAAGAATCTGTTTCACAGTAGACTGCAATCCACACATATCTATATAATCAGGCAAATTAAATTCCTCTTCAGACTTTTGCATTGTTCCTACCTTTATTTAGTTTATCTCCTGACTATACACAACGGAATTTTACATTTTTGCTAGACACAACAGAAACATGAGAGGATCTGAAGTGCTGCTGATACTAAGTCCTACATACAATAAGTTACATCCGGCAGGTGTTTCATACGAGCCTCACTCGTATTGGTTTGATTGGTCAAATAGGAAATTTACAACCTTCTTAACGTTCTGATTTTCCTCGTACTAAGGTAACAGTATTTGAATGTATATATTTGTAAACTGCCAAATCCATAACAAATGCTTATTAGAATGAACACTGTATTTATGAATTCCCTGCATCATCAAAGTTTCCAAAATTCTCAAGGAAAGAAAAAAAAAACTTTTAAAAATTCAGGCACTCACTTTGATTGTATTAAGCACAACAAAACATTTTCTTTAAGGAGTTGCACAATTGTAGCAGCCAAAATAGATATATACACATATAAATATACACATATCTCTTTTTACAGTACCAGAAAATGCCGTGTAATAGTGAGACGGGTAATACAGCTAACAACACAAGTTTAACTTAAACTTGAAAAATCTGCAGCAAGTATTTATAAATAAAAACAAAATAATGGAAAAAATAGTTTAAAATAATGTTACTAATAAGATCAAAATAAAGAGCCAGTAGAAACAATATTAACTAGCATTTGATGTTTTGATATGCTACTGAGTAATAATGGAAATGTAACATTTAGCATTTAACAGTCACTAGGCAGGACTAGTTTGTGGATAAACCAAGTTCAGGGGAGTGTTTGTTGATGGTTAGAGTGCCACCAGTGGCCTGTACTACGAAGCGGGGTTACTGGCTTATCGGGGTAACTTGTCGGATTTAAGGTACCACAGTTTAAATGGACTTCATATTCGTTCACTTACATTTTGCCCAGACTACCTTAAATCCGACAAGTTACCCCGATAAGCCAGTAACCCCGCTTCGTAGTACAGGCCCCAGGTGTTTACCTGCAGTTGCATCACAATGGATCTGTAAACAAGGACTGGCTGCTAAAATTGCACTCTCACTGTAGCAGGTCATTTTTCTTTGTCGGTGTCGGAGTTTCTGCCTCCCCTGAGTCTGAGACGTTTATCGGACTGTCTCTGGAGAAGACCTCGGTGGACTCTCTCCAAATGCAATCCGCGATGGTCTTAAAGGGAAAGGTGCTGCACTTTGGTCGCACCTTCTGGGAGGCATTATTGACTATCTGACGGCTATTGGATGTGGCAATTTTGATCTTTAGTGCAGCGTCAACACGATCCACTACAGTGTAGGTGCCAATGCTGCCATCTTCAAAGCCCACAATGATGTTGAGGGCTCGCTGGGCCAGGCACAGGAAGGTTGGGGTCTTGTACAAGGAGCAGGTACCAATGCTCTTCCCATCAGCTAGCCTCATGACGATGAGGCTAGATACCACACCAGCATCGTCGTCCTCATCGCAGTTTCGGAAGCAGATATAGACCAGGTAGCGTCCATCACGTGAGAGCTTCTGCTTCCATATAATGCCGGCAGCATGGACAAGCCGAAGCTTGCCGCTATGCAGGTCCAGTACATTGATGTTCTCATCTCCCTTAGATACGATACCCAGTTTTCCATTTGGGGAGATCTGGAAGTCTTCCAGAGTCTTCAAGAAGTTGCTGGGGAGCTGCACTCTTCGACAAATGGACTCATCTGCAATGCTCCAGATGAACACAGTCTCTGTGGATGTGATAAAGACGACAAAATCTGGACAATCTGGGATTAACTTGAAGTTGACGATTGTGATGCCGTCGTCACAGACAAATTTTTTGGATACGCTGCCAGACCAGAGGCTCACAGCAAGTAACTTGTTTTTTGTTATTCCCACTAAGAAGGTATTGGCTGTAGTGATCAAGGCATTCTGCAGTGATACCAGGATATTACATACCTTGTGGCCTGTGGCCAGCCTCCATACCCTGGATGCATTCTGCTCACAGAGAGACACCACAAACTGGTCATTGTGGGTGATCAAGATTTGGGAGATCCTCTGGCCATTGATCCGGAAGATATTTTCACCTGTCGTTGTCTGCCAGATGTACTGGCTGCATTTGTCATCAGAAGTCACCATAAGATCCCCAGATGAAGTCAGGACACAGTTATCGACAATGCCTTCATGCTTGAACACAGTCTCAATGAAACCGGTGCTGAAGTTCCATTTGTGGACGGACTCTGATCCATCCGTTGTGTAGATAAAATCCTCTCTACTAGACAGCTGCAGACTCTGAATGCGCTTCCCAGTTTTGTCAATGTTTGACATAGCAGTAATGATGTCAATGTCCCAAACTGAGAGCACTCCACTGCTGGCTACTGACAAGAGCAGGTTGTGATGACTGGACTTGATTAGTTTCACAATAGCTCCTGAGATCTCCACTAGGCTTGCCATACACTGGCCACTATCCCTCCTCCATACAAAGACTGATGAAGTATTTTCCATAGATGCAACTATGCTCTCCCCTTTCTTGGAGAGTACAGCTGCCACAAAGCGCTCACTGCGTTTGGCTTTGAACTTCTCAACCATTTTCCACAATCTGGTGTCCAGAACCTCTATGCTCTCAACTTTGCAGATGAGAATGGAGCACTGGTCTTCTGATAACTCAATGCCTATCACCTCACTCTCATCACCTCTGCAATCATAGTCCTCAATGATCCGTGGGTTTGTGATCTCTTTTGTGTTCCAGACTGAGAGACTGCCCTCATTATCGATCATCACCATCTGATGAATTGTGTCTAAGATGAGGAGAGACTTGACGAATCCCCCAGAGAACTCTGATGTTACAGTGGCTAATTTGTCACCACTGCCAAGGTGGAAAATTGATGTGGTGTTTAGGTACTGTCCACAGAATGCATACATACCATCTGGAGAACACTCAACACAGGTGACCTCGTACCAACAGTGGAATTGGTACAGAGGCCAACCATAAAGCAAATCAATGACACTAACATCTTTGCTGGCTTCTAGCCAAGCGAGAGCATGATGACTGGACAAGGTGAAGCCATTGATGAAGGCAACCCCTCCAGTAACTCCACAATGTTTAGAGCCTTTCACCTCCACTTCAGACAACAGGCATGACTTGTGGTTGTCATAAATGAGCAGTGTGTTTTTAGTGGTGGCCACAACTAAATACTTTTCATCACTGGTGAGTCTGATCCCTAAGACAACAGAGCGTGCAGTGTCGATTTGTCTCAGAAGTTGTCGGCTTTCCACATCCCATGTGCTGACGGATCCATCCTCTAGTGCTACAATGACAATGTTGGGGGCGAAGGTTGGAAGAATGTCCACAATCTGCATGTAGCTGGAGCACAGAGGCAATCTTTCTGGAGTGTAGGTGACGTCCATTGAGGAGTGCAGGGGCACGATTGAGCAGTACTTAGGGCCATCTTTGTCACATTCCAGCAGGAGATGCCGGAGTTTTGGCAGGGAGGTGACCACAGGCAGAAGCCTCTGCTGAAGCTCAGCAGACAGGGAGCTTGGGTTCCGAGTCACCTTAATCTTGATGCTACGCAGAGTCGTGGCCAGGAACTTGAGTTCTTTCTCCTGTGAGTAACTGTAGGCTAGGTCAATATCTGCTAATGCCTTGTCAAACTGCCCAATCTTGATCATGGTATACAACCAGCTGAAGTTCATGATGACCCCAAATGTGAGATCATCCATCCGGCCACTCCGAGTGAGGTGGTAGAGAAGCTCTGTCATTTTCCGGTGGTTGACAAAGAAGATGTCTGGCTCCAGGAGGTTGCACTGAAACACCCATGGCTGCTCTGGAGTTTGTCTGTCATATGAGTGCTTATCAGCTGTAGCTTTGTCGCTGTGGTGATGGGGGTTCCTGTGATGAGATATGTTCAAAGAGTCAAAGTGATTGTTGTCACAGTGGAAGATTTTCTTCCTCCCACCCGACCAGGTCCCTAAGAAATACTCTGCCAGGAGACTGTGCATCTGGTGAACATCCTCCTCGTTGCTGAGATAAAGCTTTTGGGCAATTAGGTGCAAGTGCCTGTTAGCCCACACCATCAGTGTCACATTCCGCACCTGCCTCTCGATGAGGTACCCCTCGAGTTCCTCTTTGAGCTGGGCGATGAGACAATATGATATCCGTAGTGGGCTCTTGAGGTTGGAACTCACCATGATGTCACCAAGGACACTGTTGTCTAAGGAAAGTATGTCCTCCAACTCCATCTCTGTCAGTCCAGATCGGGCCATAGTGATGTACCCCAATGCTCGGAACACAAACCGTGAACCCAGCTTATTCTCAATGGAGTAGAAGAGCTGCTCAATGCTCTCATGCACTGTTGAGCACAGTGAAGTTTCATCTACGTCCTTGTGTGATCTCCAGTGCTGCACTTCCCGGAAGATGAGGTTGACAAACATTGGCAGGGTGCACTTAGCTAGTGCCTCATTGACATAGATCTGCTGCCCTGAGGTGACCTTACGCTTGATATTAAGGAGCTGGTGCTTGAGGGTCTGGCTACACATCTTCCGGTCATGTTGCATTAACTCCACGTAGCGGCTCTCGTCCTGGACGAGGCAACGTAACCTCTGTAGGATGCCATGCTTATTGGGTAATGTAGAGACCACCACCCGGACAGCCCGTGGCAGGTGTGCTGGAAGCCACCACAGCTTCCGTGCCTCGTCTGCTTCAGAGAGCTGTTCTAAGGCATCCAGCAAGATGACCAGTGGTCGCTGCAAGGAGGCCTCATTCAGCAGGCTCACCAGCAGCTCCCGCATCTCACGGATCTTGTTGGGCAGGAAGCGGATCAGACAGCAGTAGTTGATGGCGATCTGCTCACAGATGCTCTGCAGGAGTGTGCGGAGGTCAGTGGAGAATTCTGAGGATCCAATGAAACGGACGATGACCACTGGGTCACTCTCTGGGCCCATTTCTTTCTGAAGCCAGGAGTAAGCCTAAAATAAAGAAAAAAAAAACATTAATTGGAACCTCATTTGTTCCAAATTACTGATACTGATAAGTACTGTAAGAAAGAAGAACTCTGGAAAAAACTGGGATCATGTCGAGTATGCTTTGACATTAGGTTTAGAGTTAGGGCTAAGGTATAGAGCAGAACCTTTGTTTAATGGCTGTGGCATCCTGCTCTATGCTATATGATAAGAATGAAGAGACTTCTCTGATCTCCATTGCTAAATTCCCCCCATATTCACACATGAACCTACCATTTACCCCAACTAAAGGCATTATAGTAACTGAAATATCAAAAATATTCTCTAATTAAACTATGTGATCTGACAGTTAGTACTCCGTTCCAACAAATAAGGCTGTGCCCTAAATTACCGTTTCCCAACCCAGTCCTCGTGAACCGTTAGACTGTCCACATTCTTGCTCCCTTCCAGTTCCCAATAAGAGCAAAAACCTGGACTGTCTGGGAGTTCGCATGAACTGGCTTGGGAAACACTGCCCTAAATGACAAAGGGTGGGTCAGACCACTGTCCTACAGGCAGGGGATGCCAAAGGGTGTTAAGCTATGTGTTTGCAGACCTCAATTCATCTGCCTTATCAGTTTGCTGCCTCCCTGTGGTCCTCTGCCGCTAATCATGAGGTTGGGGTTTTGGCTGAGTCTTAACGCACTGCAGAAAGAGCTGCCTCACTTTGGCTATGCGCCATGGTGACTGTAGCCAGGCAAGCTGTGGCTCCCTGCCCATATCCCACAAAGTAAATCACTACAAAAGGGGAAGTCATGGCATCAATTATTAAGGCTAAAGAAACTGGCTCCCGCTCAGGCCTCCCACTACAGGGCACTGCAACATGACTCTAATGCATCTGGGTAGCCAGGTGGCTGGGACACAGTGCCATGCCAGCTGGGATGTGTGTTCAACTGACCAGACACGCACACACACACGCACATGTAGGGTAAACATATCCTTATGGGGACCGCTCATTCATTTCAATGGGAAAAATGCTAACGCTAACTATGACAACCCTAACCCCTACTCTGCCCTAACCATAACCATAAGTAACCTAACAAAATACAAGAGTGTTTGCATTTTTAGTTTTTTCATAGCAGTCACCGATTTTTATAAAATACAGTTTTCCCTTATGGGGACCAGGAAACCGGTCCCCATAAGGGAAAAAAAATGGATATTTTTCACGTTATGGGGACATTGTGTCCCCATAGGAATAGGTAAACCCGCTCGCACACACACACACACACGCAGAGCAAAACAGGCACACAACAAACCAAACAGATGCATCAAGAGTAACACTGACAGGGATGCAAAAGTATTAATATACATGCCAATATTTATCAATTTGTAAAAGGAAATTGGACAGAGGGAGGTAGCGATACACTGAGGAAGAAATATTGTTCACTGTTTTGGCCTCCATCATAATTCTATATCTGGCTGTTCTCACATGCACCCTAACATTATAAATGTATGCATACCCCCCCCCAACACCATGAAATAACCTTGCAGAATAATATATGCTGTGGTATATATGCCCTCATGCAGTCCTTGGGCACTCCATTCTCACTCTCTTCTGATTCATGTGTCTTACCTGTTTGGCTGCCTCTGCTATGAGGAGGGTCTTCCCTGTGCACGGTCCTCCATAAACCACCAGGGGGCTCACTCTGCTGGCCTTGGTGGGCAGCATATACCTGTGGATCACACTGAGAGCCTCACACTTGTACTCGTACAATGATGAGTAGGTCTTGCACAGGGACAGGTGCTGTAGGATCTCATCGTAAAGTGGGTCTGTCTCAGTATCGAAGTTCTGCTGCACAGTGGCCTGAATGATATCCACCATATCCTCATAGAACTGCTTGCAGAGACCTTCGACGTAGTGGCTCTCCACCTCTTGTGAGTAGCCCAGCTTCATGTCGCAGTGCGTGACTGAGGAGTAGACTCGCAGGTTGGAGGCTGCCACAATGGTCGGGATGAACTCATCGCGCACCTTCTGAAGCTGCTCGTAGGCCTCCTGGTTACGCACGGCGCGATCGCCGTTCTGCGTGATATCCATGTAGCGGGCCATCTCCGGCAGCTTGGCGTAACGCTCTAAGTTGGCGATTTTCCGGATGTAACACACACATTTCTTCAGAAAGGCTGGCGTCTGCTTGCCCAGGGCGAAGTCTAACTCATCCTCGAGAGCTAGGAGAATGATACAGGCAATCACATGAAAGCACAGCATGCATAACAGTCCCAATACTGAACATCCGAAGGTTCCCGTGGTGTGCTGAAGCACAAGCTGGTCATGAAGCTGTTTCTTTACCCTTAAAAGAAGCAACGGATGTTCACTTCTGCAACTGGCCAGCAAACATCTAGGGCTCTGGTCTCTTGGGCTCAGGTGTACGTCTCTAAACCTTCTCTAAAATCAACTAACATGATAAAATCACACTGATCCACAATGGCAATGCAGTATCAGAGTTTTATGGTTTGGTTCACAAGCCAAAACGTAAAAAGGTTGTATCACTGAAAAATATCTTCAAATCATTTTCTAGCCCAAAGCCTTTGGCACTTAAAATCTGGTTGATTTTTTTTTCTTTTTAAAACTTTAGTAACTTTTTTCACAAAGCCAATAATGGTTCTTACATTTACAGAACACACTGAAAATCTGAAAACATGTGCCTGAGTGATATTTTCTTGTAAATATATTGATTTCTGATTATTTCACCTCACATTTGGTCTAAGCAGCTCACATTTACACTACATGTTAGCTAAATTATGAATCGACAAAAGCTTAAAAGATCCATGACACAGGGAAGAAGTAGATCTTCAGTTATATTTTAAAGTACGTCAAGTTATGACTAAGCTACAGACAAGGGCGTAGGTTTGGTTGCAACATTGGAAGGGACCAAATTAGCCCAGAATCCCCCACACTCCTTAAAACACCCAGCACCCCCACGACATTGCTGGGGACATACTCTACTGTCCATACCCACACCCATGGTTACAGATAAAGCAGTCTTTGCATTTGCCTTTCTGTTCATCATTGGAAGCTGGCTCCATCTACACAGAGTCAATGTTTCCTCATGATTCATGGGGTCTAACAGGGGAACATGACAGAAGTGAATGGGTTGCTACAGGTGCTGCTCGGGGTGGAGATGGCTGTACCAGTTGTCCTCACCGGAGCAGAGGAACCTCTTGCCCTGGGTGCTTTTCATGGTGCCCTTCTCCTGTAGGTGATGGACGGCGGTATGGAAGATCTTCTTGATCTCCTCTGACACACTCCGCCAGGCCCTGTCTGTCTTGGCCTTGGTGCTTCCTGATTCCATCTAGCAGACAAACACAGGCCCGCTGTCTTAATGCCCTTATCACGTGTCTCCCTTTTTTGGTCAGGTGGGGAACATGCATGGAGGGACAGTAAGATGGAGAGAGAGACGGAGACAGAGAGAGAGAACGTGTGGTAGAAGGACACTGGCTTTGGATTTATGAGGACTCCTCTGTGTGGACTGGGCCTGCTGCTTTTTCCATTTTCACCCTGCAGTGATTCTGAACGATAACATCCCCCCAGTCTACATTTGGACACAGTATAATAGGCTTTTAGACAAAAAAAATTACCCTCAGTTTCGACTGGCACAAATATATGTTTAGTTTAGTGTACCAAATACATTGCTGATTTTACATTTTAAAAATGCAGCAAATAAATATAGAGTGAATTTTACATCCTGTGGACTGGCTGCCATCTTCACCTATTTTTTGCCTCCTCTAGGGGGCACCCAGGGCAGTGAGCACATCTCATACCTTTCAGGAGATAATAACATTGCAGCGTCTCAAAAACTGGAAGCTAGAGTGACTCCCATCTCTCCAAAGAGCATTGCTAACTGACGACCTGAACAGTATTGTGTAATGCTGTTCAGAAGTCTTGTTCCAGGATTGTACTGGGGTGCTACATTGTATTGTGCTATGTGTATGTGTATGTGTCTGTGTCCATGTGGGTGTTTAGCAGGAAGACTAACACATTGATACATTTTGGGGGGTGGGTGGTGTTTGTTGATTACTGTGACAGTAAACACTGTAATTTCTGCTAATTCCTTCACTGGAGAGTCCTCGTGCAGCTGTAAAGCTAAGCAAGCTTTGAGTCCTTCTTGTTCTCAATGGCACTGCATACCGAGTTCTGGTAGTTCTTCAGCATCTGAGCCTTGGGTTTGATGTAGTAGGCCGGCGGGACAGAGTTCTCGTCCCGGCAGTACCACTCCTCCAGGATATGCGTATCCAGCCCCACTTCCACAGCGGCGTCCAGGATCATTTCAAACTCCGCTGACTCCACCTCTCCTGGCACACGTATGCTGCCATACTTCTCACCGACCAGCCCCTGTTGGTGGCACAGAGGGAGAGCGGCAGGTCAAATAAGGACATATGATGAGAAACTGTGAGCAGTGTAAGCGTTTGTCCATAACCAGACTAAAAACGAAGGGGTTAACTAAGACGTGTAGACCAGCCAAAACCCAAAACTGTGCCAGTGATTATATAAGAAATATAGCTTTGGTCTATTACATGAAAATTACTGTTAGTTGTGCTCTGAGGCTTATAAGCAACATTAGTACTGTCCACTTGGCAATGAAACTATTTTTAGAGAAAGATAAAGACAGTACTGAAAATGAGAACTGGAGAATGAGGACATTCAAAGCTGGGCTGCATTAACAAAGGAGACTGTATCAGTGACATGAGGGGATCCTTCACACAGCACACAGCTGGCTCCACCATGACAGAGAAGGGAGCGAAACGGGAACCCAGAATATACGCCTCGATAAACCCCCCTTTGCCGAGTAAAGGATGCGACTCACAACGGCAACTTGGAATTCCCTGCACATCTGGCTTTGAAGGCAGCCGTTTTACTTCTGTACTACTAATCTGCAGTAGTGCCACCTGCTGCAGTGGAGTGATAATCCTGCCCTGTGAAGCACCTAAAGTTCTGACTCAGAACCTGTTCTTCACCAGGGTACCTTTGGTCTCAGTGTGAGTCACCCAAAGCCACATCTCAAAATCTCACTGGGCACGTATTTTGCTTGGAGCTGTGTTGAAGCTTGACAAAACACTGGAGGTCTTTTCACCCTCTGGGCTGAAGTGCGGCGTGCTGAGCGCTGCGCTATCTCAACCAGTCCCATGTATCCTGTAGACTGCCCAACTCCTCACACCTCAATGTTGATGGCAGAGTGTGATGCCCTCAATGACCTTGAATTTGCAGGCCCGCTTTGCAGAGGAGGGTGTGTTAGATTTGGCAACGCCTCATGACCATCAGCATGCAGAGGAACAAGGGGAAAGGGGGCGGAGTTTTCCAGTTCAGTTCAGTTGAGTGGGGTAGTAGAAAACCAGGTAACCTTGGTCATTAGCAATGCATGTCCCCTACTCCAACTGCCAATCACATTCAGCCATTCATGTCTGAAACATCCCCTCTGATTCTCTATCTTCTCCTTTCTTTGCTTTTCCGCCAATAACCTTCAAATAGTCACTCTTTATGGTCGGTGCATTACCTTTGTTAGGAAGACAATACCGCTTCAGAGGTACATGAGGCTTTCAATAGCCGTGAAATCAAAAGCGATTCCTCCTAAGAGGTGTCGAGCAATTATTTTTCTGTGTGCACACATTCGCTGGCGTGGAAGCAGAGATGAGTTTTTAAAATGGAGAGATGCCGGCAGCCGTTTGGGTGGACGTCAATGTGAAGCGCATGCTGCTTTTCTTAGTCGATGGGATGCAGATCCTGGGAGGCAAGCTTCACGTTAATGAGTCAGCCCACACACATCAGTGAACTCACTCACAGCACCATGTGTACGCTATAAAAAAACGCTTCTTTTCAATAGGTTTTGACAAAGGCTGTCAACATGAGGTTATCTCTCTTTCTGAGATGAAGTCTAACGGATGCCTGTGTTGATTATCCAAGACAGTCCATCAAGTTTTCCTATTTTTAGCATTTCTGCAGCTGAGTGTGGAAAAGACAAGCCTTCTTGATTGTGGTATGAAAGCTGTAACAAACCTTATTGTTAGAGAAAATATGCAAGAATAAGTCCAGCACCCCTGCCTTCCCTAGAGCGAAAGCTGGAAGTCAATAACAGCAAAGTGGTTTAATGGCGTAATACTACATTACAGCTTCTTGGCGCAGGAAAACTGCAGCTTTGAAGAAACATTTTTGTTTACATCTTGTTGACAGCTTTTTTTGCTTCCTTTCTGGTGCCGTGGCGCTGGCAGGGCTGTTTCCTGCTGTTTTGCTTCTTCGGTACCTTGCAGACGTGAATCTGCAGCGATTATTCTTATTAACGATGGGGGAGGTGCGATGGGGTGCAGTGAATCGCCAAGAAACGTGGCAGCTTTCATGTACTTGGGCCATCGTCAGGGCAATGGGCCTCTGCCTTGGCCTCTGTTCCCTCACACACACACACACACACACACACACACACACATGCACACACACACACAAACAGTCACAATGGATGACGATCCAGAAAAAACATGTCCCCACCCCCCACACACACACACTCGCTGTTCCCAACAGTTGAGAGATGACTCCATTGGCCCAGCCTGCTTGGCTTGCTGTCAACGCCGGCTGTTTGAAATGCAGCCAAGACGGTGGCGGCATCGCTGCAGATGAGCACAAACAGCTTCAGGTTTCTTTGCTCCGTTTCCTGTCAGTGGCTAAACCAGCCTGAACCGAAGAACAAAACAGCACTGATTCTGCATCCTGCCCCGCGTCGATGTTTCAGCCAAATGCCTCATAGCCTCAGCCCAGTGGAGGATCCAACATGGTGTTCCTCTAACAGCAGGCGTCCAGCTTATGGTCATCCTATGACCTCATACATACAATGGGATTCTTTCATTACATGAACTCCCTCATAACCTAAGGGGATTTTGATGAAGTGTGGTGTTCTCTCTCTATGGGGGTGTTTTCCTGGATTTATTTAAAGTATCACTGAAATAATTTTTATGGATTTCTTCGGAAGGATTAATGTTCAAATGAAACCATATCAGAAATGGCTGTATCATGTTACACTGGCAAAACATGAAGACATTGTGTGATGCAGTAATATCAGCTGAAAGTAATGGACAGATATTATGTGTCTAGTGAACAACAGCTTAAAAGAAGGCAGGTAAAGAAAGCAGCAGACAAGCAGGACTCACACTCAGCAGGACGGACATGCTCCACTGGAGCTTCACGCACGCCTGCTGACGATAGCCCATTTTAGGACCCTGCACTGCCTTAGCATCTCTCAGCGGCTCCCTGAGGCCGGGCCAGAGTCCAGTCAGCCAGCCAGAGAGGGAAGTGGTGAGGGGGAGGGGCTTGCTTGGCGACAGGAGGGGAGGGGTCAGGGGGTGGGGCTTGCTTGAGGACTGGAGGAGAGGGGTGAGGGGGCGGGACTTGCTTGAGGACAGAAGGAGAGGGGTGAGGGGGCGGGACTTGTTTGGGGAATGGAGGGAAGAGTGAGGGGGTGGGGCTAGTTTGGGGACAGGAGGGGGGTGAGGGGGCAGTTCTTGCTTGGGGAATGGAAGGAAGAGGGAGGGGGTGGGGCTAGTTTGGGGAATTGAGGGAAGGAGGTACTTGTTGTGTCTGTGCAGTTTTGTTGATTTTAGAGCCGTGGAAGAATAGATATTGAGGAGATGGAGATAAACTGGGGAACATGACTTATTAGAATTAGGTGATCAGTGGTCATTGTCAACACACCACAGCACCCATATGTGACTTTCGTGACTAATTCAGCCCCCCGGGGGCAGTGTTTGGGGGCGGAACCTTGCTCAGGGTACCTCAGTGGTGCCTTGCTGGTCGGGGATTCGAACCTGCAATCTTTCAATTACAAGTGTGCTTCCTTAACCATCAAGCCACCACTTCCCAAGGCCAGATTACATTTATGCATTAATTGACTGGTGTCCTGTCCAGGATGTGCCCTGCGTAGATAAGTGGTTGCACGGACGGATGGATAAAATGAGTGTGAATTTTTCATGAGTGATGGTACAGATGTCACAGAGAGATGGAGAGGCCTCATTGTGTCTGACAGATGAGAGGTGCTGCTTACATGACACGCATGCGGCTGCATCTGTCGTGTGCCACACGGGGACTGAACACCGGCTGGTACGCAGGCGGCGAGGGTAACAGGTGCGGAGGGTAACTTCAGCTGGCTCATGTCAATGCTCTTTCTGCACAGCATAAGGCTCGGCCTCAATGTCATTTCTGATAGGAAGAATAATTCTAGCGCTGACCAGTTGATGAGCTCCTCTACTGCACTGCCCATGTCACAACTAAATGTTTTCATTTAATTCAGGAGACACATTTTTGGTCATTTGCATAACGGGTCATGCAAATGTAGTCGTACTTCTTTGTGTAAAATGCTATTTAATGCAGAAGCATATTTAGGGTCAGCCTTAGAGTTTCAGCTAGGGAGCAGAGGAGGGGGTCTTGTTTGGGGACACCCCAGACCCCTGATAGCTCTCCAGCCACAGTGCCACCTGCCTCTGCACACACTTCTTTTACATTTTAATCAGTTGGGATCAATTTCACTAGGAAATTCTGCTTCCCAGTGCTGCTCTGTCATGTGAAACAACCTCAGAAAAATTGCCCGTTTCACGTCTGTAACCTGGAAACCTCTGCAGGGTTCTGATTCCCCCACTCATACTCTCTGCAGCCCCCCCCCCCCCCCCCCATTCCTGAATAGTGGGCCGGACTGCAGCAGGTATTAAGTGGCTGGGATGCAGCTGCAGTGAAATGTTTAAAAACAAGGGGTAGCGGGGTGGTGGGGGGGGTTGTATGTTTTATTCTCGTCCCCATGATGACAGTCCATTCTGAGGCAGCGGTGGGGGTGGGGTGGGGGGTTAACGGCAGATACTGTTACATATATATTATATTACATATATATGTTACATATATATTAAATATTAGGAGAAGCAGGAAGCAGCACTGGACAGAGGCTCAAGAGACACTGTGGGACAGGACACAAGGAGGGGGGCACGGGGGGGGGGGCGTAAAAGCATATCGTCTTATACCCACAACAAAACATGGACCTGCGGAGGTCTTCAAGCACTCCTCCAGCATCTTCATCCTCATCTGCTGGAGCTCTGGGCTGTCCCACTCGTCAGGGTCCAGCCCCCAGTATAGGTCCACCACCTGGGGAAGAGACACATGGTCAGATTCTGCCCCATAAACAAGGAGCCAATATCTAGCCGAATCCAGGCGGGTCCACGGGGCCGCAAGAGAGCAGGGCACTGTACACGTGGGGATTGTTTTCCATATAAAAAGCCGGAAGGTGCGCAGTCAGGTGTAAAATGCTCATGTTAATGTTGAACTTCAGCTTTCTGTTTGACCTCGCCTTCCAGCACGTGGGTGAGGCCCACTCAACGGCTGGCTGAGCCTCAGCAGAGAGAAGCGGCCAGACACAAGGCCTCAGTGTGACCTCAGCAGCACCACGCCAGGCCTGACGCATGTCCTGCCAGCATGCAAACACGTCCTTCACTGGGGGAAGAGCTCAGCCTCCAGGCATCGCAGAACTGCCATTCAGTGCTGGACTGGCTGAATATAATGCACATTTACCCTATTGTATATGAATTATCATATATCAGATCCATTTTTTTTGACGGCCCTCCTACGCTACAGCAGATTTCGTAGGCTATGCTGACTGGACTCCTTCTCCAAGGAGCCTAGGTGAGACCCGGTCATCCGCAGCTGTGCTTCTTCACAGATCTAGTGGTTCCAAAAACAGGCTTAACTAAGCTGTCCACAAGGGTGGACACCATGCGTAAAAGAGCTCAAGGACCAGCTGGCAGACGTGAGCCCCCCCCCAAGGATCTCGGACTGAGATTCTGTTGAAGCCCCACAGGTAGTGCTGTAATTTCAGCACGGGTCATTAGCTGTTCTGTCACTCTGTTATCCCACCGTGACGCCCTGGGCTACAGTTTTGTTGGGTAAGGAGGGGGAGCGGCTTCCAAGTGGGCTTGTTGGGCTGTAAATAAAAGCACTAACCCCCCCCCCCCCTGCCCTGCCCGGCCCCCAGGCCCACCACACCTCCTCAATTACGGCGCGCTCTGCCAACACCTGAAATTAATTTCCAAGTGATTGTCTCTCCGTGTCAGGGAGGGGCGGGCCATGCAGACTTCTGGAAAACCACACGTGAAGTATTTGTTGCTGGGAGAGCCGTAATGGTGTCCCTGGGGACCAGTGCTGCCCTCAGCTGGGAGATGCAGATGACCTGTATGGGAATGCGTGTTCTCTTTTCTCTAAATGGGTCACGTTTGCCTTCTGCCCCTGAGAATATGAGCTCCACACGTTCCATTTATTCGTAGCATTAACCTCACTACCTCTGACTCTGACTGCAAATGCAATCAGAGTCAGAGCTCCTGGAAAATGGGGAAATGGCCGCCACACCCTGAATCAGTTACAGTCTTTAGCACGTGTGGGGTAATTTTCACAGACTGATTCTTAGTCAGAATAATGCAGACACTCTTTGCTACTGTGCCAACATCACAGTTATGATTCTGGTGATTCCGCTTTTGAGAAAACAAACCAGAAATGAGATTACAGCAAACCTAATGCCAGGCAAAATCACACATTTCCATATGTCAGTTACATTTCATTATCCCTTAAAGTAATTCACCATGATTCCATCTTGCAGCACCATCAACATTGCTGCTAACTGATGTCATTAGACAAACACCTTGACCGCATGTCGCTCTATAAGCAGTGTTATCTAATCAAAAATATTAAACAAAGCAATTGCTATTAGGAAGACTAGTTATGGAAACTTCACCTCATTAGCTTTTAGCTAAGCCCATAAACTCAGCTTTGAGTTATGGTGCATGTAAAGTAAACCTTTCTGAGGTTAATTCAGTTCTGATCTGTGGATTGAGCTATGCAGTGAAATCAATCCCGCTTTCTGGGGTAACACTATACCATGTATACCAAGGAGATTCAAAGGAGCAGTGAAAAGTCTATTTTAGGATTGAACAACCAAGGCAACAAACACATTTACCAATACAAATATCTATTTCTTTCAAGGTGCCCTGGAAGTTGTAATAGTTCCTTCCTTGTATTTATACGATCAGCATTAAAAATAGGGGTAGGTTCAATGTATTAATAAGATTTTGACCGAGGTCTTCAGTCTGACTGGAAGCTCTTGTAGGAGTGGTTTTGAGTGAGTCACCAATTGTGGAGGAGGAGACCTCAGGTTGAATGACAGATGGAGCAGTGTACTGTCCCTGTTAAGGAGTGCTGGCATTGGATTGGTCCCCATTTCAGAGGCGAGCCCTCTGCTTTGACTGACAAGAGTGGGAAGGACTCATGTGCTGACTACACAGCTCTGCCCCTCAGCACAAAGAGGTTGCAGATCCCCCTGTATCGAGGGGCCGAAATTATGCACAACTGTGACCTAAGAACTGCCAAGACTGCTTTTAATGAGAGAGCTGAAATAAGATGGTCAGCTACTGAACTGAGACGTTACAGTGACAGGCGTAGGAAAAGGGCAGATTATATAGACTTCAAATAAATTAAAAGAAGAGATGATAATTAAATAAAAGGTATAGATGTGAATGTATAATGTGATACACATGTAACGGAGTCACTGCTGAGACAGTAAGACATCCTCTGCGTATAAACCCTCATGCCTAGGGAGCTGAGCCTTGGGCGTATAAACCCTCATGCCTAGGGAGCTGAGCCTTGGGCGTATAAACCCTCTTGCCTAGGGAGCTGAGCCTTGGGCGTATAAACCCTCATGCCTAGGGAGCTGAGCCTTGGGCGTATAAACCCTCATGCCTAGGGAGCTGAGTCTTGGGCGTATAAACCCTCATGCCTAGGGAGCTGAGCCTTGGGCGTATAAACCCTCATGCCTAGGGAGCTGAGTCTTGGGCGTATAAACCCTCATGCCTAGGGAGCTGAGCCTTGGGCGTATAAACCCTCATGCCTAGGGAGCTGAGTCTTGGGCGTATAAACCCTCATGCCTAGGGAGCTGAGCCTTGGGCGTATAAACCCTCATGCCTAGGGAGCTGAGTCTTGGGCAGTGCTGTAAGTCCTGATGACAGCAGGCATGGAGGATCTGTGAAAGCCTCCCCATATACCTTGGAGCAGGACGTCTTTCCCCGAAGGACCTGCTCTCTGCCAAAACAGTGCTCTGCCAGACTCTGCTTCATTTTCACCTTCAGTTCCCTCTGCATTTGCCCAACTTATCACCTGCCCAGAGGCCTTTCGGGGGGGGGGGGGGGGCTTCCGGTCGCCGGGGCCCATCATTAGGGAGCCGGTGGACTATCTCAGTGAGCAGAGCACGATCGACACAGAAGTTAATGTTTCCTTGAGGCAGTGGGTGCAAAAATCAATAGGAGCCCCGAGGGCTGAGAGAGGATGGGTGGATCCCTGCAGGCCTCAGTGCATTGCTAGTCTCCCTGACTGTCTGCTCACTCTGCTGCCGGGACCTTGCTGCCGCAGCACAAGAGGATCATTATACTATAATGTTTTCTCTTCATACTAAATACCGTCTCCCCTCCTCTGCCTGTACCCAAAAACACCAGAGGAACCCAACAAAGGAAGAGGTTACACTGTCTGCAGCCCCAATCACCAGTGTTGCCTTCCTGATGCCGCTCGACATGACTAACATATTTACCCAGAGCTGGGTGGCTCCTTAACTATGCTAACCAGCTCATTAACCATTCTGACCAACTCCTTAACCTTGTTGACTATCTCCTTAACTATGCTGACCAGCTCATAAACCATGCTGACCAGTTCCTTAATCATGCTGAACAGCTCCTTAACCATTCTGACCAGCTACTTAACCATGTTAACTGGCTCCTTAACCATGTTGACCAGCTCAATAACCATCCTGGCCAGTTACTTAACCCTGCACTGGGGACCGTAACATGTTAACATATCGCTGGAGGACAGTGGACTGCACGTCTATAAAAAGGTACAGGGGGTTAGTTTATTATCTGCATGGCTGCAAAACAAAGCTGTCTAATTAAAATCTAGATGAAGACATTAGGCATCTTCACTGTGACAGGGGAGCTGTAGGTAATGTGATTGCAGGCAGCAATCTCTGTGTAACAGGCTGACGGATGGAGAGATTCATCGGCAGAAGCCATCTTACCCCTCAGTCTGCGTTTGCGCTAAGCACTGCAGTGCATAATTCTATCTCCTGCTTCTTTCCATGGTGAATATGTATTTGGTTTCATGATTCTTACGCGACCCCCTTGTCCTCAATGACCGACACTCACGGTAAACAACAACACCGAAAATGCTGCTTAATTTAAAAATAGCACTGGTTCAGCAAATAACAAACACCCAAGGTCTGCGGTACATGTGACTGCAGTGGGTAGAGACGACTGTGCTGTGGTGAAGGCCGTCACCGTGTAAGACAGAAAGCGGTCACTTTCAGTGATCGTAATGAATATGTGCTCTGGCTGACATTGACATCATTGACATGCGACAATAACGATACAAGCACCAACCGCACCCAATCACAAGGTGGCAAACACAGCGAGACACCACACAGTATGCCACCTGAGCTGTATGTCAGTGACCAACCAACTGGTATAATCCAGTTATCAGTACATATTTTTTTCAAACTACGTGCCCGTTTTACTTCAGTTTGTGAGTGACGGCTCTTGTCTTTTAGGATTTTCAGCCTGAAAGGCTGTTTACGTTTAGGGAAGTTTCAGCTTACAGTACAGACTATTATCATGTTTATGCTGAACCTGAGAAAGACAGTGTCGTTGCGGAGAGAGTGGCAGCCTCGTGATGTGGTTGGTGTCTCTGCAGAATTAGCCCGTGTGGGCAGCTTACTGTTCTCTGACCTGCTTCATTTATGCAGAGGCGTAATGCTAACCTTGGGACAGTCCCACTTAAACTACGAAGGTACACTCACTGCCCTCCTCTAAGGGGGGGGTTCTGTATCCTCTGCTTGTCTCGATTCAGTCTTAAATGAATCCCCCGAATCTCTGGCCTGTGCCCCTCCTTCAAACCAGCTCAAGGGGACAGAGTCCATATGGTCTTTAAAATGCAGGAATATAGTGCTTGGCCTCAGCAGGCAGTATTTTTAACAGTCATATTACAGTAATGGCAGCTGTCCCACATTCCAGGCTGGGGAGGTGCATTCCCTGTGTGCAATGAAGCCAGGTCTGACCTCTGCTGGGGAGGGGGGCACAGAGTCTGCACCTGGGCAAAGGAAGCTGCGGACCCCCTGGCAAGCCAGTTAGGTGGGGCAGCTCATATATATGCGTCACTAAGTCTCTGCAGAAGCTTGTAGGACACGCATAAAGGACTCCCGCTGAAGTGGGGGCATCTTAAATCAGAGGCTCGCCCCTCTGCATGTTGGTCGATACGCCCGAAGGAAGACGTGGGTGCACCTTCATCCCAAAAGGCATAAGATCGCACACACACAGGCCTTGTGTTCAATGAGTGCTTTTACAGCCCCCTGAAGGGCAGTGAAACAGCAACAAACATTGCAACACCTCCCCCCCCCTAACATTTGTGAGGAAAGTGCTGGTTTTTGGATGTCTGTGAGAAGCAGGGGAGGGAACATGCCCCTCACACAAGCAGGGAGATTAACTTGGAGAGGATTAACGTGCTCAGAATCGTTTAAATATCTGACAAATTGAAATACATTAGGCAGATGTTTTGTCTAGTTCTCATGGGTAAATGATCCCTTGCTGAAAGAGAACTGGTGCTTGAAAGCTGTTTGAGACGTACACCTTTGCTGTTCTGATCGATACTTGAAAGAGCCCTGTTTGAAGCTCACTAATAGAGCTGTAAAGATATTCAGTCCTGTTTATGTGGAGTATGATGTCATCAAATAGGCCCTGGATCTTCTCCTTCTCTGGTGCCTGATGCCCAGCTAGCTGTTATCCCTGGGGCTCCCTGGGAAAGACAGCATGTCCTGCTGCAACTGTAATGAGGGCCTTAATTCCAGCTATCTACAGCTGCTGCAACCTCATAGGCAGTGATGGAGGTTAGCCTCAATTTGAACGGCAAGTGCTGTCCCGGGGCCCTGAACATTAGTTCCTGTGATGCTTAAGCATTACAGGAAGTGTCTGTGGGTGGGGCTGAGGATTGAGGTCAAACTGTGACACTTTGATGGGAAAGTGGTAGCGAGGATTCAGGAAACCCAAGAAGGAGCATTTTTTATAAAACAGTGTGAAAGGGTAGCACTGGAGATAAGGATGATGAATTTGTAGGGTGATCTGGGAGACTGTACACAGAAGCAGAGCAGCATACATCTGCCCTTTATGTTACCCCCTTACCATCCCAATCCAGTTACAGTGGGAAAGCATGTGTCTCTCTGACTGTATGAGGCTATGGCTGAGGGCCCACAATGGTAGAGGAACCGCAATTCCCCAGTGCGTTTGTGTATGTGTTTGTGTTGTGGGGGGGGGGGGGGGGGGGGTGTGTGGAATGGGATAAATTCACAGAAAGGGATGAGGCTCATAGAACAGAGCTGCGTTCATAAGGCAGCCCATTCCCGAATCTGACAGATTAACTGAGCATGCGGGGTAAGCAGGAACACTGGGGAGCCCAGCCAATGAAAGCGCAGCGGGGGCACTTTCCATTCCTGAGTCAGAGCGTGCGGGGTAAGCAGGAAAACTGGGGAGCCCAGCCAATGAAAGCGCAGCGGGGGCACTTTCCATTCCCAAATCGGAGCGTGTGGGGTAAGTAGGAACACTGAGGAGCCCAGCCAATGACAGTACACCGGGGGCACTTTCCATTCCCGAATCAGAGCATGTGGGGTAAGCAGGAACACTGGGGAGCCCAGCCAATGAGAGCGCACAGGGGGCACTTTCCATTCCCAAATCAGAGCGTGTGGGGTAAGCAGGAAAACTGGGGAGCCCAGCCAGTGAGAGCGCACAGGGGGCACTTTCCATAGGTCCTCTGAGAGGGGCAGGGCTTTTTATTTCATGACAGCCACGCTGCGTCATCTCTTGAGCAACTCCTTTGTGACATTTTATTAACAGCACAGCATCCGCTAATCCTCAGGTTTCGGCTCAGGATTCGTGGAGACGCCTTCATGGTAACAGAGCCTGTCAGTTACAGAGCTTGTGCAGGAACGCGCAACATGCTTCCTCACCTGATTCCAGCTCCGTTTTAATTCCCAGGGTGCCTTCAAGTAACCAGAATGTATTTTATGGATTCCTGCACTGATTTGCAAGTAGGAGCTTCATCAGACCTTCATAATGATGTGAACTGAGATTAACTTAATTGAATCAGGTGATTAATATTCATGCAAACTTTGGAAAGTAGAAGTCAAGTTGCTTGTATTTGGTTGGTGTGTCAGAAGCAGCTAGCTGTAGACTTTTGAGATAGCTTCACCCTTCTAGACACATTTAAAATGCAAATGTATTAATCAGAGCCTGCAAGGATTCATGCTAATATATTCACTTAACAACCTCAGGTACCACCTCATCAGCGAGGCATCAAGCAGCACTTGGGGATCTGCCCTCATTCTGACCTCCAGTGCACCTACAGGTCTGTGGGTTAAGTCTCACTGGTGTGATGATTATCTGTATATACATCCTGTGTGATTATTTGTATATTCTTGTATTAAACCCTGCATGATTACCTAAATTTGAACTATCGTGAGATTATCTGTATATTCTTATACTAAACCCTGCATGATTCCCTGTATATTAAATCCTGTGCAATTATCTGTATTTCAAGTAAAATGCTGCCTGATTATTTGTGTTTGTGTTTATGTAGGTTTATCTTCTTACCGCAAATATAATTGCAGTGACTATGAGGTATGTCAAGTGACACGCTGGCCCAGTGGGGGACCTTACTCCTCCTGCAATGTCGGTTTGAATCCCACACCTGCAGTTTATTGGTTTTCCTGTTTCCTCCTGCCGCCCAATGACGTGCAGGGAGGCTAATCGGTGTCTCTAAATTGCCCTGTGATAGACTGGCATCTCATGTGTGTATGAACAGCTACCTTGTGCTTGGGGTGGGCTTTACCCCACACTGTGATCCTGTCCGCTAAAAGTGGTCAAAAGATGAATGGTAGGGTCATATTGGTAGGGTCACTGACTGCTCATAACTCTGAGAGCAGATTAAGCTGGTAGCCCTGTCAGGACGCATAACACGCTGCCCCCCCCATGTGATGTCAGAGGCGTGTTTAGTCCAGTGTGCGTTAATCATCTGACTGGATGATCATGGTGACAGGTTGAGGGCTGCGGAGAGCTGACTGAGGAACTGTAAGCCAGCCTGACAACCTGTCCTGTGAGTTTGTGGTCTGTCATGTTTCATAAAGTCGTGTTTATGAAATAATTGAAAAGCAGCTGCTAATTCTGTCAACATATCATCCACACACACACACAGGGAAACACAGATATCTTACCTGGAATTCAATCCCATAATTCTCTCGGCAGAAGTCCCGCAGCTTTGGGTAGACATGCTCTTTCAGGGCGTTCCTCTCCGCCTCTGTGTCTGCATGGGGACCAAAGGGGGGGGGGGGGGGTGGACAATTATACACAAGATGTTACGGTCACACGACCACAGCAGATGGCATATCCTGAACAGCAGGGGACATGTACAGTCTGCTGTGTCTCTCTCACACACACATGTGCGTGAACCATTATTTCTACAGGATGCAGCTTAAGATCAGGGCTGAGTTTGAGGGAGGGGGGTCTAACAGACCTCATTGACCATTTCAGAGGTCCCACGTGTCTCTTTGGCTGTTTATTGTAGGAAAAGACTGCAGAGCGCATAGTCAGAATCAGCTTGGTGTCACACTCGGCTAGAGAGCGAGCCTTTGGAAAGTGAGATATCCCCCCCCCCCTCCCTCCCCCCCCAGAGTGAGCGTCATGTGCATGCAGAGTGCAGCCTAGCGATTGCAGAAGCTGTCACCAGCTGAGGTGTCGCAGGAAATATAAAGATATGCTCACGAGGGAATGCGGAGGAACGTATGGCGAACAACTGGACAGCGCTGGAAGGAAAATGTCCTTCTGGACCGTGGTGATGGAGAAGCAAGACGAGCTACCTTATGCCTTCATGAATCAGCTTCAAGTGCAAAAGCTTTACTAGCAGGAAAAATGCTTCCATTATGAATTCAGTCCAATGCAGCCCACACACATCTGTACATTTCTACATATAAAATATGTACAGTACTGTGCAAAAGTCTTAGGTCATCAAAGAAAGTGTTTAAATGCTATTTATCTGGAAAGTAAGTGTATTTGTTCAAAAAATTAACACAATTTAATATTCCAATATATTCAAGTGAATAGTAACATGAGAACCACTTTAGTTCCCAAACTTCTCCTCAGGAGCACCCTAGTCATTCCATATATTTGTTAAATTTCACCACCAGTTCAATTAGTTAATTAACAATTAGTAAAGTCATTAAATGAGGTATTGATTACCCAGATATGGTGTGAGTCAACAAAAACATTGAATGGTAACTTCAAACACTGTGGTGATAGTTGGAGAGGTTTTGACTGAACACTTTGACTAAAATCATAGTTTTACACCAACACAAAGCCTTTGGCATGGTATGGTACGTATACTTCATTAACAAAATCTGTAAAAAAATTATTCTAATAAATACTAAAACAGATTTTAACACACAATAAAATACTATTTGTATAGAGTATTGTGTTTAAAACATTTCCAACAGAGAGCACGGTCCGTGGGCTACAGCTGAAGGGGTTTGACGAATCAACAAACACATCGGTTAGGCTTCCTTCAGAGAGCATAACCTATCACGAATTTAACAGATAAATATTTAATGCTGACTGGCATCTCATCCAGGGTGTCCCCTGCCTTGTGCCCCACGTTTCCTGGGACAGACTCCAGGTCCACCTCAGGCCTGCACTGGAAAAGTCCTTAAGGCAGACGGGCAGATTGAAAGACTAATATTAAATATTAAAGAAAACTACACTGATATTGAGCGCAAACCAAGAAAACTGACCTTTTATGCTTTTATATCTGCCTTTGCAGCACTATGAAAAAGCCTTTGTTAAGCACATTTTCCCCGTGTATTGCCTCTTTTTGTGGGTGGTAGTTTGTACAGGAAGATTGAGAGAAAAATGGCAGCAAAATTGCATGCTTCTTCTCTTTGAAGATGTTCCCACTGCACAGGTGTGGAGAAGTTACTTCCCTTTCTCCAGTGAGCATAAATGATAGTGGCAGTTAGCACCAGCTGGTTAGATACAAAGGCAAACAGTCAGGCCTGATTTGGGTCAGTCGTGCACAATATCAATATGAATGAACTTTGGCCTCACCACCAGTGTGAAGCTGTATGCAGGTTCTAGAACCACAATTGAAAGTTAGTGCATGCTAGTCTGGAAACAATGAAACACAATTCATACGTCACTTTTCCTCGCTTGCTTTTGCTTGCGGTCGAGGGAACGTGACGCAAATTTTATCATCAGAGGTTGACTGCGGTTGATTGTGGTCAGTGCACGTGTAGCCCAGATTTTTATGTCTAGTGGAAACCATGCGCATCCATGCGCATCGAACAAGCATGTGCAAGATAATTGGGTAGGTGTTTGCAGTAGGTGGCAGCATGGACTTTCACAGATCAGTGGTCAACGACGAAAGACTAGAGGAAGAAGGAAGAAGGGTTGCTGTTGTAGTAGTTATGGTGAGCAGCTGTATGAGGAGGGTCGGAGGAACCTGAATATCTAATTTTTCACACTGTCCAAACATTAAACCATAAGGTATACGGTATATTAAAACGCAGCACTATTCTGGCATTTTTAAATCTTGCCGATAAAATTCATTGAGCAGGTGTGGGGTGGTCCCAGCTAGTTTTATCGTAGGGATGTCAAAATACTGTGGTTTGCCTTATTACCGTAATATTGCCAAAGCCTTAACTAATAACTAGAAAGCTGTTCATAAAACTTTACCCGTTTCACTACACTGCCCATTAAGAAGGACAAGAAGACTCAAGCTTGTCAGTAGCCACCTGGAAAATCCTCACAATCTTCTATGGACAGGTGAGCCACTCGTGGGGCTTTGTGGCTGGCTGACGCTGGCTCATAAATATCTGCTGAAATCCAAATGCTCCATTCAGCAGCACTCCTGAGTGCTAACAGGGACTCATACCATCATACCGGAGGTGTTTAGATGCTGCTAAATGTGGTGCAGCCATTCTGTGGGTATGACAGAAGGATTACTCTCTTACAGCGATTATAGACATAAGACATTGCGTTGCTTGCAGCACAAAATACATGAGAGAAGGATCGAAAAGTTGTTTTGTTTGTTTCTTCTGGTGCCATGTTATCTAACAGAGACTTTAAGCTGACATCCTGATAGCAAGCAGGCAGAAAATCAGAGAGAAACAGAGCTGTTTTCCACAGTGCCGTACTGTATATAATATGACACTGACACATATATTTGTATGTTATACTCAAAGCAAAATAATGTCAGTAGGAGGTATATTAAGCGTAGACCTTTTGTCTCGTGTGGGCGGGTTTGATGCGCCAGGCTCCACGATATAGTGCAATCTGTTGAAAGGCGCCCCCCCATCAGCTGAGAGCGAGAGCACTGGAGATACACGTCCAGGAAATGGCATGAATCAGTTGACGGCCTCGGGAATCTGTGTGTAACCGGGGACGGGCTCACACTCAGAGAGATCGTCGGCAGGCGTTACGGATCAAAAGCATAGTCGATCAAAAGTGTGGACGCGGGACACAAGTCAGAAACCACACGCCTGGCATAAAGACCCGAGTACGAAGGTCTCTTCCACATTTCCTGGGGTTCTACTTGTGCCAAACTGATAACAAAGACTGTCACTTTTCCAGGAAATATACTGTAGCTATAAAGAGAGCGGCTGTTCTTTCAAGACAGGAGCTCTGCTAAAATTACACATCGGCACAGTCACAGACGAATCGGCCCGGTTTTGCTTAGCTCACAGGATTCTGAAGCTATGCTACAGAAGGGAACAACTACAACATGCTGTCAGGAATAGCTTGTGAGGAAAGTAGCTTGTGAAGGCATTGTCAGCCCGTATGAGAGGTGTATATGAACAGGACCAAGGCACATATGCGTACACAAACCAAACATAAAGGAGTTCGATTCTTTGCAAGTGTTTCCCGCAGAAGCTATAAGGATTTAACACCCGACTGAAGACAGTGGTGGAAGTGGTACAGGTTACAGGCCAGAGGGAGTCAAACTGTCCTTCTGCTTGTCTTACACAAAAGATCTCAGACTAAGAACATTCCGGAAGCCGGGCTGCTGCAGTCCATGACGCTGCCACCTGGGGTGCGGTACGGCTCCCTGAGCGTGTCGGACTCTGTGCTCCCTCATCCGCCCCCTCATTCTTGTTCTCTCCTTTCCTCCCTGTCTGATGCTCGGAGTTACCCTGAAGGGATAAGGCACTCCCTCTCCAAAGCCCCCGCACCCCAGCCCCAAACCAGTCAAAGAATAATTTCACATCATGCCGCTCTCAGATAAATCCACTAGCTAAGTTTACTTTGGTGATATGACGCACAGGATTAGTCTCCTTAATCCAAATATTAATACTATGGACAAATAAGAACAGTCTGCATTTCTGTGAAGGAGGAGAGTGCTATTTTAAGGAGTCACGCCTCATTACATTTCTGTGCTCTGTTACTCGACGAGGCGCGGCCCTCATTGCCCCTTCCTCGCTGCCCCCCGAACACTCCGAATTAGAAAGTAATCCAGCCGGGGGGGGGGGGGCTCTCTCTGCAGCTCTCTCACGTGTAAGTGTCAAATTAATATGACTCTGTCGATATCTGAAAGCCAATACTGAGTTTATCTCCCTCTCTCAGGCAGTATGTAAGCAATCTTGTTATTCATGATAAGGGGACACAGCTTTGGAGATGGAGGGGACACTAGTTGACCTTTACTGGCTGTGTAACCACTCAGATCGGATGCTAATGCTTGATGTTAATGCTGGAGAAGGCTACAGACCTGGAGACCAGGGGCCTAGGGAGGCTGCCTCATTTGCAGAACATCCAGGCTCTCTGCATGTGTTACAGTAGGTCTTTGATTCAATCTTAATGCTGGGCCACACAGTTACATCTTGCTTTGTTAATTTGTATTTAGTCTCTTCTGAAACACAAAACTGCATGATAGATTTTGGGTCATGTATATGGTGGGTGAGGGGGCCAGGGTGAGGGTCACCTGCACCTCTGATGGTCACACGCACCCACATAGGGCGGGAGGGCGAGATGCAGAGGCCCCAACGACTCATCCAGAATCCAAACGCAGGACGGGCAGCGAAAGGAAAATGCTGCTGTCAGCAGATGTAAGATAAACAGCTAAGGTGAGAGGAATCGCTATCCTGCCCTGGGTGCCTCACTGACACTCCACACAGCCACCGATTCTTTAAAATAACACTGGCAGACAAATGACACAAGTAAGAACAAATGCCAGAGTGATGCAGAGGCCGTTTCTGCAATGAGCTCTCGCTCAGTCTTCAGGTGTCAGATATCAGAGGGGGCATTATGAAGCCACAAGCACCCCCCCCCCCCATCCCTGAAACCACACTGATAACCTCCCACTTCTAGCTCAGCCAGTCACGGAAAACAAATGCATTACCTTACAGCCCCCTTGTAATGGTATAGCTCCCCAGAGACTCTATCCCTATTCAGCTCAGTTTTATAGATGTCAAAGTTAAATACCTGACAAGACGGATGGTAATGGAATATTCTGTGGGGGATGGGCACGGGGGCCCTGGGCTGTAGGATACATACACTCACATCCAATCAAGCGCCATCTTGAAGGCCAGACCCCACCCCACCCCGCACACCTGTGAACACAACGCTTCCACCTCTCATGTGAGATCTTCTGACCACCGTACGAATTTCATGGATCTGAGAGGCTTTGCGACTTTTGGCTCATTGGCTACCCTGCTCGACGGAGCCAGCGGCGGGGGGGGGTCTTTACTGTGGATGTGTGCAGGGAGCTTCATGCACGTCATTCACTGTCAGTATTAATGTCATTAGTGTTAGCGCTGGCTAATGTGTTTAGCCATTGCTTTTTATATTCTCATGTCTCGCATGAAAGGTTTTCTGTTTCTCTCATCCCTTATTTGCTTACCTAATGTATTCGTCCTTTGTTTTATCCAGATGTTTTATTTGATTTATCCAGTATAGTGTGTAAACCCACAAATGAAGGCTTTTATCATAACCATTTACTATAACTGGTATTTTTAAGGATAAGGAGCCGATCACATCACAGCTTAAACCTTCACAAGCTCCAGACAGATATAGTGATTAATTGCTTTTGTCCTTTCTGGCTGCAGTTGAATGTGTGGTGACTGACAGAAGAAGATAACGCTTTTTAATTGATTCCCAAAACAGCCAGGCAGCTTGAGCGACACTCTGCTCTCTGGCTAGAATTAAAACCATCCGAATTCGTCAAGCCTGTGTCAGTGCGATTCATTACCGGTGGATCGTAGCCCTTTCAGCCCTGGAAACGCAAGCGCTCTCCAGATCGGTATGCACGCTTCTACATGATCATTTTGGCCGTATCTCAGTTAAATGACTGAACGTCATTTTGGTTTAAGAGCTCTTCCAGGTGTCCAGTAGGTGTTCAGTAGATGTTTGCATTTGTGAACCCATCGCCTACACTAAAGAAAGAGAAAATTTACTTTTGTGCAAGCCCGTGCCATGGGTTCGACTTAGACATCCGTCTTGTCATTCGGTGCCACCACACCTGGCCAGCGACACTTGGATAACAAGTTCCATAGTGCACTCGCCATGCCCTCTAGTGGTGATGTGGACACACTGCAAGGGGCCACAAAGCTGGGTGTTTCCCCTCCTGAGAAACACAGAATCCCCATGAGACTGTGAGCCGCCTGCACGGCAGGCACGGAGATGGGAGGCTCTTGCATTCTGCCACTCATCGCTAAGGCTTTCCGTGCAACCGGCCGTCCTTCACCCAGAGGGCTAGAAGCGGTTTCACGGCAGCATGCGGGGGAATGTGGAAGGTGTTCCTGCGGGGGGAGAGCTGCGGGCCGTGTTCACAGGGTCCGGAAGGGCGGTTAAGCGGATGACGTCGTACCGCTGCTCCTCCTGGACGAGCTCCAAGCTCACCAGCCCACCCGGACATGTCCATGGCCGTCATTACAAACAGCCCATTTCAGCCCTGCAGCTGCTGCCAAATTTCGGACCCCAAGGGCTCCATCATTATGGAATCGCATTGGTCACAGGAAATATCCATTCTCCCTTCCAGGTTATCCAGTCGCTGACTTCTTATTATTTCACAAGTGGAGACCTTTGTAAATAACGACTTGTGCAGCTTACGGAGCTTCAGCCTTGGATGATTCTAGGGGATTCAGAAATTCCCAGCCAGGGATTTAAACTGGCAACATCATAAAGACTCCATGCCCTCTCCTGACCACAGTTTGAACTAGAATAAGTTGCTGATGCTGACCTATATATGCCTACAGTATATATAGCGCTTAGAGGTGACACTGTGGCTCACAGGGAAGAATTGTTGCCTCACACCTTCAGCACTGGGAGCTTGAATGCCATCCCTGCTCTGTGTGTTTGGAGTTTGCACACTCTCCCTGTGTCGCGTTGATATTTTCTGTGTGCCCAGATTTTTTCTCACAGTCCAAAGTCAGCAGTTACGCTAACTGGCGTCTCTATACTGCGCATAGTATGCATATGCATCCCGTCTAGGGTGGACCCCTCCCCTGTGTCCCGTGCTGCTTGGGACAGGCTCCAAGGCCCAGAGTGACCCTGACTAGAACAGTTATGAGGTGGATGAATACATAGAGATTAGTCACTGACCAAGATTCATGCATGTTAAAAAATACAGAGGAAATCCCCAACTTTAAGCACCGGCTGCTGCTGGTTTATCTTCACAACTAAGGTTCAAGTGAGGAATTTTCAGACGACCCCTAGGCACATAATCCAGTTAAAATTAACTGAATTTATAGACCACCACAAAGCGTTGTATCAGCTGTTCGCAGCATCCCACCTCCCCATGCCTGCCTCTATTCTTTGCTAATGAGGTTTAAATGGTTACAGGAATAACATTGTCCAGAAGGTACCAATAATCCCCAAAATCAAGTATGCAACATTCGATTTCTTCCAAAAATGCAATTAGTATTGTAAAAATCTTTATGAAGATCGTTTGCAGGTGTTTTTAAAACAATGGTTTCAAGCTAATTTTGCTTATTGCAAGTAGCTTAAAACCAAAGGCCAAAAGAACAGCATATATGATTTTGGACACAATGTATCTCTTTGTGGCTTTCTCTCTCTTCCTCTGGCTTGTTTTGTTGTATTTGTTTAAGGCTATTTTTACAATCTCCCCTATAAGTCTGGAAATCAGACATTTCAAATTGTGCATATTTTTTCTTCATTACTTGAAGCCCAATGACATTTAAGGAAACACATGATTGAAACCAGCTCTTATTTTGTGGTGCTTTGTCATTTAACAGTATTTCGTTTGTTTTACATTCGGAAGATTTCAGAAAAAAATCGGACATATTTGTCTATGGCTTGGATATTTACCATATAAATGGGGAAGCGGCACAAACGCCCAAACCTGCCTGACTCTCACATTTTGCGCTTCAAGGAAAAAAGTAACCCAGACAGACAAACTGAATGGAGAAGAGGCTCCCCCACTGCATGCCGCTCACTTCTCCGCTCCCGTTGGACAAATGGATTATACACGCACTACTCCTCGGCCGCATCGTCTGGTAATTTAATCTAACAAAGCCATTAAACGATTGTTGGAGGGACATCGTCCCCAGCGGGAATCGCTTGCTCTCGGCGCCGGGGCTCAAGCGCAAGATGTACTGCTGTCTTCCCCGCTTCAATAATTGCTGCCCATCATATTAGTGACACACGACTGATGTTCAACCGTTGACTGTTTCTTTTTTTTTTATTGCAGATTACAGTGTAGAAAATTAGGTAACAGTTATACTGGTTGCTAAACTCTGGATACAGAACAGTATTTTCTATAGGCCTACATTGGTTTTCACACTGCCAAAATGCGACGCTCACAAAAGTAGCCTACAATAAACCGTATAATTTCACAAGCTGCGTTAACAGGTGTTTTTGGGCAAATTACATTACTAAAACTTAGTTTTTTGCATCGTTAATATTTATTATAAATAACTGCAACGCATTCCCTAACTATGCATGATGGATATCATTTCGGAACCGAAACACAGGTGCTTATTTATCGCCTTAGATTCCCTTACCGTCGGGGTTGGCACTGATGAAGACCCGGACGCTCCGGCCAGTGGGAACGTGGTGCGGCGGGAGCGCGGGGATGTTGCCGCTGACGGCAGCCCTGCGGAGTGCGGACTCGCGGGGACATGGCAGTCGGTTGCCCACTCCCGATGGCCACATGGGTTGCGATTTCCAGCGCAACTACGGGTACAGAGACGTCCTTATGTCTTTTAAAACGTAAAGTCAGTCATTGTCGCAGACACACGCACACACAGACATATATAAATACACACACACACACACACACGAGTATTGCCATCCATGCTGAAAGTCAACCGCCGTCTATATATATAGACACACACACAAACGCACGCAACCCACGCAAATCAAGTTAAGAATAAATTAGCTCGGTGATACGCAGCCAGATCAGGATCAGCGTTCGTAGTCAGTGCAGTTACGCGTACGATTCCCGTAATGATTTCACATCGCGCTTCTCAACTTTTGCATAGTGTCAAGGGAAGGACGCGGGATGTGCTGAAAATGAACCCTTTTAAATAAATGCAAATCGCCACGCATTTCAGCGCTTTAAATCCCACTCAGATAGGATGCTGAGGCGCCTGCAGAATTGGCAAGGATAACGCCTCGGTTCAGGCGAGTGCGTTTCAGGTTGGGATGTTTCCGAGTCGCCCTTCTCTGGAGTTCATATATCCTGTCACATTTGAAGAAAACCCAATAAACATTAAAAATGGAAAAAGTATTTCCTCCAGTATTGATAGATCCCTTAGCATTACTGAAAGACCGGCATTAATTTACTAATCAGTGTATTTCAAAAGATTCTCTGCAGAAAAGGAGTAAGCAACGCTCTTAAATAAGGCACTTTCCCCCTCTATGCTTACATTAATCTTCTTCATTTGAGGAGCGTGGGAAATATCCGAATGAGATGCAGAATATAAAGAAGATCGCTAAAATAAACGACCATTAGGCTTCTCGGACTGTGAATCAGCCTCTGGAGACGGCAACGGGAAGCTAGTGGCCGGCATCCCCGGACGCAGCGGCGCTCAGGTCGGTCTCCTCGCGTCAGAAATAACGGTGTTTTTCGATCCTGCCGCGGAACGGAAAATAAGCGACGGTCCCGCTCCCTGCGAGGTCCGCGACCAAGAGGGATTTCCTCCACACCGCCGGCCGCTTCATTGCGGTGGGGAGTAGCCTGGATGACAGCGTTTTCTAGGAGGAGGGGCTGAATTAATTATCTTATCAATATATGTTCCTCTTATGCAGCAATGCGCTTTAAGAGCTGGAAGTTTAAGTGAATTGGATTGCCACTAAAAGCAATTGATTGCATAGAACTGCTGTTATGGAGGAAATGCTGAACAACTATATAATTTACTTAGAAAGTTCAACTAGATTACGTTAGCATTAAGAATCTTTATTGATAAGTACGACAGAAAAGAATATTCAGAAAATGGCATCGACATAGCAAGACCACAAAGAATCCAAAAACATGCCGAGTTCATTAATAGCTAATTCTGATCAAAGATATTTTGCGTCAAATGTACGGCTTCCTGCCATTATTAACAGCTGAAGGCAACAACAGTAATAATAATAATAATAATAATAATAACAAAAACAACAATAATAATAATGAAATGCATGCACACATACATACATTCTCACATACATACACGGAATGATACATGAAACTTAATGGACAAATAAAACGTTTAATTCCATAGTAATTATAGCGAACTTACTTATATGACGGTGTGATATCGTAGCGACACTGAAATGCGTACCTTGATCGCTCCTTATAAATGCCCGAGAAGTGACCCCAACCACATGTGAAACCAGCGTGTTCGAGGAAACCGCCGTAGAGATTAGACGTGCATCCAGGGGAGAGTAACCTTTTCATTCATAAATGAAAATGATAATCCCTCCCCGTATTAATCATACATTAGCTTCATCGCACATATAAGGGGCTGACATTCTGTAGGAACAGCAGCCTATTTTAGCCGTTAGGGATGTCTCATCAGGTCAGGTCCTCCTGCAAGCAGTGAATGCTGCCATTACAGACTTCCAAGCTGAAAGTCAAACACTGATACCTTGATTCACGTTTCATTAGTGCCCTTATGCTGTTTGCATGTATATTTCCTCAGGCACATATGTAATACACTCGTGTGTATGCTCACATGTCCGGAATGTGCCCATGCATATCTCATGTAGAACAGTTGTTGAATTATTCTAAGATTCCTTCTGCCAGGTTCTGTTTTCCATTGTTGCCAGAGAGACACTGCTCTGCCCCCTGTTCCCATTATAATTTTAACCCCACACATCAATATGCCCCCCCGCCATCCACCCGGACCTGGGCCCCAAGTACTGACAAACGCGAGTACTTTTCATCAGAGAGAAATCAAGCAGAAATATTGATGCCATGGATCACAGGACACTGGACAGCCATTGTGGGAAGGGGAGAGGCTGGCGCAGGAACAAGCAGAAATGAGCAAGAAAGACCAACACAGCCTTCATTGAGAGACACTGCCAGGTTTTGGCGTCAGCCCAAGAGTGGCTGAAGAGTTCCTGATAGCTGTTAGTTCCTCATTTTACCATGCTTGGGAGCAGCCAGAGATCTCCTGATAGCTCTTCATTTTACCATGCAGGACAGGTGACCATGATGGTCTGGCTCATGATGAGGGAAGAAGGAGGGATGGCAGAAATACCAGCAGTTCATTGATTGCACTCACACTTGGATTGCTCTGACAGGACCACCGGTGAGTGGAATCAAGTGCTGCAGTTTTAGGGGAGAAGGGCATCATAGCCTGTCGAAAACATGGACTCTCGTCTAAGACCCTTTCATTGCCTTTCAGGCAGTGAGAAAAACAATTCATCATATCCTTGGGGCAATAAGATTTCCTGCTGAATGATGAATGATTGATTAGGTAATTAATCAGAAGAGCTAAGAAGGTGAACCCTGGGATATTTGTTTAAGATTCCAATTGTGCTTCATCTGGACTGTTTCCTGATAAGAAATACATCTCAATGCTTCTGTTTCTCTGGTGCTGACAAGGAGGAAGGGATGCTGGTGTGGCACGAATTAGTTTGGTTTATTGACAAGCATCTGGGTAAGTCATAGATGAGCAAGTAAATCTCTGTAAATGAACATCTGTCACCTGCAGGCATCATCAGAAGATTGTGGCAGTGGCAGAGTGGTCCTGCTATGTGAGCATTTTATTTTTAAGATGGCCTCCTGTTGTTCTTCAGGGAAGCAGAGCTGTGTTTCTTTTTTTCATTTGAGCAGTTTCAAATCAATTTACTTTCCACTAGCACTGCAGAGCTCACTTAATCCAGCTATTAGTGAGGACAAGCCCCTAATCATGGTGCTGAGGAAACCTGCTGCACCACAAAATGTCAATGTATTCCTGTGGACCAACTGAACCTACACCAAACATTTTTATCAGGATTTCAGAAAAGTCACACTTTCTCAGTATAGTGTGCAAATGGAATGGCATTTCCCTATCAGCCTATGATATATAGGTCACCAAACTAATATACTGTCACAGCGCGGACCCAGGAAGCAGGAGCGGGGAGACGGAGAATCAGGGAATAAGGGGTTTATTAGGAATCAGTCTTATCAAGGGCAAAGGAAACATGTAACGTCAATGACCGGACTGGGGAAAACATACCTAACGCAGACTTAAATACATAGGACTAATTAACAGCAACAAGAAACAGCTGGTAAACATGGAGATTCCACACGGGGTAGATGAGGGGGTGTGGCACATGGGAGGATCGGACGAGCAGGGCATGACATATATGTTACAGGTTTTACACTTAAGGTGAATTTTCAGCTGCACTGAAAAATCCACTCTGTGTTGAAGTGAAAGGTAGATCATGAAGGGAAAGGACAGTAATTGTGCTTAGGAAGTTTAATGCAGTCCAATTAGTGGTAATGCACAGGCAAAGCCTGGGTGACTTTTGAAGGGCAAGGGAAAAGGACACATAGAAAAGTTGGGTAACGGAAGTCCTTAAACAGACTAAATCGAACCTGAAGGTGACATGAGGACCCTGGGATTTGTTGGGAATAAGGAACAATCAACAGGTGAGACCAGGTGGTGACAGTGACATCATTGTGCGATGCAGTGATAAGATACATACACCACACAGTGTTTGTGAGCAAATTACAGTTTGTTCAGGTGTTTGCTGACTAAAGCATTACAGCCTAATAGGCTTATTGTTTTAAAATATTATTCTATTCTGGATGGAGCTCCTACATATTTTTCACGTAAAGTAGGCATGAAGAAAACAAGCCAGCTGGGTATTTTTGGTAGGTTTTCCGGAGCTGTAAGGAAAGGCCACATTGAGAGAGATAAGGGAGGCCACATGGTGTGAGCGAGTGCCATGGACGTGCTGCTTGTACTTACAAAGATTTAAGGTTTTTTCCTCAAGACGAATTCGTGAACGACAAAGGGAGGCCACACCGGCCAGTAAAGGCATTCAGCAGACTCAGCGCCACAGTAGGATTTATAACCTGCAGGCTCTGTGCTGACATTCAAATTGGGCAAAGTCACTGCGGCTCAGCATCCCGTACCCAACCTAATGCTAAAAAACGTTTCTCTGGCTTTCATAAATACAGCCAAAAGCAAAGCGAAGCAGAGTCTGAGGAACAACAGCACAGCCATGCAGGGGGTAGGGGTGTTAGCCAACTAACTGATGAGGTATCTTTCTCAAGGCGGTATTAGGGACTTCATTTGGACATTATGGAGCCACTCCCACATGGCAGCCATTGGATGAATCCCAACAGCAGACCCACAATGACCAGTCACAAATAAGTCCAGACTTTCTTCAGATTTGTGCAGTCATGCTTCTGCTGTGAAATGACAAACTGAAACAGGACCAAATTTCTTTCAATGACTGCAAACAATGCTGGTTATGTTTATCTAATTAGCTAATGCATTGTGGGCCTATAACACAAGAACATTGCTCCTGTTGTCTGTAGTCTAATGTTTTTGATCCTAACTCATTGCTTACTAGCAATGACTTCAGCTGCATTGTATTTCATGATTGGCAGGTTTTTGTGGTGTTTGTTGCACTGTAACTGTGACAATGCAGCACCGAATTGCACTTTGCATTTCAATCTAATAAGTACTTTCTTTAAAAGGGTTAGCTTGTCTTTGCATAGCAAAGAGGATAGTTAGACACAGGGAAGGGAGTATGGAACAGGGGCTTTGGTTATAGGTTTAACAAAGTGGTGGAGGGGAATTAATAAAAAAGACTTCAGGACAAGGCAAAAAACAAGAAAACTAAACAGCCAGTAGGTTTTGGGAAGGGTTGGGTACAGGATTCTGTAACAAAGTCTAGCTGTGTGGTCACAATAGAACTATGGTTTATATTATTGCTAGTCAGACTCATTTGACTGAATCGGCTCATTATCTGACTTCACCCCACCCTGCGATATCCTACCAGTCATCTACCATCAAGCTCCACTGGGCTCCTAAGCATTTTGTTAACATTCTATGGACAGTTCAGCAATCATTTATGCCCTGTTCACACCTGGTATTAACATGCATCCTGCGTGATCACAAGTGGACAGCGTCAATTACAGGTGTGAACACAGCCAAAACCCACTGAAAACGCATCGAGATCCGATTGCTCGGTCCACATCTGGAGGTGGCCACGTTCTAATAGCAGAATGTGTTCTGGGCCGCATTGAAGGACCGCCTACTCAGCTGACATCCACATGTGAGCGGAAGAATGTACCTACTTATTAAACACACAGACAATATTTGACATATGATATACACTCACCTAAAGGATTATTAGGAACACCATACTAATACTTTGACCCCCTTTCGCCTTCAGAACTGCCTTAATTCTACGTGGCATTGATTCAACAAGGTGCTGAAAGCATTCTTTAGAAATGTTGGCCCATATTGATAGGATAGCATCTTGCAGTTGATGGAGATTTGTGGGATGCACATCCAGGGCACGAAGTTCCCGTTCCACCACATCCCAAAGATGCTCTATTGGGTTGAGATCTGGTGACTGTGGGGGCCATTGTAGTACAGTGAACTCATTGTCATGTTCAAGAAACCAATTTGAAATGATTCGAGCTTTGTGACATGGTGCATTATCCTGCTGGAAGTAGCCATCAGAGGATGGGTACATGGTGGTCATAAAGGGATGGACATGGTCAGAAACAATGCTCAGGTACTGTAGGCCGTGGCATTTAAACGATGCCCAATTGGCACTAAGGGGCCTAAAGTGTGCCAAGAAAACATCCCCTACACCATTACACCACCACCACCAGCCTGCACAGTGGTAACAAGGCATGATGGATCCATGTTCTCATTCTGTTTATGCCAAATTCTGACTCTACCATTTGAATGTCTCAACAGAAATTGAGACTCATCAGACCAGGCAACATTTTTCCAGTCTTCAACTGTCCAATTTTGGTGAGCTCATGCAAATTGTAGCCTCTTTTTCCTATTTGTAGTGGAGATGAGTGGTTCTCGGTGGGGTCTTCTGCTGTTGTAGCCCATCCGCCTCAAGGTTGTGCGTGTTGTGGCTTCACAAATGCTTTGCTGCATACCTCGGTTGTAACGAGTGCTTATTTCAGTCAAAGTTGCTCTTCTATCAGCTTGAATGAGTCGGCCCATTCTCCTCTGACCTCTAGCATCAACAAGGCATTTTCGCCCACAGGACTGCCACATACTGGATGTTTTTCCCTTTGCACACCATTCTTTGTAAACCCTAGAAATGGTTGTGCGTGAAAATCCCAGTAACTGAGCAGATTGTGAAATACTCAGACCGGCCCGTCTGGCACCAACAACCATGCCACGCTCAAAATTGCTTAAATCACCTTTCTTTCCCATTCTGACATTCAGTTTGGAGTTCAGGAGATTGTCTTGACCAGGACCACACCCCTAAATGCATTGAAGCAACTGCCATGTGATTGGTTGATTAGATAATTGCATTAATGAGAAATTTAACAGGTGTTCCTAATAATCCTTTAGGTGAGTGTATGTCAGAATGTCTGTCATTGCAGAATGGGCCACTGTGTAGTAAACTGCATTATGAATAACAATGAATCTATTGTCTACAACATCAAAAAACACATTTGAATCTGCTGGTAAGTTTAAGACTGTCGCGCCCCATTCACATAGAAACACTGTCAAACTGCGCTTCATTAATGTTCCGTGCAAATTCGGGAAAAATAAATTGTTTACGAAGTGATGTATTAAAGATGTTTTGAAATATTAAGAAATAAAATCCCCTTTATGGAGTTATTTAAAAATATAAGGACACATTAATTATTGAAATATTAATTAATTTATTTATTTATAGATTATCTACTTTGAGTATTATGGTGTTCATTGCAAACATCTTAAGCGATTTGTCTACCCTGAAATATGCCAATAGCTTTTGATTTCTTCTTCTCCTTCTTTTAATGTTTGGCAGATTCTGCAGACGAAAGTGATTTACATGCTTATTTAAATAAGTTGCAGGAAAGTGAGATCACCACTCGAGACAAATTTGGAGACGCATGTTAATGCCAGGGGTGAACAGACGTATTTAACGCTGTCCACTTGTGATCCGATCACCCAGGACGCATGTTAATTCCAGGTGTGAACAGGTTCTTAGGGGCTTTTGTGAGGTGAAACAACACATGGGGAATACATGAGATGGACAAAATCATATCATGAAAAAGGACTTTAACTTTGAAGAAAATAAATAACAATTACAGACACGGCCATAATGGTGAATCACATCAGAGTGAATGTCAATCAGAGGTCTGGCAATAAACACATTGATATGGCAGTTTTCAAAGTAATGCATGGCAAAGAGGCCAAATTATTGGTGTCCAACCTGCATGAACATTAATCCAAAACAACTGCTAAATTACTAAATGTGTCAGGCGAGCTCATGACATCATACGGTAATCTGGATAAAAAACATGGATGGACAGTATTGAAGTTCACAGGCATGGTTAGACTGCCGCTCAACAGAGTAAGAAGCATAAAACTGCAGCTCTGAGCTACGAAGAAAAGTAATATAGCCTAATGAGTCATCTTTCTGTCTTTGTCACACATCTGAATGGATTTATGTTTGAAGAAAGCTGAAGGATGCCATCTGCTCACAATACCAGTGATTTGGGCAGCTGTCTCATGGGAGCCATTAGCTCTGATGATTGCACTCCTGGTCCGCGTTACAGGACCAAGTATACAGTATGATGCAAGCTCTGTTCCCTCATGATGTTCCCATTTCCCAAGATGATAATGCCCCCCATACACACTGCAGAAAAAATTCATTTGAATTATGAGCACCAGGATGAAGTCAAATGCCTTTCATGGCCTCCTAAATCAGATCTAAACATCTTCCAGCCTTTATGGGAAGCTCTGTGGTGCTGAGCGCAAAGTAGACTCCTGCCTTCTTTGCGTCTGATACAGCTAGAGGCTTTTTTCTTTTTTTGAAGAATGGTCCAGTATCCCTTTATGCACAGTCCAGGTCATGTAGGATGGCATTCCAAGAAGGACTGAAGCTGTTCTGGAGGCAAGTATAACTATGCAAATATGCAGTATAACTTGATCTTTACTGACATCAGACACAATTGCTTCACATACTAACATGAAGATGTTGACATTTATTAACAAACCATGTTCTTTTTACAACATACTCCCTGGTCAACGCCCATGCTGTGAAAAGAGTGTTGGCTGTACTGCGACTCTCTATTGAGGCACAGATTGCAGAATTCATGGTAGCTTTTGGAGCTGCTCTAGAGCTGCTTTGGGTTTGCTCACAGGGCTTCAGAACCAGAACCCAAGTCTGCATTTGAGCTAAATTTGAGCTGCTGTCCTAATGGGTATGTGCTACTCCCATACAGAGTGAAGTCACCAGGTAGCATGACGGCTAAAGATCTGATCTGGGAACAGTAGTTTTCATTCATGGTTCTCCTCGTACAAGATACGTCATTAATTTGGAACACATCTGTGTGGTAGTGTAACATATGCTAATGAGTAACGTGTAAAATTGTTAATTGTGTTAAATGTTATTTTAAGCACAAAATTCTCCTAGAAGTGTGATGTTTCGCCCTTTCAGTCCTGTGAAAAACCCTTTAAAAACATCTAGATGCTGTTTTGTACACTGTAGTTTGCTAGTTGATGTCATTGTTAAGGAATTTGATGTTTTCAAATATAGGGTACCTGCTGTTATACCTTAGATAGACATTCTCAACATCCATGTTTCCTATATCAATATTTATAATATAACAATAATAAAACTCAGCATGCAAATGGAGAAAAGCCAAGCTAAGCAGTTAAATGCTGGGCTGTTTGTTTAGGATCCTTGGAGACTGAGGCTGTAATGGCTGCTCTTTCTGCGCAACACAGAAAGCTGCTCTTGCTGATTTAAAGGCTCAGGTCTTATTCAAGCTCTCTGTGTTACCCCTCCCATCTGTGATGGATGCCGCTGGCAAAACAACCGAAATTTCTCTGTGCATTCTCACCGGGAGGGTACCACTTGCTAGACACTTTTCAAGAACCCTCTTTGATTGCTTCAACACATGCAGCTAATGTCAAAATCTACTCAGATTGGAGGATGCATTTTAAGAACATTTAAGAAAATGGTAATGTATATCATTAGGATAGACAAAGTGATTAAAAATGCCAAATTAAAATCAGAAACAAGAGGGCCTTATTGGATAAAAGCCAATTTCCTTTCCTGCAAAGGAAATAGTCCATACTGGTGCTGGAATGAGCGTGTTTCAGGAACCAACCTTGATAGGTAGTGTGGCTGACTTAGAAGCTTCAGGAATAGCTTTTAGTCTTTTACTGGCCTGTTAGAGATGCAACCTGCAATAAGCAGATATAATAACATGTAACCAGGGATGCTGACAGTGGCGGGAGACCACGACATGTACAGAAATTCTTCTAAGAAACAAATCCGATGAGGCCAAAAGGGGGAATTCTGAAGCCAATGACCTGGAGGGAACAATTTGTGAGAAAAACTGCAGATGGAATCGTTCCTGCAGGCATTTAGGCTGGTCAGACATCCTCACAGTGAGTAATGAAGGTAATGAGGCTGCAGCCCATAATGTATCAAGGGGGGGCTGGCGTGAGCCCATCGCTCGCTGTGATTCGCTGTGGTACACGGGCTCAACGACGTCTCCGGGGGAACGCAGGGGGTCACAGCGCTCAGCTGCAAAACGTCCAGCACAATCAAAATTTCACAATTTGTTTTACTAACCTTATGTGCATGTCTGTGTCTATGTGTATGTGTGTGTGTGAGAGAGTGGGTTTACCAATCCTTATGGGGACATAATGTCCCCATAACATGATAAATATCCATTTTTTTCCCACTCTATTTTATAAAAATCAGTGACTGCTATGAAAAAACTAAAAATGCAAAAACTCTTGTATTTTGTTAGGTTACTTATGGTTATGGTTAGGGCAGGGTAGTGGTTAAGGTTGTCATAGTTAGCGTTAGCATTTTTCCCATTGAAATGAATGAGCGGTCCCCATAAGGATATGTTTACTCTACATATGTGTGTGTGTGTGTGTGTGTGTGTGTGCAAGGGGGGCCTGGTAGTTTAGGGCACTAGGCAGTAGGATGGCCCAGACGGGATGCTAATCCATCGCAGGGAATGTACAAACACGCACACACACGCACACACATATGCTTTTTAGCTGCCAGGTCTCCTAACTGCATGTGAACTGTGGGGGTAACTAGATTCCCAGTAGACACGTGAGAGACACAGAGAGAACATGCAAACTGCACACACACACATTTTTATTCACATCTCTGTGAGGACCATCAATTTAATTCCATGGGAAAAAACCCTATTTCGAACAATGATAAGCTTACCCCTAACCCAGCAGTAACGTTAAGTAATCAAACAAAATACAACATCTTTTTTTAGCATTTCTAGTTTTTTGATCGCAGTCACAGATTTTTATGAAATTGAGTTTCCCCTTGTGCGGGTTGGAAAATGGTCCCCACAACGTCAAAATAACAGGTTTTTATCGCATTGTGGGGACATTTGGTCCCCTCAATGTAATATATACACCCCTCCCCCCACACACAGGTGGTGGGATTTGAACCCCAAGATTTTATTTCTGTGTAATATTATATTTGGAGCCAGTTCTCTATATTTATATGATGAATAGGCAAGCGGTGGGGAATTGCATTGCAGTGAAAGAGACAGAAAGGTGACCATTCCTGCAGCCGGCTCCTCTGCTGCCTTCCAGTCCCTCACTGGTTCTGCAGTGAGAGGCAGTGAGGGCTCCTCTCTTCACTTAATTTCACTAAGGAAACATCAGACAAATATTTCCTTTTTCCTTTCGCCTCTGGCTACCTTTATGGCTTGATAGAGCTTCCCCATCCTCTGAAATACCCTTCAGTCGAGATTGGTGCATGCAGAACTGTGTGATAAACCCCACACCTCGATCCTGAACAGCCACACACCCATCCTGAATCTAAGTACAACACCGATTCCAAAAAAGTTGGGACACTGTGTAAAATGTAAATAAAAACAGAATGCAATGATTTACAAATTATATAATTCAATATTTTTTTTAATTGAAAATAGAACAAAGACAACGTCAAATGTTGAAACTGAGAAATGTTATTGTTTCATGAGAAATATATGCTCATTTTGAATTTGAAAATGTTTCAAAAAAGTTGGGACAGAGGCATGTTTACCACTGTGTTGCATCACCCCTTCTTTTAACAACACTCTGTAAACGTTTGGGAACTGAGGGGACCAGTTTCTGGAGTTTTGAAAGTGAAACGCTGTCCCATTCTTGCCTGATAAAGGATTTCAGCTGCTCGACAGTTTGGGGTCTCCTTTGTCATATTTTTCATCTTATGATGCGCCAAATGTTTTCAGTTGGTGACAGGTCTGGACTGCAGGCAGACCAGTCTAGCACGCAGATTCTACTACTATAGAGCCATGCTGTTTTAATACGTGCAGAATGTGGTATGGCACTGCCTTGATGAAATATGCAAGGCTTTCTCTGAAAAAGATGTTTGGATAGCAGCATATGTTGCTCCAAAACTTTTATGTATTGTTCACCATTAATGGTGCCTTCCCAGTTGTGCAAGCCACATGCACTAATGCACCCCCATACCATCACGGATGCTGACTTTTGAACTGTCCGCTGATGACACGCTGGATGGTCCCTCTCCTCTACAGTCCGGAGGACACAGCATCCATGATTTCCAAAAAGAATTTGAAAATTTGATTTGTCAGACCACAGGACTTTTCCATTTTGCCTCAGTCCATCATAAATGAGCTTGGGCCTAGAGAAGTTTCTGGATCATGTTTAGATATGGTTTCTTCTTTGCATGATAGAGTATTATCCTGCATTTGTGGATGCAGCGATGAACTGTGTTCACAGATAATGGTTTTCGGAAGTGTTCCTAAGCTCACGCAGTGATTTCCACTATAGAATTGTTAGTTTTTATTGCAGTGCCTGAGGACCTGAAGATCACAGCTATCCAATATTGGTTTTTGGCCTTGTCCCTTGCGTACAGAGGTTTCTCTTAATGATACTATATACAGTAGATGGTGAAATTCCCAAATACTTTGCAATATTAGGTTGAGGAACACTATTCACAAATTGTTGTACCATTTTCCCGCGCAGTCTTTTACAGAGTGGTGAACCTCTCCCCATCTTCACTGCACAAAGACTCTGCCTCTGTGGGAGGCTCTTTTTAAACCGTCTTACTGATCTGTTGCTAATTAACCTAATTCTTATTATTAGATATTCAGCTAGGTGTTTTGTCTTAGCATTACACAGCTTTTCCAGTCTTTTGTTGGTAGAGGTTGTATCACACAGCCGAGCCATTCCCGACCCATACTGCTTAGTATTCTATTGCAGAGTATGTGAGGCGTGTACCCAACCTGTACCCATGCTGACATGGCCCTGTTTAGTAGCAGGGCTGAAAGCGTGCCGAAGCTGAGCTGGTTGCATCACCACCATCTGATTGGTCGAAATGCACAGAGATACCACTGTTCTGTGCATGGATTATCTGAATGAAAAAGGGTATATGCTACATATTAATAATTCTAATTAATTATAATAATAATAATAAATAATTTATAATAATAATAATTATAATAATAATTTAACCTTTATTGTCCCTCATGGGGAAATTCTTTTTACGCCTCCTTCAACTTGCTCTTTATAAGGGCAGCCACCTTATTCATTATTAGTAGTATCGCACATCACAAGGTACATTCCCGAAACTCAGAACTTGATATTTTCCAGCCTCCTACTTAAAGTAGTACTATAGAACAGCTGAAAAAATGGATTTGTAATGAAAATTTATGCAAGCTAATTCTGATTCCGCTAGCGTTTCATACTTGCATAACAGGGTGATTCTTACACACGTGTTAGCAGAAGATACCACGAAATTATAATAATAATAATAATAATATTATTAATAATAATTGCACATAGTAAATAATGATGTTGACCGTGTTAACAAAAAATAAGCATCTCTTTGGTTTTACTGTACTGTCGCTCTCCAAACTTCACCTTTACCAGGCCCTTCTGCAGTGGAAAACTGAAGCGAGCTGGAACTGTGCTGTAACTAGTCTCTCTGTGCAGTATGGCTCAGTTACCAGTTGGTTCCTCTCCGCCACCCTTCCTTATTCTAATGATCCATAATTGATGAAAGAGATTCACATACCCAGACATTTTGGGCCCTATTTTAACGATATAAAGCACATGGTCCGAAGCGCACAGCCAAAGTTCCTTTAGCATGTGGCCATTTTGCTAGTTTACCAGCAGCAATCAATCTGGCACAGAAGAACCGGCTACATTCCTAGTACTGAAGTTGTCAGAGTGCTGGACCACAGTAGAGGAATCGATCAAGGGAACAAAGAGAGGCCGCACTTTGCTTCAACACAGTTTAATTGGAAGTCTGCACACAACGCAGACGTGTTTTGGTGTGTTGCACACTAGGGAAGGCAACATGCCGAAACGTGTCTGTGTTGTGTGCAGACCTCCAATTAAACCGTGTTGAAGCAAAGTGCGGCCTCTTTTTGTTCAATTGATAGTTGACCAGCGGAAAAAGAGTTACAATGCCAGGCATATGGTCCATAACAGTTGTACTAAGTCTCATGGTCATGGGTGTGTTTGGCGTGTAACATACTTTAAACCAATCTGACCTATTCCTTTTAAAAGCAAGGTGCACCTGCATCTTGGCTGGATTTGCCAGGTACTAGAAAAGAATGCTTCTCTGCTCATGTGCAAAGTGAAAGCACACGAGGTGACCATCTACGGCAACAGCAAGATGCCACCAAAGTTGAGGTCTGCATTCCTGTGGGACCCACGGCAATAAAGCGTGGTGCCGGTCCAATTGACGAATATGTTTGCAATGAATTAGAATAAATTAGTATTGCTGAAATATGTTTTTTGTTATTATACCAAGCTACCAAGAATAGAAAGTTACATTGAAATTTTCACAGAATAAAAGAAAAATAGGCTATACCCAGCTGGCATTTCAAAAAAAGTACTGTGGCTGGTTGAAAAAGGCAACTAATGTCTACGAAGTGTGATTCAACCTTTGGAAAAAAGTCATCAAACTGGCAACAATGGGCTCTAAAGCCATCGACTCACATATCAGGGGAGAGAAGCACAAGCGTTTTGTCGAAAGTCGGACAACAACTGTCCCCATTCAGTTGTTTGCCAGGCCTGCAAGTACAACCTCTACAGATGGGCCTACACCCGCTTTGCCAGTGTCTCCGGATCCCACGACAAGCAATGCCTTCAGTACATTCTCCTCAACCGACACACTGAAAGCTATAGTGCTATGGGCTTTGCAAACGGTTAGCCGACATCACTCCTATACGTCCAAAGATGACATTCACACTGTGGTGAGCAATTTGCTGGGACACAGTTAGTAATTGTAGGAAGTTGTGGCCCACATACCCTTCACAACTCATTCAAGACTGGTTTTGAAGTGTGGATGGTGGAGAAAGTGCTCAAAGCACTACATTTTCTTTTCCACTCTGCACCAGCTAGAAGAGAGGACTTCACATCATCCTCAAGATTCCTTCTACCTTTCTGTGGCCATCGGTGGCTCGAAAATTTGCCAGCTGTCGAATGAGCATTGGACCCTCTATTGTGAAATATGTGGACTTGGTGAAGTCAAAAAAGGTGAGAAACCAAAGGACATCTTCTTTTGACTGCATTTGTGAAGCTCGAATGGATCCCATTCTTCTGGCCAAACTACATTTTTTCATGGCCCTATCACGAGCATTTCAACCATTTCTGGCTAAATACCAGACAGGTGTTCCCATGATGCCCTTCCTTTGGAAGGACTTGGCAGGTTTGATCTGGGTAAATATTCACCACCACAGTAACAACAGCAATAAATGAACATGCAAACACACACATGTGAACTTAACTCTAATTTTATTTTCAGACTCTCCTTCAATGCTTCATCATTCATTTCATTACCTAAGACACTGTTAAAGAGTCAAAAGACAGACCAAAAGCTATTGCATTTGTTATCACACACAAGTCGCATTGGGGGAATGCATTATTTTCATGGATGTCCATTATCTCAAAAACTAGAACCAATTCAGGAAAAGTAATGGGATTTTTAAATTCAGGATCCTCAAAATACCCTAAATCCATTCAAAAACTCTTGGCACCTGAAAAAAAAATTGTAGACCTGTGTAATCAATGTTCAAATCAAGACTGAATCATTGTTGAATTTAGTTTCGATTTTTGAAAATCGAATCAATGTTGATATTGTGATATCGTTGCAATGTCTTTTCAACATGTGTGAATTAAGGTCTTGTGTCAGTGTTGAAATAGCATTGAATTAAGTACTGATTTTGAAAAATGAATAAATACTGAAATCACAACTCTATTTCAATGTCTCACATTTGAACGATGATTAAACTATAGATTGAGTTTCTTTTACACTGTACACTACAAACAATTGTGCATTCAATTATATTATAACCTAGTTTGTTATTGGGTCAGCATGACAATACACTGTAAAAAAAAGAAAACATAAAACAATAAGGTAACCAGCTGCCTTACTTAAGGTTCTAAACTTTCAGCAACTTTATTATAAGTAATGTTCAGTCAACTTAAAATGTACAATTTAGCACATTCATTTGCAGTAGTCAATATACAAACCTGCTTTTAATGAGCTAATATACTGTAGTCTGGCAAACATAAAACTCAATGTCCAGATAACTCAAAAATGTAGATATACTGAACAGAATAACATTGCTAAATACACCTCATCCCCAACACAAGATTCTATGCCAGTACAGCTACAAATATTCTTTAGACTCAACTCAAAAAAGCTGGCCAGCCAGTTGCCTGAAATTTAATTTCTAGCTCCTAATAAAATTACAAGACCAAATTTTTAAAAAGGTGAATAATTCTTTTGGAAAATAGACTTGCATTATATTCTGACCTTAAAAAATTGACACAATAACTGTTAATAATTGAAACAGATGTTTAATAAGACGTTTCAAAGGCATTTAATATACAACAGCAAATGAAACAAAGATTTGGTTTGATATATTGTATAACTGAATGAATATTGCATTTATATAGCACTTTTCAAGACCCCCCAAAGCACCTTTCAGAAGCAACGGGGAGCCATTGAGCCCACCACCACTGTGTAGCCCCCACCTGGATGGTGCAACAGCAGCCATTTAGCGCAGATTTGCTCACCACACAGTAGCCAATGTGATGAAAGGGCAGGAAAGAACACACCAATTAGATATAGGGGATGATTAGGAGGCCAGATCTGATAGGGCCACAGTGGGCAATTTTAGCCAGGGCATCAGGAGTACCACCCCTATTCTTTTGAAAGATGCCCAGGGATCCGTCATCACCTCAGTATCTCATATCTCATATCTCATCTGAAGAACTGCACCATTCTTACAGCACAGTGTCCCCAACACTGCATTAGGGCATGGGGATCCACACAGACCACAGGATGGGCTCCCCTGTTGGTCACAGTGCCCCCATCACTGCATTAGGGCATGGGGATCCACACAGACCACAGGATGGGCTCCCCTGTTGGTCACAGTGCCCCCATCACTGCATTAGGGCATGGGGATCCACACAGACCACAGGATGGGCTCCCCTGTTGGTCACAGTGTCCCCATCACTGCACTGGGACCAACACAGACCACAGGATGGGCTCCCCTGTTGGTCACAATGTCCCCATCACTGCACTGGGACCAACACAGACCACAGGATGGGCTCCCCTGTTGGTCACACCAGCACCTCTTTCAGCAACAACCCAAGTTTCCTACTTTGTCTCTTATCCAAGTACCAGACAGGCCCAAACCTGCTTAGTTTCACAAGGACTGTCAGGTCTGAACTGCAGGCGGTATGGCTGCTGGCATATTAATTGCATTTAAGACTTTGCAAGTCATTAATCTAAATTTTAAATCAACTCTGCTGATCATCGTAAAGGAAAAAAGACAACAAATTCTCTTCAAACAAACAAATAAATCTAAAAAAATGGCCAAAAATAGATCTCATGCCAGAAAATGTTTTCATGTTTTTCTCAAAGATGTAACTGTACCATATCAAAGGACTTCCAAAGCAATAACCCTAAAGTGAAAATCAAGTATTCTTATCAGATAGGCAAAATAAAGTTTTCAATAAAGTTAAATAAAGAAAAGGCCAAGCTCCATCACTGAGAAACTTTCTTTCAAAAAGTCATCGTGCGTGTACAAAATGAACCAGATGTCACATAACATTAAGAACAATACAACAGATTGAACATTAACAGTCAAGGTTGCATAGAGTACTTGAAAAGTAATTTTAAATGAGCCCACCATTGCTGAATGCAGAGGTACAGTACTGTGCAAAAGTCTTATGCAGTTACGAGCATTGTTTGAACGATCTTTATGTTGATGTAAAACTATGATAATACATCTAATAAAGTGTGAAAGCTTATTTCAACCCAGCTCTAAAATCACCCCAGTATTTGTAGCAACCATCCAATATACCCATGTGTTTTTTGACTTAACCCCCAGTGCACCACAGCATATGGCTAATCAATGTCTTAGTGACTTTGGAAACTACAGTGCTGTTTATCGAGCCATCGAACGAGATGTCAGTAACTTTTTGGAGAAGAAATTCATATTAGTTGTTATTGTTTCAGTCATAATTTGTGAATGTTCTAATATTATACGATACGATAAGATAGCTTTAAACATTTCCTATGACTGCATAAGACTTTTCTACTTTACATCTTTTGTACTGTACATCTACACCTTTTTACTGTACATATTTTGTACTATACATCTACACCTTTTTCACTGTACATCTTTTGTACTGTACATCTACACCCTTTTAATCACTTTATCTATATTTGTAAAGTAGCAAATTTTATTATAGCTGTATTATTTCAAAATATTCAAACCACTTCTAAAGTAATTACATTAAAAATCAAATATTCTTATCATAAAGGCCAAGGAATTGTAAAAAATGAACATTTAAAAAAAAAATCATTGCTAAATAAAAAAGGCCAAGTTCCCTTATACAGAAAAAAAACTTTAGAAAGTTACTTTCAAAAAGTTTTTGTGCATTTGCAAAATGCAGCAGATGTCACATATCATAAACAATACAACAAATTCAGTGGTGACTGCGTTTCTTACTTAAAACGTTTTTAAATGACTGTACTCTAGCAGAGCATTCATTGCCAAGATGCATAAACACCTTTTGCAGAATTTGAAAAGTGTACCTTTTCATTGCATGATTAAGGCCAAAAATTGCAAATGTATTGTGAAAGTCACAAACATATGCCTGTGACATATCACTCAGCTGTTAGGCCGATGATGCAATCGAAATGATGCAGTTTCAAGGAACCCCGTAAATTTCAAGGTAACCCGAAAGATTCAAGTTCACCCTTACCGCTGCAGCAGTACACATCAATAAAATATGTCTATAAATGTCTTTTTAAAAGTGTGTTTTTATTAATTACTATGAAGCGCTTGTTTGCATTTAGCTCGACAGTACAACCCACATGTTTTATTAGTTTATTAATGTACATTTTGCCCGATAGCGATTGATGTTTCATAGTGCACTCTAACCTCTGCAGCAAGAGTTCACATCAGTACACTACGTTTATGCATTTTTTTTTAAAGTGAGTTTTTATTCATTATTAATAAAAGCTCATTTGCATTTAGCTCAAAGGTACAGCTGACATGTTTTACTGGTTTATTAATGTATGTTCAGCAGAGTGATAAGCTTTATAGATTACAACTGTATTTTTAGCTGGATAGCGAGATGTTTTATTGGTTATTACTTACATTAAATATCTTTACAAATGTTTTTAAAAGATTTTAATTAACAAAAATCTAAATTTACATTTACCTTCATAATATAACCCACAAGTTTTATTAGATTAGAAATGTATATTCAGATCGATAGTGAAGTTTTCTTAACCAGTATGATTTTCACCGTTTACTGTTATACTGTACACTGCTCAAAAAAATTAAAGGAACATTTTGAAAACACATCAGATCTCAATGGGGGAAAAAAATCATGCTGTATATCTATACTGATATGGACTGGGTAATGTGTTGGGAACGAAAGGATGCCACGTCGTTTGATGGAAATGAAAATGATAAACCTACAGAGGGCTGAATTCAAAGACACCCCAAAAATCAAAGTGAAAAAATGATCCGGTAGGCTGGTCCATTTTGCCGAAATTTCATTGCAGCAACTCAAAATCGTACTCAGTAGTTTGTATGACCCCCACGTGCTTGTAGGCATGCCTGACAATGTCGGGGTATGCTCCTAATGAGACGACAGATGGTGTCCTGAGGGATCTCCTCCCAGATCTGAACCAGGGCATCACTGAGCTCCTGGACAGTCTGAGGTGCAACCTGCTGGCGTCGGATGGACTGAAACATAATGTCCCAGACCATCACTGACCCACCACCAAAACGGTCTTGCTGAACAATGTCACAGGAAGCATAATGTGCTCCGCAGCTTCTCCAGACCCTTTCACTTCTGTCACATGTGCTCAGGGTGAACCTGCTCTCATCTGTGAAAAGCACAGGGCTCCAGTGGTGGTATTCTATGGCAAATGCCCATCGAGCTCCACGGTCCTGGGCAGTGAACACAGGGCCCACTAGAGGACAACGGGCCCTCAGGTCACCCTCATGAAGTCTGTTTCTGATTGTTTGCTCAGAGACATGCACACCAGTGGCCTGCTGGAGGTCATTCTGTAGGGCTCTGGCAGTGCTCTTTCTGTTCCTCCTTGCACAAAGAAGCAGATACTGGTCCTACTTATGGGTTAAGGACCTTCTACGGCCCTGTCCATCTCTCCTAGAGTAACTGCCTATCTCCTGGAATGTCCTCCATGGCCTTGAGACTGGGCTGGGAGACACAGTAAACCTTCTGGCAATGGCACATATTGATGCACCATCCTGGAGGAGTTGGACTCCCTGTGCAACCTCTGTAGGGTCCAGGTATCACCTCATGCTACCAGTAGTGACACTGACTGTAGCCAAATGCAAAACTAGTGAAAAAAACTGTCAGAAAAGATGAGGAGGGATTAATGTCAGTGGCCTCCACCTGTTAAACCACTCCTGTTTTGGGGGTCGTCTCATTGTTGCCCCTCAAGTGCACCTGTTGTTAACTTCTTTAACACCAAAGCAGCTGAAACTGATTAACAACCACCACTGCTACTTAAAGGACTAGATCAATGTCCCAGAAGTTAAACTGACTCGATGCTATACTCTGATTAAAAAGTGTTCCTTTAATTTTTTTGAGCAGTGTAGTTAAGCCAGAGCTACTGAAATGTCAGTTTCATTAGTGCATCTTAGATTTTCTAGTCTCCTGGGTACACAAACTGCAGATTATATGAAAATTATAGTAAATATAAAAATATAAACTTATTGATTATCGGTATCGGCCATGACAAGGACTTAATTATCGGTTATCGGTATCGGTTAAAATTTTTCATATTGGTCACCCCTATTGTACTTTGTTTTTTATTGGAATGCGGGCAGCTTCTGCCTCGCGAGAGCGTGTGCATAGCCCAGATTATATCTTGAATAAAGCCCCTGTTTGTCTTTCTTAGAGTAGCTTTTTTAACTTAAGCGATTGTATGTAGTATATCCGTGACATATTTGTTCTTTGCGCGTAGGAATGGGACTGGACTTATAAGATGTGGGCAGAAACAGAATAAAATACTTTACAAAATATTACATTATTTTACATTACACACCTGGAGCAAAGGCATACAATAAATGAACCGTAAATGTCATGCAGCTCTGCTGCTGAAGATCCTGAGACTCACCATTATAACATATATTTCTTAAAAAATTTTGAGGTATACCTGAATGATCTTTAACATTGTAATCTTTTTATTTTTAGTCTAGGGGCATAAATCATTTTTGTGCACTGCTGCACATTCCTGTGTATGTAACAAGCAGTGTAGGCACATTACTGTGTATGTAACAAGCAGTGTAGGCACATTACTGTGTATGTAACAAGCAGTGTAGGCACATTACTGTGTATGTAACAAGCAGTGTAGGCACATTACTGTGTATGTAACAAGCAGTGTAGGCACATTACTGTGTATGTAACAAGCAGTGTAGGCACATTACTGTGTATGTAACAAGCAGTGTAAGCACATTCCTGTGTATGTAACAAGCAGTGTAGGCACATTCCTGTGTATGTAACAAGCAGTGTAGGCACATTACTGTGTATGTAACAAGCAGTGTAGGCACATTACTGTGTATGTAACAAGCAGTGTAGGCACATTACTGTGTATGTAACAAGCAGTGCAGGCACATTCCTGTGTATGTAACAAGCAGTGTAGGCACATTACTGTGTATGTAACAAGCAGTGTAGGCACATTACTGTCCTGCGCCATTGACATTAAACCAGGTTTTTGTTGGTCAACAGCACAATCGCTTTCTGTTGCCCATAGGCAGAGTTTGATGTTTGCACTTGGGGTGGCAAAAAAAAACAACGGTATCCTGCTTACCTCATGTGTTATCTGATACACACAAAACCTATTAATTTGTCTGCCTACAGGGCGCCGACAAACCTCTTATGCAGAGGTGCAAAATGCCAGCATAGAACATAGCGCAATGTTAGTATTGGCAATTAATTTCAATTTTGGCTCAGGGGAAACTCAACACATCCTCAAGATAGTAATTCGCAAGTAATACACTGGACTTCATCTCATTTTAAGACCAACATGCCCATGGGCGCAAAAGCACATTTGCTATTTAAATGACATGGATGCTGGACAGGAAAATGACAACTGCGTGAGACACTGACGTTGCCCTTGGCACGGCTTTGTGCCACGTGTGAAATGGGGCCCTGTGTGTGGGGTGGCACAGTGGCACAGTGGTTAGCACTTGTCTCTCACACCTCTGGGACTGCGGTCTGGGATTCGAGTCTCCACTATTGCTCTGTGTGTGGAGTTTGCATGTTCTCCCTGATATCATGGGGTTTCCTCCCACAGTCTAAAACTATGGTCTGTCTGCTTGTGCCCTGTGAAGGGTTGGCATCCCATCCTGGATTGTTCCCTGTCTTGTGAGTATAGCCGCCAGGAGAAGGTCTGGCGCCCCACAATCCTGAATGGGACAAGTGGGTGGAGAAAATGGAGGGATATCCATTACATGTTGGTTTGTTTTGATCAATAAATTAATGATGTAGTATAATATCTCTGTGTTGTTTTATTGGATTCTCTTTATCTATTTTAGTAACTTCGATCAAGACTGATTACATTTCAGGTCAAATGTTTGCAGAGATCCAGACAGTTCTACAGGCTTCACAAACTTTTTATTCCCACTGTGTGCCAGGTGCTGGAGGGCCTTCTCTGGATCCCTTTCATTTGGCTCAGCCCTGGTAGAGGGGTTCGGGTTTGTTGGGCTGCTCTTCCTACTGTGTCCGGCCACCATCCCCAGCTTGTATCGCCATCGTCGGCTTTAGCTGAGTGCTCACCTTGCTTTACTTTTTTAAAATTGCTGGAAAATGTCAGTGTTTGTATCGCACTCTGGGCGGTGCAAATGCACCCCTTTTATGCGAATGCACCTGCTTTTAATGCAAACATGCAACAATAAAGGTGCTTGCAAATGTTACACACTTTGTTACTTACGTATAGTGGCCACTTTGGTAGGTACACCTAGCTAATGCTAGAATTGCTTCCAGGGCAGATGGGCTGTGTGTTCAGAGACGCCGTGCTGCACACACAAGTTGTACTGTGTAGTTATTTTTGCACTTGTGGCCTTCCTGCTAGCTTTAACAAGTTTGGCCATTCTCCTCTGACCTCTTTTGTTAACAACAATATTTTTCCACGGAAATGGCACTAACAGGATTTTTCTTTGTTTATTGAGCCATTCTCTGTAAATTCTAGATGCTGTATTGGGTGAGCATCCCAGGAGGGCGGCTGATGCTGGAACCACCATGTCTAGCACCAACAATCACAACACACTCTAAAATTGCTTAGGTCATGCAGCTCAGCCTACTAATGCTTAGCCAAACAGTCTGCATGCTGTATATTCATTTGCAGCTGCACGATTCGTGTTTTCGTTGCTGTTTGCATTAGCAAATGGCTGTATCTAATAAACTGGCCCCCATCTATCACACCGCTACCAAAACACTGTGATTTTATAAGAATACACCCATCTCATTGCATCAGCATCAGGCTGAAACTGTGTGGTGTTTGTCTGAGCTGCTCACAGAGGCATTTCTCAGGCAGGCCGAATCGCCCTCATCCTGGATCACCGAACAGGCCAGTTGCCACAGAGAATGAAGCACGACTGCTGCTATTTCCTGGAAGCGACTTCTGAGAAAAACAATGTTCCTATGAGTGGATTTTTGCAGCTTTTCCTTTTACGTTTTTGGAGAGACCCGGAAAGCTGGGCCCGTGTCCTGGGCATCTTCACCCTCCAGTTAAGGGCCGGGTTGCTAGGCTACCAGTTGCAGCCCACTGCAGATTAGCAGCATCAGGGTTAAATCGGGTGGCTTCCAACCAGGAACTCTGAGGTTCATGACCAAGCAGGGTGCTGCTGTTTAATTTGAATTGCTTGTGAAGGTACTTTGAATAGAACTGGAAGCCTCCTGACAAGTATCACATCATTGGTGGCCTCATATCTTCAAGGCTGTGACTTCATTTCCCCACCATAACTCTTAGTGTATGCAGTTTGCATGTTCTCTGAACTGTTTACTTCCAGTAATCCAAAGACAATTTGATGGCTCAAAACATATTTAGAAGGCCAAGGTAATTTTATAGTTAATTATAAATCCAAATGACCTGCTATTACATGGAGTTCCCAAGGGACTGATTATTGGTATACTGACAATACCTAGGTATTTGCCAAATGATTATGGTCCAGTACATTTGATATTTTTTGGTAATTAGGAGGAAAGACTCAAACCTAATGAATATCTGGGATCTATGGCTTTAAAAAGTACAATTCAAGTCAAAAGTGTAATAATAGATCAGAATATTGGTTTCAGCAGCTATGTCAAGGTTACAACAAAATCAGCATCCTGTCATCTTAAAAATACAGCCGAAATCAACACAACATAGAGAAACTCATCTGTGCTTTTATTCCTAGTAGGTTGTACTGTTGTAATGATCTCCTGACTGGTCTTCCTCAAAAGAACAGCTCCAACTTATTTATAATCCTGCTGCTCATATCATACCAAAGCCCAAAAAGAGAGCATTTTACAACCAATTACTTCCATACACTGGCTCCCAGTTAATCAGAGTCATTAAATGGTTTATAACCAAAATATGTTTTTGACATGTTTGAGGAACACAAGTCATGCTAGGGTTCTTAGATGGGTCAGGACCGGTCAGATAGTCATGCGCAGAGCTGAAACTAAACATGATGAAATGGCATTTGGTCCCAATGCAGAACTGCCCCAACAATCATTAAGGCTAAGATGAAAGTTCCTCTATTTTCTACAGTTATTAATTCATTTAATGCTATCAGCATTTTTATGATCTTGAACACAGCACTTTCATTGTCTCATTCTCTTATTATTTTAAATGCTTTATATTGTTTTACTCTTAATTTATGCCTATTCTTTTTATAGCTGAATAGCACTGACATGACCTATGTGCTTTGAAAAGTGCCATATAAATAGATTTGTCTTGCCTTGCCTAGGTGAAGTGTTATCTATAAATTGCGAACACCAATATCGTTTGTATTTCTTTGATGTCATGAGTGAGACCCGCTGATGCTGACAACAGCTAAACTCGGTTACAAATTAGAGAAATTTTGAGTACATTTGCTACAGTAAATGCAATGTGTACAGTAAAACAAATGTCTCGAGGTGTGTATGTAGGCAAGATGTAATATGTCCACCCAGCCTTAGGGGGGAGCTGTGGTTTATTGTTGTGCGAGCTTTCATTTCAGGGGTGGAGCTGTTGTTTAGCCATAGCTCTGTTTTCTTATGAGAAGGTAGGAAGGGTTGCCTTGTTCTCTGTAAGATCGGCTTTATTTGTTTAGTTATATTAGCCATCCATCCCAGTTTAAGAAGTATATTGTTGTTAAAGCATTCACTAACACATATGTGTGTTTATTTTTGGTGAATGGTTTATTATTTGTGTTTTATTAATTCCATGTGGGCAATTGTATTGTGTTGAGCTTTATCTGAGTATTTTTGGGGTTTTGTTCTTTGTAATCTGTATGCTTCTAACATGTATCTTTATTTGTAATATGTTGAAGTTTATTATCCTGTGTTTGAGTAAGTTTGTAACAGTGTGAAAAGTGTCCCTTTAAGTGCAGCCACTACTAGATGTATATTGGAATTATTCTGATGCTGCTTGTTAACTGATATAGCTCTGTTTTCTTATGAGAAGAAGAGTGACTGATGTGGAGAAAGAACCCAATAAACAAAGAAAGCTACTCCGCTTTGATTCAACGACAAGATTGGTGTCCTCCTCATTCACTCCCTACATTAACACAACGCAGAGCCATTTGGAGGAGCACACCACAAAGAAAGGGTTACATCTTTGGTGCCGTGACCCGGATCGTTGGTTTCTTCATCAAAGGAAGTAAGCTTTCGTACAAATAGGTTTTGTGGGAAAAAAAAAATAAAAAATCCCCCTCCTATCTTTTGTCTTAGTGGCAGTGTTAAATATATTGTTGGACTGAACTAAGTTTTGTTTAAGGAGTATTTTTTATTATTTCTGTTTCTGAACTTTTCATATTGTGCTACAACAGTATGTGAATGGCTGTGTTTTTTTTAAACTATTTTTTTATTTTTTTCTGACTAGTATTAAGGTATATTTAAGGCTCTTAAAGTGGGTTATTATTATTTATTTATTTTTCTCTTCTTTTCTATTTGCCTTCATTTTGGATAAAGTGCTTTGTGGATAGAGAAAACGTAAGAAATATACAACAAATTCACTTATTGCATTAATCAGCACTACATTTTCATATACATAGTGCAGTACTGTATGCTGCTCAGTCAGATGAGTCAGATAAGTAAAACAGAAGTGCAGGGGTTCCCTGAAACCACCCCTCGTCGAGCACCTCTACATCCACAAGTACCACAAAGGCTGCCCTTTCAGGCCACCCCATGGCTACCAGTCAAGCAGGACAAAAACCAACGGTGTGAAATAAGTATGCCTGTCAATTTGAGTATTGAGACTGTGCCCCAGCCAGGGAATAACTTTCAGCAGTCTGTCAGGCCAGAGGCAGCACAGCTAGCAACACACACACAGACTGCACCTCCTTCTGCAGTGAGCTGGCACCAGTTAAACACCTGCCCTAGCTCCTCCATGCAACATCAGCCCTCAGCTCATTCTTATGTCCAAGACAACACCCCCTGTGGATTTCCTACCACCATGCACATGTCTTCAGTTAGCCCACACCCACCTAATGTGCCGGCTAGCTCATCACTAACTAACATGCACGGCAATGTCACTACCATGCATGTCTCGTCGAACGTGACCAGTGGAATGCCAGCTGACATGACCCCTTCTCCAGATGGCCCACACCCACCTCCAGCATCGACTATGCCACCTAAAGCCCACATTCCTACTGTTCCTAGTATGTACTCATCTCAATATGGCCTGAATTTCCCTACCGCAACTACTGTTTCACCCCAAGCTTACTTAACTCAGGCCCCTCCAACCTTCTGCTATGGTGTACCGAATGCCATATACTCAACACCTCCTGGCTCATATCTGCCCCCAGCACCTCCTGTCTTTTCTGGAACCAGTTTTTCTAACAAAACAGACCCCATGCAACTGCACCAAGTTTCCGGTGATCAACAGCACACCTTACATTCGGAAACAGGGCCGTTTCACCAACTTCCTCGACTCCTGTATATGCCCCTAGGACAGTGCCAGTGTATCACGGTTCGCATATGTATGCGCAACGACCAATTCCCGTAAGACAACCTCAGATTCAACATCCACGTATGGCTTATCAGCAAGACAGAAGCGACTATGCCCCTGCATTGTCCATGCCACAGCCAAGTTTTACACAGACACACCAAGTACGAAATGTGCAAATATTCAGCGGTGGTCCTGATTGCAGGATATTTATTGAAGACTGGATACGGGATATACAGTATCTCCTTGACGTCGGGGGCATGCCTGCAAATCTGGGTTTTGCTACAGTAGTGCGACATTTGAGTGGTGAAGCCAGGAGGCTAGTTTTGAATCTCCCGCCTAATGAGCAGACTACTGGCAGAGCTCTTGAAGAGCTACGAGCTGAGTACAGTGATACGCAGGCATCCCTGGACCCATTAGCAGATTTTTATGAGAGATTCCAGCGCCCTGGCGAATCAGCATGTTCATACGCCATTGCTTTAGAGGCCACTTTACGCTCAGTGGAAGAGGCACAGTATGAAGGCCAGCCCCTCATAGACCGAGACTGCAAACTGACTCGGCAGTTCATGAGAGGATTGAGTGATGAGGAGGTTTATCACAGGCTGGCACCAATGAAACCTAGGCTTCTAAGTTTTCGTGAACTTCAAGCGGAACTTCGTAATCTTGCTCGGGAGTCTAAGAAGTTTCAGACACATCCAAAGGCTAAAAAGACATATGCCCAGGCTCAGTTTACGTATGCCAGTGGTAACCAGAGGGGAGAAGACCCGAGAACAGAGAAAGCAAACAGACAGAACTCAGACCTGACTGAACTCACAGCTCTGGTAAAGAAACTGGTGAGTAGCCAAGAGGATCAGATTAATAGGTTGACACAGTTGGAAGCTAGAGTGGGAGCACCACCACAGACAGTGCTTCCTCGGGCTCAGAGATCTCAAGTGAGTGGTGACACGGGAGTAAGGGGCATAGTATGCTATCGTTGTGGAAATCCAGGACACGTTGCACGTTTGTGTCGGACAGTGCTGACTGTTGAGGTGCCTCCAGCTGAAAATGGAACTGAGACCAGGCAGGATTTAAATGTGTAAGGCCTGTGGTTACCGGGGCAACCACAGGCATGCAACAGAGTCCCCAGCAACACGAGACTGGCAAGTTTAAACCAGCTGATACCCCGCTGGTAGGTCCCTGTAATGAGGGGGTGGTGGAAGTTGATGGTGAGATGTGTCAAGCTCTTATTGACTCTGGCTCTCAGGTAACCACGATTACTGATGAGTTTTGGCGCAGACATCCTGTTCTTTGTACTCAGGAATTGCAGCCGTCAGATATCCCCATTGAAGGTGCCGCCGGCCAATCCGTGTCTTATGTTGGTGTTCTTTGTATCAACCTCACGTGTTTGGGAAGGGTCTACACAAATGTTCCTGCTTTCGTTGTCCCTGTAACAGAGTACAGGTCCTGTGTTCCATTGCTCATTGGAACTAATGTAATACGGGTTTCCAGAAAGTATCTCCAGGCATCATATGGCAGGAAATATCTTGCCAAAGTGAAACTGACTAATCCTGAGTGGCATTCCGCACTTGTGGCTCTGAGTAAATGTGAACCTGGTGGAGCTGAAGGTAAAGTGGGTCAAATACAGTATGCTGGCCACAGAATAGGAATACCCGCGGGTTCAGAGCAGGATGTTATTGGAAGAGTTATGGGAGGACCGAAAAGAACTCAGTACACAGTTCTGGTAGAGAGTGATTCTTCCAAAAGGCTACCAGAAGGTCTTTTGGTTGCCAGGCTGTTGGCTAATGTGGAAAAAGGTTGTGTTCCCGTTCGTCTTTTGAATTTGTCTAAAAAGGATGTGGTTGTCAATCCGAAGACCCTGCTTGCAGACGCTTTCCTGATCCGGAATGTTGTTAAGGAAGGTGAAAAGTGCCAAATGCCATGCCAGACAAAGTTAATGTGTCAGATTTATTGTGGGAACTCAGTGATGGCGTCTTGTCGAAGTCACCAGCAGACTACCAGTGTTGAGTCTGATGATGGTTTGACATGTGGGGTTGATCTTAGTGCTGCAGCTGTGGAAGGTGAGGAGCAGTTGACATTGCTCCAGGATTTGTTGAGAAGAAATGCTGACGTCTTCTCCAAACACTCAATGGACTATGGCCATACCACCACTGTGCAACATGAGATACCACTCGTAGACTCCAAACCATTCCGCCTTCCTTATCGGAAAATACCCCCATCTCAGTACCAGGAGGTCCGTAAGGCCATATCACAGATGGAAGAAGCTGGTGTCATTCGTCCAAGTAAAAGCCCATATGCATCCCCTATTGTTGTGGTATCAAAAAAAGATGGCACCCTGAGGATCTGCGTGGACTACAGGAAATTGAATTCCTGCGGCACTAGAGATGCCTTTCCTCTGCCAAGAATTGAGGATGCATTGGAGGCGCTGGGACAGGCAAGGTTCTTCTCGACTCTGGATCTTACGTCTGGTTACTGGCAGGTTGAGGTGGCTGAACATGACAGACATAAAACTGCTTTCAGCACCCCCATGGGGTTATTTGAGGCCAACAGGATGCCATTTGGCCTGCAGAATGCCCCATCAACTTTCCAAAGATTGATGACCTGCTGTTTTGGTGACTTGAATTTTGAGAGCCTCCTGATCTATCTTGATGACATAATTATCTTCTCTAGGACCTTCGAAAAGCACCTGGAGCGACTGGATGTAGTGTTCAGCCGACTCCGCAAACATGGTTTGAAGCTGAAGCCTCAAAAGTGCAGTTTGCTAAGGGAAGAGGTGCAATACTTAGGCCACGTGGTGTCCGTGAAGGGTATTCATACGGATCCTGAGAAGATAAGCCGAGTCAGAGACTGGAAGCGGCCGTCAAATGTGAGGGAGGTGCTGGGGTTTGTTGGGTTTGCGGGGTACTACAGACGGTTCATTAAGGGATATGCAACACTAGTGGCACCCCTGTATAGACTTACCTCTGGTGACCCAAAGAAAAAGAAGAGAGGTGTGAAAGGAACTTCTGGACCTGCAAAGCCATTTGAGTGGTCAGATGATTGTGAGGAAGCGTTTGAAGCATTAAAAGACAGATTGACTACGACACCAGTGCTGGGCTACCCCAATTACAGCTTACCATTTGTGCTGCAAACAGACGCTTCTGGTCAGGGCCTTGGGGCGGTCCTTGCTCAAGTTCAAGATGGTGTGGAAAGAGTGATTGCTTATGCAAGCAGGGGCTTGAGACCACCTGAAACCCGCTATCCAGCACACAAATTAGAGTTTTTAGCTCTAAAGTGGGCAGTTACGGAAAAGTTCTATGACCACCTCTATGGGCATAGGTTTTCTGTACTGACTGATAACAATCCTCTTAAATATGTGATGAGCACCGCAAAGTTGGATGCCACAGGTCACCGCTGGGTATCACAACTGGCCATGTTTGATTTTGACATTGAGTATAGGCAGGGGAAGTCTAACTCTAATGCAGATGCCCTCTCAAGGATGTCGAGACAAGAGGTTACAGAGGCTCTTCAGTCATGCCCACAGAGGGTTCCCTCTACTCGGCTAGTCCAGTCCTGCGGAGATGTTGCAGGGGGGCGGAAAGACAACATTAGTGAGCCAGTGGAGAAAACTGTCATATGCCAAGAGGGAGAATTTCTGGACAGTGCTGAAAAGCCAGTAGACCCATTTGATGGAGCGGGAACTGATGCACTGCCTGCAATGACAAAGTTGGAGATCAGAGGATGTCAAAAAGAGGACCCTGTCATTGGGCCTGCCCTACATTACAAGACGCTTAACAGAAAGCCAAGACGTGGAGAAAGGTTGGAGAAAGGGAAAGATGCCGTACTTCTCTTAAAAGATTGGAATAGGCTGGTGGTCAAGGACGGAATTCTTTATAGGCAGGTTAAAGATTTCCAGGGTCGGTCCATTGCCCAGCTGGTCTTACCAGAGAAAATGAGACTTCTGGTTAAAACGAGTCTACATGATGATTCTGGCCACTTAGGATTTGAGCGTACCTTAAATTTGTTCCGGGAACGGTTTTTTTGGCCCAGAATGCATCATGAAATAAAGTCATGGTGCGAGCAGTGTGAAAGATGTTGTCTGAGAAAGACTCCCACAGCTGGAAATAAGGCGCCGCTGGTGAGCATTCACACTAATGCCCCTATGGAACTCATTTGCATGGATTTCCTTGTCCTGGAAAAGTCTAAGGGAGGAATAGAGAATGTCCTGGTGGTAACCGATCATTTTTCAAGATTCGCCCAGGCTTATCCCACGAAAGACCAGAAGGCTGTCACTGTAGCAAAGGTGCTGTGGAAGAATTTCTTTTGTCGATTTGGATTTCCAGCAAGACTTCATGCAGATCAGGGCAGAAATTTTGAGAGCACGGTGGTCAAGGAGTTGTGCAAGTTGACTGGAATCACAAGGACTCATACCAGCCCCTACCACCCACAGGGAAATGGGCTCACGGAGAGATTCAATAGAACTCTAATGAATATGTTGGGCACCCTTGATCCTGTTCAGAAACCCAGGTGGCATGAATATGTTGATGCACTGACACATGCCTACAATTGCACTCAGCATGATTCGACTGGTTTCTCTCCATACTACTTGATGTATGGCAGACATCCTCGACTGCCTGTTGATCTCCTGTTTGGCCTGTCACCTGCAAATGAGCCATGTGAGTACAGTGAATATGTTCAAACACTGCGTGAGTGCATGACATATGCTTATGGTGAGGCAGACCGAATGTCAAGGCATGCTAAAGGTCTTCAGAAAAAGCACTATGATAAGAAAGTCAAGAGTAATGTGTTCAAACCTGGTGACAGGGTGATGGTGAAAATATGTCATGTTGAGGGGAAACAGAAGCTGGCTGACAGGTGGGAACCGTGTCCCTATGTCGTGGTGAAGAAACAGCCAGGAACCCCAGTGTATGTTGTTCGTACGGAAGCTGGAGATAAGGAACGAGTTATTCACCGCAATCTTCTGGCCCAGTGTATGTTTTTTCCAGTTGGAAAGTCCCACCCATCTGAGGAAAAGTCGGACACTGAGGACATGTGTGGACTCGGGGCAGGAGCTTCTGATGCGGAAGAGGTGGATTTGGAGACAACGAAGGAGGGAGCAAGTGGTGCTGCAACACAGTCTACATGCATGGATTTTTCAGATGCAGTGGGGAAAGGAAGTGAAGAGGATGTAAGCCAGTTGCGGGGGAACGTGAATGAAGAGGACAGTCACAATGAGCAGTCACTGCTGAAGGACTCTGAATCTAAAACTACAGGACGGAGGTATCCTGGGCGGAGAAGACGCCCACCTGATAGACTCTCCTTGGAGATGCATGTCCTCCAAAGTGAAGGTGTCAAAGAGAAGGTCGAGAGGGGAAGGAAAGTTTGGGAAAGGGCTAAAGCGAAGGAGAAGCTCTGCCTTAACCCCACTACATGTACACATGCACACCCCACGCCCACCCTTCAAAGAAAGTCTTAAGGGTTTTAGCTGACTTTATATTGGTCATGGGGGTATGTTTTATATTGAGTGGTGACTGAGACGCCATCAGTTAAAGAGGGGGCGGATGTAGGCAAGATGTAATATGTCCACCCAGCCTTAGGGGGGAGCTGTGGTTTATTGTTGTGCGAGCTTTCATTTCAGGGGTGGAGCTGTTGTTTAGCCATAGCTCTGTTTTCTTATGAGAAGGTAGGAAGGGTTGCCTTGTTCTCTGTAAGATCGGCTTTATTTGTTTAGTTATATTAGCCATCCATCCCAGTTTAAGAAGTATATTGTTGTTAAAGCATTCACTAACACATATGTGTGTTTATTTTTGGTGAATGGTTTATTATTTGTGTTTTATTAATTCCATGTGGGCAATTGTATTGTGTTGAGCTTTATCTGAGTATTTTTGGGGTTTTGTTCTTTGTAATCTGTATGCTTCTAACATGTATCTTTATTTGTAATATGTTGAAGTTTATTATCCTGTGTTTGAGTAAGTTTGTAACAGTGTGAAAAGTGTCCCTTTAAGTGCAGCCACTACTAGATGTATATTGGAATTATTCTGATGCTGCTTGTTAACTGATATAGCTCTGTTTTCTTATGAGAAGAAGAGTGACTGATGTGGAGAAAGAACCCAATAAACAAAGAAAGCTACTCCGCTTTGATTCAACGACAAGATTGGTGTCCTCCTCATTCACTCCCTACATTAACACAACGCAGAGCCATTTGGAGGAGCACACCACAAAGAAAGGGTTACATGTACATTCCAGGGGTGATGGAAATAAGGGGAACATTTTGGTCTTGTTTAAAATTATGACATCTTTTCTTTATTATTTGATATTTATTAAAATGTTTCTTACGTTGCAACCTTTCACGATGTATTGCATGCGCGCCATTTGCAATGTCGCAATACACATCACACCCCAATTGCTCCTACAACTCTTGAATGATTAGAGTATCTATTGTTTAACAGCATATTGCTCATTTCAAATGCATGCCGTCCAAAAAGTAGCGGCTCTAGCGGTATGAGCTGACAACACCGATAAGAGCTGAGAGTGGCTCAGACCAACCTTACGAATGTATGTCTTACGGAAGGTATATTTAACTAAGGATGTAATAGGAACCACGTCAGAACGTCAAGTGACAACTTAAAGTAGAAGTTATGAGTGACGTGGCGTTATGAAGGTTTGTGCCCTGGTCAGTTTTTGGCACCATTTCCACAGTAAAGCATGTAAAATCCCCACATTTTCATTGACCTTCTCATGAAGCACCATATTTCCATGTGTTTACTATGTGTTCACTCTCTGACCTCTCTTACCCTGGTAGTGACATGTTTGAGGTATGAAGGCAGACACACGATTGACTGTATGCTTTTGGTAAACGGACCAGGTAACCTAGGTGTTTTCCCATTGAAGGTGATAAATACAGACAGAATAAAGGCAGTCCATGTGAAAGCCGACCTCTATGTATTCACAGCAGGGTCATGATCATTTTTTTATCTGGCAGGTCAGACGTCTCCATAAAAGGGTTATCCAAGTTTCTGTGAAATAGAATGCATGCAAATACAGATCTCTGAGAGGGACTCATGCATCGTAGAAGTTTAAGCAAACAGCCTCTGACTCTGTTCTGTTCTGTTACTGCTAGAGGTCTGATCACACCCTTTTCATCATTCACAGTTGAAGACTTTCCAAGGGATGTTATGCTATTATTCTGTGTACGACCTACCAATCCCGAACTGCTATTTGGTTGTTTTCCTTCATCGATCTCAGTAATGCCATATGTCTTTCCCTGTTAACCAAATCCTAAAAGACAAGGCGAGTGCACATGAAATGTTTCCCAAACACTCAGCATCCTGACACCTTTTAGATGTAACGTTTGGGGACACCTTGTGGGAAAGATAGAGCCTTTCAGGGACTGCATCTCTGTACCTTTAATTATCACCATCTAACTGCACCGGAGTGTAATTACGATGTTAACAGTAGAGAGTCCGTGCCTCCATTGCTGCAGAAGGGTGGAGGCGATAGCTGGAGGGAGCAGTTCACCTGTTCACAGTATTTACTGATTACAGGACCTGCAGGGTGCATCTCCAAAGCTGGACAAAAAACCTGAGGCCATGATTCCTTCATGTGCCGGAGCCCCCATTTGAGAGACATGGATAAAGCAGAGGGGTAGCAGTCAGTATGGCCTCCAAAATGTAACACCTGTTTATATCCTTATTACTACTATTTCCAGGCCTTTTGATCCTTGGGGATACCCAGTTTGGGTAACCAGCAATAAATAAGGAATTACCAGATTACTTAGATGAACACTAACCCTGCCACTCAGTTACAGTTGTACCTCGGTTCTCGAACTTAATCCGTTCTGGACTTCGGATCGAATCCTAAAAAGTTCGAGTTCTGATTGGATTTTTCCCATAAGAAATAATGGAAAACCAATTAATTGCTTCCCGGCCCTCCAAAATTACACCTAAATATGTTTTTTAAATCTCGTGTGTGGCAGCATTTTGGGAACCCGACGGAAAAAAAAACGGCAAAAAGGTGACAGATAAAACACGAACCATCGGTAAGCATTGTAGGAAAATAATGCTGCACACAGCGGCTAACGCTACTACTACGCAAAGCCATTTGCAGCACCATCATAGCTCTTTACTTAAAATCCACTGCACCGCTGAAGAAAACATTAAAAAAATGTTTTATGTTTGTTATTTATATTGTTTTATTTATATTCTATTTTATGTTCAGTTGAGTAGTCAAATACGTGAGAAGCCTGTCATTTGAGTTTGTGGTGAAATATTTAATGGTGCTAGATATTTCTTCTGTTCTTTACTGCATATGATGATGGTGATTATTTAAAAATTTCACCATACATCTGCATTATTTAGCATTTTTTTGTCTTTCAAATTAATCAACTAAAATGCAGCTTTCCAGTAATATATTTCCTCTTTGAATTCTTTCTTAAAATATTGCTAAAATATCGTCTCATCTCATTCTCGTGAACCCAATATCGTGTCTCATCTCATCTCGTGGGCTGAGTATATCGTTACACCCCTAATATTTACTATATTAAAATATTAAAGTAAAAAGAGTTCTTGTATCGGAACCAGCAGTTGTGAATCGGAATTGGATTGTGACTGAAAAAATGTGGATTGGCCCACCACTAGTATCATCTATGGGCAATGCATCAGGCCGAAGTTATCCAATCGGGCAAAGAACACTGCCATTTACAGTGTGTGCCCATATTATTACTCATGCTAAATGGCCTAATTGGCACATTCATCTGAGGGTCCAGTTAAAGAGCCTGACTTGTTTCCCATCTTGTGGTCCATCTTGAAGTGAATCAATCCCTTTAGCTGTTACTTCACAGGTCTGCAGTGATCAATCCCCCAGCCTCCTCAGCAAAGGCTACCAACTAATTCCATGGTGATAAACCAGAAGAGCGTGCAGCGGCTGGAACTGACACGTTACTCTGCAAACAGGGGCTATAAGGCAGGTGGGTTCGCAGTCTTGTTGCTTGTTGCTGAAGGTCCTGGTTATTCAAGATTCCTGCTTTGCTGCTCAGATGTAGTTTTCCTTCAACATTTGACTTTCTTTCTTTTTTGCATGTGCCTTTTCTGTTAAGAGGAGAATCTGAACATAACATAAGAACATAAGAACATTAGAAATATACAAACGAGAGGAGGCCATTCGGCCCATCGAGCTCGCTTGGGGAGAACTTAACTAATAGCTCAGAGTTGTTAAAATCTTATCTAGCTCTGATTTAAAGGAACCCAAGGATTCAGCTTGCACTACGTTATCAGGAAGACTATTCCATACTCTGACTACACGCTGTGTAAAGAAGTGCTTCCTTAAATCCAGTTTTAAATGTTCTCCCGCTAATTTCCACCTATGGCCACGAGTTCTTGTATTTGAACTAATGCTGAAGTAACTATTCGGTTGAACAGCATCCAAACCTGTTAGAATCTTATAGACCTGGATCATGTCCCCCCTCAGTCTCCTTTGCTTGAGGCTGAACAGATTTAGCTCAAATAACCTTTCCTCGTATGACATTCCTCTAAGACCAGGAATCATTCTTGTGGCCCTACGCTGCACCTTTTCTAAGGCCGCTATGTCCTTTTTAAGATATGGTGACCAAACCTGTACACAATATTCTAGGTGAGGTCTCACCAAGGAATTGTATAATCTTAGCATTACCTCCCTTGACTTAAACTCCACACACCTGGAGATATACCCCAACATCCTATTGGCCTTTTTTATTGCTTCCCCGCACTGGCGAGAATGAGACATGGAAGCATCAACATCCACACCAAGGTCTTTCTCATAATCAGCTACCTTTATTTCAGTAGGTCCCATAAAATACCTGTACTTTATATTTCTGCTCCCTACATGGAGTACCTTACATTTGTCTATGTTAAATTTCATCTGCCAGGTGTCAGCCCAGTCACTAATTAAATTTAGATCCCGCTGTAGCTGCTGAGCCGCTAGTTCAGTATCTGCTACACCACCCACCTTGGTGTCATCTGCAAATTTCACCAGTTTACTGTATATATTGGTGTCTATATCATTTATGTAAATTAGGAACAAAAGGGGTCCTAAAATTGAACCCTGCGGTACCCCACTATGAACGCAGGCCCACTGTGACATTGAGCCTCTTATAACTACTCGCTGCTTCCTATCCGTTAACCAGTTATCAATCCAGGTCGCTACAGTTCCTAAAATACCTGTCGCTTTGAGTTTAAGTGAGAGCCTCTTGTGGGGAACAACATCAAAAGCCTTTTGGAAATCTAAGTAGATGACATCATAGGCCTTCTTATCATCAACTTCCTGAGTAGCTTCCTCAAAAAACTCTAACAGATTTGTTAAACAGGATCTACCTCTCCTAAATCCATGCTGGCTATCCCTCAAAATGTTATTTGAGTCCAGGTAATCTACCATTTTCTCTTTGATTATAGCCTCCATAACTTTACCAGTTATACAAGTTAGACTGATTGGCCTATAGTTTGACAAATTACTTCTATCCCCTTTTTTGAAAATGGGCGTTATGTTGGCATGCTTCCAATCAGAAGGTACCACACCTTCAGATAAGGATTTTTGAAACAATAATGTTAAGGGTCGGCAAATAATATCCCTCATCTCTTTTAACACTATAGGTAAGATGCCATCAGGGCCCTGTGATTTATTTATTTTGAGCTTAGCTAGGCTTTGCAAAACATCAGCTTCAGTTATATATATATTAGTTATAGACGATGTTGGATTAGTAATAAGAACTGGTAAGTTACTAGTGTCCTCAACAGTGAATACCCGTGCAAAACTGTCATTGAACTCATTTACTATGTCAATGTCGTTTTCAATTATAAGACCCTTACTATCCTGCAGATTAGTAATTTCAGCTTTTAGAGCTCTTTTAGAGTTAAAATACTGGAAGAAACTTTTAACGTCATCCTTAGCTTCCAATGCGATCTTCCTTTCGACATTCCTTTTAGCTCGTCTAATGTCATTTTTTAATTCAGCCTGTAGATTTAGATACTCTTGCTTTATTATGTCATCATCAGTTATTTTCCATCTCTGGAACAAAGCCCTTTTCCTCCTTACTTTATATACTTCATTTCCCTAGTAAACCACCTAGGTTGCAATTTCCTAGATTTATTCTTGCTGGAAACAGGTATGAAGTCCTCTTGCACTTGCAATAATGTGCTTTTAAAAAATTCCCATGCCTCTTCAACAGTTTTGTTATTTAACTCCATCCAGTTCACAGTTTCTAGTTTTAATCTCATACAATTGAAGTTAGCCTTCCTAACATTATATATTTTTGATTTAGACTTTGCTCTTCGGGCACTAAACTTAACCTCAAATTTAACCATGTTAAAACCATGATCGCTACTGTCAAGTGGTTCTAAAACGTCTAATTTACCAATCCTGTCCTGGTTATTAGACAAAACAAGATCAAGAATGGCATCTCCCCTGGTAGGGGTGTTAACAAACTGAGTAAAAAAACAATCCTGTACTAATTCCACCATCTCAAGTTCATTTTCAGAAGAGCCAGCAACAATGTCCCACTGCATCCCCGGTAGATTAAAATCACCCATAACTACCACATAATTTTTATTGCTCATAATCCTAATATCACTGTATAACAATCTGCTTTCCTCAGCAGCTACATTGGGTGCTCTGTAACAAACACCGACAATTAGGCTGTTTGAGTTTGTAGCATCTAATTTTACCCATATAGCTTCCGTACTTTTACTTATATCAGTGAGCTCCCTTGCCTGCAAGTTTTCCTTTACATATACTGCAACACCACCTCCCTTCTTACTTATACGGTCTTTACGGAACAATGTGTAACCATCCATATTATATTCTTGTCCATCCTTATCACTCAACCACGTTTCAGTTATTGCTATAATATCATAAGAGTCCGATGAGATAAGAGCCTCTAAATCATGAATTTTATTCCTAATACTCCTGGCGTTTAAATACAGACAACAAAGGGTAGATCTATTACAGTGCCTACTTATAATATGATTTTTTGGGGCTTTCCGTTTCCCCCCTGTTATATACTTAACTAACCTCCCTGCCCCCCCAGTCCCTAGTTTAAACATTCCTCAACTACTCTACAAATACACCTTCCCAGTACACTGGTTCCCCTCCGGTTCAGATGCAACCCATCCGGCTTGAACAGGTCCCACCTGTTCCAGAAGGTCCCCCAGTGCCCCATAAACCTAAACCCCTCTTTCCTACACCATCCTTTTAGCCACGCATTTAATCTCCTTATCTCAGCTAACTTAGCCTGACTTGCGCATGGCACGGGGAGTATTTCAGAAAATACCACCATGGACGTTCTGCTTCTAAGCTTATTGGCGACTTCTATAAATTTATCCTGCAGAACAGCCCTTCTACCCTTGCCTATGTCGTTGGTGCCAACATGCACCACGACAACTGGATCCACCCCAGCTGGGGCCAAAAGCTTGTCCACACGATCTGGAAGGTCTCCTACCTGGGCACCAGGCAGGCAAGACACCGTACGGGACCCTCTATCACGCGTGCACACATAACTGTCTACTCCCCTAATAATTGAATCCCCCACTACCACAACCTCCCTCTTTCTGGGGGGAGGGGGCTCCTCAGTGCCCAAGGACCCACCTGCCTCCCCAGTCCCTTCCGGCTCTAAAGCTGGAAGCACCTGAAACCTGTTAGACACAGACACCTCAGGTGATGCCGCCTCTGTAACATGTGTACGCCTTTTCCTGCGTCTACGACCTATGGTCACCCAGCTCTCTCAACCTCTCTGCTCTTCATTCTCCCTCCCCCCCGCTAGTGGCGTACACATGGCATATTCAGTTTCAGTAAACAATCATTCAGATGCTTTGTGTTTTCTGATAGGTGAAACTGCTTCTACACTTACGGACAATCGCACTCTTCTGTGAAGACAAGTGGGCCGACATCCATCCATCCATCCATCCATCCAAGCATTTTAATAACTGTTAATCTATCAGGGTCACAGTAATCCAAAACCAACTGTAGGAAGCATATAGCATGTGGAAGACATATAGAGTACCAATAACATACAGTACAGTTGTGCCATTTTCAAAGAAATATTTATCAATGGATAGAGTAAATCTAGGCTTATGGCAAGATTAATTTAAATTCAGTTGTATTGTCCTTTATCTGTGCAAAATCATTTTATCACAGGAGGACAGAACACAACAGCTCTACTTTTATTTGGTTCATGCTAATACTGTTAAATGGTTAAACAGAGTACAGGTACCTTCTTAATTTCAGTTTAGACTCACTTGCATAATATGTTTTAAAGTGAAACTGAATTTGTAAAATGAATCATTTTTCATATAAAGATTGTTTTTTTTAGCTAGTTTGGAGCTTGTGTTTTGAAAAGGTTTTGTTGCATGTGATGAGGGGTACTGGGGTATGCCGTTCAGCAACAAAGAGAGATATATTTATATTTATGGAAAGCGGAATATGTGATCCAAGCCACAGTGTTTGGCTCTGGGCCACATAGTCAGCGTCCTGAGAGGAAATTGCCTCTGTGCATTAAGAGAGAAATTGTTAAGCGAATAGAAAGCCACAGAAGTCAAGTGGGAATGAGCCGGACTTGGGCTCTGATTTAATCTCGTATGCAGAAGGAGCAGAGAGTTCCAGGCTGGCAAAAAAAAATTAGATGATCGAAAAATTTGCCATAACTGCACTTTTTCCTGTGGGACAATGACAACAAGCAAATAGGGTTTAAAACATTTATCCATCCATCCATCCATCCATCCATCCATCCATTTATTCATTCATTCAGGACTCACAGGTTCAATACAGAGGCTATATGGTGATCTTCCCTGCCCTGCCGCTTCACTGCAGCCTTCCTGCCCCTTCCATTTCACACAAACACACACACACACACACACACATGCTTGGCTGTAGCCTTATTTTTAACCTTAATTGACACCACAGATCTGCATGCTTCGCTGCAATCTAAAATGAGCCACCCGACAGTCAGCTGAGGTACAGTCTGCACTCATCGCGTGGAGAGACTTGGGTCACATCGGATCCTGCAGCCAAAACAAAAACACCCCATGCCCCAACGACGGCTTCCATAACTGTGCTGACAGATGGTCTGTGTCTAGGTATCTGTTATCATTAAAAGTTAAAGCTTCTGAGCTCCATCCTTCAATCCAGGAGCAACAACAGCTGCATGTAATAACTTTGCACGAGGCTTTCTGCTGATACCTCCTTTCAGTAAAGCTGTCAGTGGAAGTAAGTCATGCTCTAATTAAAATCTATACATCAATCACTCCCCAATGTTCATAGCCACACAATGCCATATTCAACAGTTTCCACACATAGATCTCTTGCTGCAGTAATCATAGTGCTTACCCAGTACAGGACTATTCATAATACAGCACATTTTTTCAGAGTAATTATAGCAGCTACATACTGCTTTAAACCAGCAAATCGAGCCTTAAATGAGGCCGACGACTAGATTAACGTTGTTTGGCAAATACTGCATGTTCATTACAAACTAATTCTTCTCATAGCACTAGAACTTGTGTAGTTGTATGTCTCCAGACTACAACATTCACAAACTTTATTGCGTCAACTCCAGGAAGACATAAATATTGTTTTGGTTTAAAAACTCAGACCTTTTGATATTACAGAGTGCAGTGTGTGAAGTCATTTTTCATTTTCCTTGTTGAATGTGCACAAAATCTCAGGTGATTTTTCCACATATTATTCATCTGATGTTTAGTGGGTCTACTTTTACTAGAAAAAAAAGCAGTTTTGGTTATACTTTTTTATTATAGTGAAAAGTCTTCATGATATTTCACTGCACTGTAACGTTACTGTAAAATGCATCAAACGAAAAAGTATGTGGAAATATTTAAAGTCTATCCGTCTTAACAAACTGTCACCAAACACCAATCCCTGTGCAACCCTAGAAACAATGAAAAATGCTTAAAAGTGTGTTTTGTGACTTGCTTAATCTGCTAATGAGCTCCCCAAAGTCCCAATTCCCGGTGTGATTAGATGACCACATTTCCTGTGTCCCTAAGACCTGTTACGCAAAACAGTTCCCAGCAAACAGTGTTCAGTTAATTTTGTCACTCAGCCTTTCCCAGCCAGGTCCTCAGGGAGCCACAGATGATCCACGTTTTTGCTCCCTCCCAGGAGGTCCTCCAACAGGGAAATATTGTCACTCCAGCCACCGGAAAAAAAACTCATGCTGGTCCATTCGGACTAGTGTGGTGCTGAGGTATCACCCACCACATGACCACACTCAGGTTCTCATCCCTGAGGTGGTTCATTCTGTGGTGGGTGCGGCAACGCGCTGTAATCAGTGCGCACCCCTTACCTCTCCTCTCCAGCTCCCAGCCAGGCAGTCCACATTTTTGCTACCTCCCAGCTCCTGGACTGTCTGAAGGTCCCCGAGGACTGGGTTGGGAAGCACTGTCATAAAAGATTTTTATAGGAAGTAAGTGCTGTGTCCCTGCTGTTCTGGGTCCTCACATCATGCAAGTGATGCTGACATTGCATCTTAATAGCACATGAGGAACTTTACTGTCCGATTTCTAAAATAATGCCGCCTCCATAAAATAGGACTGATCGACTCCACCACATATTCTGTTCTTCATTAGCTGATTACAGCTACTTTAGGAATTTTGACTTTGATCAAGGTGCGTTTCAAATCCGTCACCATTGTGATCAACTTTGCAAGAGGAGATATTTGCAATAAAATACATTTATGTCCTATTACATCTTGTTATATCTTACATCTACAGAGACCTCCCTGTGACACAATCACAGACACACACACAGACTTTTGTCATTTTATCTGTGTGGCGACTCTCCTATCATTTATATGGGGAAAACTATGGCGTTAAATTAGTGCCAAAACTCTCGCGCATAGAAAACTCTAATCCTAACATGACGACCTCAACCATAAGTAACCAAAGAAAATATGAGAATTTTGGCTATTTTAGTTTTTTTAATTTATATAAAAGACATTGTATTTAGAGATAACTTTAGTGGTTGGTCTCTATAGGCAGTGAGTTTGGTGCATATTGCTTGGATGTCAGTACATAAACCAGAGATGCCTCCTCTACCCGTTTATAGAGGGACCAAATGAAGACAGATAATCTGCAGAGATGCTACATCTCTCTGCTCAGGACTTCAGAGTCTCTGTCTTTCTGCTTACAAACCAATACATTCTGTGGTTTTCAGATACTTAAATGGGATTATTACGGGCTGATTAGAATGGCTTTTCTGTGTCTCCATGACGACAGTCACTTTCGCTCTGTGAAGGTCCGGCTTGAGATTCTGTTTTTCATGTCAAAGAGGAGAGAGACTTAGGTGATAGAATTTTTTTTTTTATTCATAAACGATGTTCATTAATTTCATAGGCGAATTACCATAACCGCTCAGTGTAATCTCCCTCAATCAGAACCTGTTACTAGCCTTCCTACCTCCCTTTGGGATTTTTCTTGCTTAAATGCACTAGCTCAGGTCGTAAGGGTGATCCTGAATGGCAGATTAGTTGCTCATTAGCATTTATTGTACTGTAGGTCTCTGGATCGCCAACTGCCTTTGATGCCGATTGCCTGCTCCATACCTGTCAGGTGCCGCCACAGCAGCAGGATTTCAGTTCTGCGACCATGGCAACACATGCTTTGTGTAAGAAGGCCCCTTTCTTGGTTGCTTCAGTGATGGTTTCCTTGACATTCTGGTGTATCTCTAACCTTATCAGTTTCTCTATCCTAGGCTAAGCCACCAGGCTTAGTGCTCAACAAAGCTCTGCAAAAACTTGTGATATAAATGGAGAGGCAGTGTATTGGCTTATCTGGGAGAGGACTGCTGACCAGAAAGCCTTTGACTCAGTGCTAAAGGAAAATATCAGGCACGTTGAAAGAACCTCTCATATTCTAATAAATCTGTCACCCCCTCCAACACAAACACAACCCTCAAACCATGTAAGAATGGATGAATGAATTTATTCCAGGTCTTTTACAAATTAAAATATATTCCATTTATTACAAATCCATAATACAAATAAAAGGTGTAGGCTAGAGCCAAAGCTTATCACGCCTACCCTATGTTTTCAAGCCAAAATTTCAATTTAGTCCTTCTTTATAAACAGCAGCTCAAAATACAATAGTCAAAATCCAAAGTAAATGCAAATAGAAAACAAAATGCAAAAATAAATGCACAACTCAAAATACAAAATAGAAAAATGACATTTTTCCAAACTCCTATCACTATAACCCAGCACACATTCCAATCCATTTTTTCCATATACTAACAATGAGAACACAGTCATTACCGCATCTTTAACTAAAGGCGGAGTGAAACGTTCAAATCATCCTCATAGAAATAAAATGTATATAAAACATTTTCTTCAATTAAATGTAAGCTCCACATAAAATATTTAAATAGCTGAATAATCTTTTTCTATTTTTCCCAGCAGGATAATACATTAAATAACAGTCAAGGTATAAATGAGTCTAATTTTACTTTTAATGATTTCATGAACCTAATCTCCGCTTAATCGCCACATTAATTAATTCTGCAGATGTGTGATCTGAGAACTACTTACATTTTCATTGTGTTTTTATAATTGTTTTTATACTGATAATATGACATACGTTGCTCAGGTGAATTAGTATATTATTCATACATTATGCACTAGGGGATGCAAACTGGGAAAAACACATTTTATAGCCATAGCACAGAATTTACTGCTATTCGTAATGATGATGCCTTCTTTGACCTGACTTTGGGTTGATTGGATTTCTTGCTCCCCGGATCACTTGCTGCTAGTCACTGATGGTTTAATCGTTCCCATACTTCACCGGGTGCAAGCAGGTCTCACCTAATGAAATGAAGCAGGCTTTTAATGAGAACTCTTGGAGCATTCAGCCTGATCAAGGACTTGTTAGAATATGACAGAGCTGCTGGCCAATCAGCTCTTCCCATACTCTCTCAGGAAATGCAATACTCCTTCGGATCTAGGAATGAATGTGAATTAAGGATGTAAACAAAAATAAATAAACACCTGGAAGGTTGAATAGAAAAGATCACAAATACTGAGTGGAGGAACAGTGCTAAGAGAAGGCAGTTATTCTGGGACTGATCTGTCCCTGAAGGGTAAGAGGGTCATGTGACCTCATGACACAGAGGTGTGACTCTAAAGGGTGACGGTAAAGATCTGGGTAAAAGGGCTATGAACTCAGGGATGTGGACTGAAAGTGCATAGATGTAGACTTATGGATGTAAATTAATTGCATGTAAAAATCTGTCCTTCAGGATGAAGGTATTGAAGGTGTTTTTAAATGTGAAAATATATTTTGAGCATATTTTATTTAACTTTCTATACAAATATTCAAGACTTAGTTGATGTTTGTATTTGGTCTTATGCAATTCGTGTGACCACATGGTCTCTCTGCTACAAGCTTCAAGGTGCACAGAGAGACCACAGATAGAAACCTGCCCCGTGTCGGTTTGACTCTTTACTTCTGGTTGAGTTTAGGCAAAATTACTCCCTCTAGCTGCAGAGCAGTGGCTATACATCCCATTACTTCCGTTTGCATCGCTTAAGATGCCTGGCACCTGTGTAAATCCACAAACTAGTCAGCAATTCCCAACCTGAAACCTTGTCATCCCAGTACAGAAATCGCTCACCAACAGACAAAGTTTTGAGTAAGTTGTGAGTACAGCTAATTCTCCCTGTTTAAAACCTGCACACAAAATATTTGGAATGTTATACAATTGTTGTGAGTCAGCTGTCCCTGTTACCCCTTAGTTTTCTGACCTGGGGGGGGAGGGGCCCATATAAGAAAAATAATTGATCCACATAACAAAAACAATAGTTTTGCTGAATAAGGATGGAGGTAACAGGTGTAACTGAGCTGGTGAGACTCACACAGCTAAAGTACAGGAGACATCAGTCCTACTGTGCGGGATTCATGTGGGGGCTGGCGGGCTGCCATCATGGATCAAGCCCCCCCAGCACCGTGAATCTAACCTCCTTAGAGACACACCCCCCCCCCCCCCCCCCCCATCTCGGATGCAGTTACAGCAGGTATTGTATGGCTCCTGATCGATTAGCGCTTTGCTAAAACTGCATAGGGTGGGGGGCGCATTGGGATTCAGTTACTCTAAAAATACCTTCTGAAAAAATCATTGTGGGGTGTGTTGGGAAATGCAGGCGCCGTAATCTCTGTCCTGCAGACTGTGTTTGCTGTGATTACCTTCTCCGCTCCATCTGATAATTGGACATGCATAACAAATTACTTTAGACACAGAGACACACACACGTGCACACACGTGCACACACACACGCACACATGTGTGCACTCTCAGACACACGCACGGGCTGTCACACTGCTCAATATAGCACACACTTCACCAGCTATAGAATGCTGTATTAATGAATTGACATCTAATGGTTTATTGAAATAGTAATGAGGAATCGTCGAGGTGCTTTAATCTAACTCTCTGCCTAAGAGCCCAGTCATAAAGTATATCAGCTCTGAAATGGATGGGCCGGATTGAGAGACTCCATGAATCTTGCCCACTTAAAAGGCGCACACCAGAGCTGCAGCTGGGGACTGCTTTTGAGAATGTGGGCAAACTCGCCCCCCCCCCCCACCTGGCGAACCCTAAACTGTCTGCATATGCGACTAAATCTCCCTAATCATGGGATCCTCTAGGGGGTGCCGCTGAGGAGGTGTGTGTGTGTGACCACAGTAGGAGTGTTTCGCCTAATTGGCAGCACCCTATTCCCACAGCCATGTGGATATTTGTTTGCTCTGTTTATGGACTGCTGGCCGCACCGAATCGCAGATTACATGTAATATGGAGAACCACTGTTAACACACAGAATAAATCTACATCGATAGAGCGATGTCCACGTTTTCTGTCAGAAGGTGGTTCCTATAAGAGAAATGAAATCTAATACAGACTGTAAAGTTGGTTTACAAAGAAAGAAAACTTTATTATACAGTATAAAGGAAACGATTGAAAAAAATAAGCAAAGCAAGAATGTGGATAGGAACTCTGGTTGGGCGCTATGCCTGCAAAGTAATGAAAATGCTAATGCTACCTGCTGTCAATCTTGGTTTGCGCATTTGAGAGTTTCTTATTGAAACTGTGACAATTATCATCAGCAGAGGTACCTGACTGCTTGACAAGTTAGCTCAGGAAGCCTGGAGTAAAAGCCTCCCCAGTGTGGTTGTGCGTGATTGTCTAGGCCAGACATCCCATCCAGGATATTCCCCAGTGTGCACTCTGTGATTATAGGGTTAAACTCTTGGCTCAATGTGACCCTGCACTGGGTTTCTGCTTATGGAAATGGCCTGACTAGATGGAATTTGGAAGCATAAAACACTGTTTAAAACAGTGTGTACCAATAAATACATACTGTACCAACATAAATAATACGCTCATAATTCATGTTCAGATTCACTATAGGTGCATGAGTAAGGGAAATTATCACATTAAAATAAAGGCACAGAGGTGCTAAGTTTAAGGTAACGTTGTTAGTAGCTAAATATGCCAAACCAGCAATTTTTTACCTTTAAACACTGTCCCTGACTTTTTAAAGATCACTGTTGCTGTTCACAGTGTAAAATCAATTCAAAAAGATTGGCCACTCAAAGCACAGCATGGGTCTAAGTCCTCCATGTCTCATTGTTAGATACACAATGTTTGTTTGATGTGCTCATCTCACTAATGGGGACTCCAGTGAAGGGCTGTTTTGTACTGGTGAGGTATCACTATCCAGAGTGAAGGAGAGCATTGCCAGGTGTGGCTGTTTAATTTATAATCTGTAATTAGTGTCCATGGCAGGCACTACATGAAAGTTAGTGGCTGCCTTGGACCTCTTGAGACACAGAGATAGACACTGTTACAGTCTTGCACTAATTAAAGTGCATGTTGTATTTGTGTGTCTGGTGGGGATTTTTCATATATGTCTTATTACCCCCTGAATCTAAAAGGCCCTACAGCAGAGGCTCTTGGGAGTTGTAGTCTTCAGTTTACAGTGTGTTTATTTTCTCTTATGGCATGCCCTCCACCACTGAGGATCTCTCTGGGCTGGGGGTGTATTGATTGCTGGCTGGACTACAGCTCATTTGTTGACAAGAGAAATCCCAGCTGGGGTGTTTGGAGGGCTGCATTTCATATCTGTACAGGCCAATGATGTTTTCTGGTGTGAAGACTGTACACACGGAGATAAAGAAAGACACACACAGGTTTGTAATTATATTTTTGTGGGGACTCTTCATTGATTTCTATGGGGAAAACTCTAATCCCAACATGACGACCTAACCCTAACCATAGGTAACCAAACTAAATAAGAGACGTTTGGAATTTTTAGTTTTTATTTGCATTCACAAATCTTTGTGGAGACCTAAAAAATGTTGAAATAACAGATTTTTATTACATTGTGGAGAATATTTGGTCCCCACAATATAATATAAACGTAACACACACACACACACACACTGTATCACAAACACCACTGGGCTAATCTACATATATCAGTATAGGTGCTTACCTACACCTACTGTATATTTACCCACACCCATGTATTTAAATGTCTAATTTCATTCCTGGCATTTTACTTGCATTTTGTGCAAGTGATTTGATCAGTAATAATCAATGAACACTGTGTCACATTAATTAATATTTTGGTAGCTGCATGTCTCTTTACATGACATGGCTGTTGACAGGAATGTGCATGTTGAAACGTTAACTGGTGCACTGATGTGCTTTAAATATTATGTCCATGTCTCCCCTCTTTTGTTTTGTACATTGTCAGCTTTAATTAACTTCTTGGCTCCAGAGTAATTAACCTTCAGGGGAATATTATTCACGGACCGTCTATGATGGCAAGAACAGCTGTCTTCGTTAGCATCCAGATGCCGTGTGGGGGGTGTGGCCTCCATGACCATGTGACAGTATAGTCAGCCTCCAGTTCCACTCTTAAGCTTCTCAGGCACAGAGATGAATATATGCATCTATAGCAGTCAAATAAGTTCTTCATGGTTTAAATCAGTGTTTTCAATCCCGCAGATAGTTCATGTTTGGCAGAGAGCTGGGTGGGAGCAAAAATGTGGACTGTCTGTGGGTCCCTGAGGACTGAATTGGGAAACACTGGTTTAAATGGTTTTAATGAAAAGTATGTATGCAGAAGAACATGGATCATTGCTGTTAACATACAGGAATTTCAAATTTTTAAAAGCATTAGAAAGCCATGTTAAATCATACAGTGATTTGGTTGCTGATCACGTAGTCTGTGACCTCATAGTATGTGACCTCATAGCATGTGACATCATACGATGCGACCTCATAGCGTGTGTTTGCAGTTACAGTTCCCAGTCACAGTGGACTACTGTGGCATCTTTGGTGCTAAATTACTCTCTGACTAATAAATAGGTATAAATGTTACATTGTACATTGTGAGCTTCATAGTTGTTGCAATGGAGTTACTGTAAAGACAACTGGGGCTTGTCTCCAGACAATCAAAAAAGGTATCTTAACAAAAAAGACAGTCTCCTAAACAAACCCAACCATCTGAAAACCCCACAGCTGAATTACTGGAGCTCCCCCCCCCAACTATCTTAACAGCTGGGATTTTGCAGAGTGCCTCTCACCAGTGCCAGTGCTCGCCTGCAAATTGCCAGTGATTATGCGGGGCTGAGTGATTCACACAGGGCAGGGCTGATCAATACAGCTCAGAGGAAGCACTGAAAAGATCCTTTTGCGTCGCTCCTTTTCTCCTCATCCTTCATCTTCATCTTCTCTACACTACTTTTCCTGTTCAGTGTGATGGTTGCAGCATGCTAAGCAGGTCAGACCAGACCTTCCTTTCCAAGACTCCAGAATCATCCCTGGCAGATGTTCAGATATACCAAACCAAATGGAAGGCGATTGTGCCAGGAAACACAGTCACATGCCTTCTCTAGATCCATGTATAGATTGTGGAAGCATAATCCCACAAATCCTCACACAGCTGTATGAAGGAGAAGAGTCAACTGTTCCATGGCCAGGCTGGAATTCGTATTCTTCCTATGTTCCTCCTGAGTTGTCGGTTCAACCATCAATTGGAGTCTCCTTGCCTGGACCCTGTTTTATATGACAAATGAGATGATGCTGTAGCCCTTTAGTCCTCATTGTCGTGCTTGATGGCGCACGGAGCGCAGAAAAGGCGCAGGAAGCAAAAAGTCGGGGCAAACACGGGGTTTAATAGGAGCAGCAACACAAGGAGCAGGTAATACACGGGATGACATTATAATGACCGGACTGGGGAAACAAACTGAAACGTGGACTAAATACACTGAACTAATGACAGTAATAGGAAATAGCTGATGAACACGGGGAATTCACATGGTGTTAATGAGGGGGTGTGGCACATGAGAGGAGCGGACGATCGGGGCATGACACTCATTTTTAAAATCATCCACTACTGCCCCAGTTTGATTACTTCACCTTCCTTCTAACACTAAACAGTTGCATCAGCTGCCGGTATCCAATGCTTTCATCATCTCTTTCCTTATGGTGGTTTCTGATCACCACAGAAACTTCAGCGGCAGTGATAAAGAAGGATACACCTGGAGTTTCTAACACTTCCCCCTGGTGAGAGAGTACATCCACTGAATGAAGGAGCCCCTCAGTGTGTTCATTGTACCACTTGACAATACTCCCATAGATGATCAACATTTCCCCAGCCTGATGAAGGTCCTGTCTATCCGTCCTAAAGTGTCCAATGTTGTTGTTTGTTTAGACTAATTCCTCCAAGAAGTACTGGGTACTCTGAACTGCATACACACAAACAGAGAGTTCTGCGACTCACAGTCATGTAGATACAACTCTCTTGTCCACTGGGAAAAGCTCCAGATGGGCAGTCCTCAGGCTAGGACTTGTGAATATCTCCACACCTGCCTATGACCTATCACCATGGGGAACTCCAGAGAAGAACACACTCCAGCCCTGATCGATAGGTTTGGTTCCAGAGCCCCCAATATGCATGGAGGCAGGTCTGACTATATGGGGCTCCTGGGTCTGGTTGCAGGGGTGGATCCTGGTCATATACCTTTTACTGGGAGTCATTATTGCAATAGAGTTTGTTTGGCTTTTCACCACAGTCCTTCTGGCTAGGATATGATCAAGCTCATAATCACATAGCTCTTTGGATCATTAAAGCATGCAAACTGCTCCACCACACCAAAGAGGTGTCTACCTGTCCTCCATTATGCATTGATATTATGGCATCCATAAGACCAGCTATGATGTAGGTAAACTTCAGTTTTATGCTGAAATCCTTTAACTCCTCCACCATCTTGCACACAGAGGGGAAAACACTCCATCAATCAAGACAACACAGTAGCATCCTTAGTTTAAGATGTGCACTGTCCCACAGAAATCTTAATGCCAAACATGTCCTTTATTACAGGAATGACATTTGGCACAGCGAGCAAAGTG